>NW_016107678.1:2248173-2258790 GCF_001604975.1 Cebus imitator | reverse complement strand
AGACAGAGTCTGGCTCTTGTTGTCCAGGTTGGAGTGCAGTGTCATGATCTCAGCTCACTGCAGCCTTGACCTCTCAGGTCCAAGCATTTCTCTTGCCTCAGCCTCCCGAGTAGCTGGTATTACAGGTGCCCACCACCACACCTGGCTAATTTTTATATTCTTAGTAGAGATGGAGCTTTGCCATGTTGACCAGGCTGGTCTCGAACTCCTGACCTCATGATCCGCCTGCCTTGGCCTCCCAAAGTGCTGGGATTACAGGCATGAGCCAACGTACTCGCCCCCCCCCCCTTTTTTTTTTTAAGACCACAGTTAAGTACTAATTGAAGGTAATTTTTCTTTTCTATTTTATATGAAATAGTTTAACAAGAATGTAAGTTGACATTTTTGCAAAGTCCTACATTACTAATAATGACTTTTCCCTGTTTTTTATATTTTATTTTAACATGTAAGCTACTCTAGGGCAAGACTTGATGAAAAAACATATTGAAGATACTTGTAAGAATTCCATGACTTATAAATCAGATATATCATAATGAATGCATTTTTTTCTCAAGGATAAGGAAAATGAACATTGGTGTGTGTCTTTCTATATAAATATATTTTTATCTTTACTGGTTTCCTAACTCCCTTGGCTTATTGAGAAGTATTATACCTAACCCATTTCTTCTACCTCTGTTTTACTACCTACTTCCTTTCCTCTGTACAGGTGAGTATAAAAAGCAGCAGAGGCTGGGTGTGGTAACTAACACCTATAATCTCAGCACTTTGGGAGGGCAAGTGAGAAGGATAGCCTGAGCCCAGGAGTTCGAGACCAGCCTGATGGTGAAACTTTGTCTCTGCAGAAAATACAAACATTAGCCAGTCGTGGTGGTTCACACCTGTAGTCCCAGTTGCTCAAGTTGGGAGAATCACCTGAGCCTGGGGAGATCAAGACTTCAGTGAGCTGTGATTGTGCCACTGTACTCTAGCCTGTGTGACAGAGGCAGACCCTGTCATCTAAAAAACAAAAATGATCTAAATGATCTAAAAAACAAAAACAAGAGAGTACTAAACTGTTCTTACTTCTTGGGCACAGCAGTATAGAATTGGAAATGGCCCCATTAGGTACTAATGCCTGACTTTTGGTTTTCATTTTACTTTTTCTGGAAATGCAGCTGTATAAGAAATAAATACATAGAATAGGATAGAACAGTTAAACTTTTATGGGGATGTGATTATATTCTCTCCTTTTTCTTAATTTGCTACAATAAAATTGATATTTTAGTTGCATACTCCACATGAGAGGAGTATAAGATTAATATGGGAATTTGGGGATTTTGTAGATTATGCTTGGCATACAGTTAGTTCCAAATATTTCATTCCTTTTATAATAAGGAGAAATAATATCAGGATGTGAATCCTGTTTTATTCCAAATTGAGGGTTTATATAATTTGATTCTTGAGTAAATGATGTTAATAGCTTTTTGGAGTTTTTATGAACTATGAAAAAGTATAGAACTTTTTATACATTGGACTTGTGATAAGAAGACATGATTTTAAGTTATAGGCCTTGTGTCCCAAATCATATACTATATTTAATCTAAGATATTTGTGCAAAAGTTTCAGCCTTAAAAATTTTTTTTTTCTTACTCAAAAGCAAATAATCATACCCAATATTAGGATCAGTCTGGACCCAATAACATTTTTATAGCTTCTAGGAAATGCTGTTGTTTCTTGAAGACTGTTTTGGTAACTACAGTAGTCTCCTTATTTGGGGTTTTGATTTAACCATTCCCTTATTAGTAGATACTGAGATTGTTTCTAAATTTGCTATGATATCATTATTGAATTTTTCAGATATTGAGAATTACATTCAGGCGAGGGAAATACGTACTATTCATAAGAGTACAAAGGAGGTACCATGGCATTAAACATGAAAGGACAGGTTAACTCTGGTACTATGTAGCAACACTGTTGGGCATATGATAAAACTAGGTGTAGTATATAAAGCAAAAAACCCATGCCAGATGTGGTGGTGCGTGCCTGTAATCCGAACTACTTGGGAGGCTGAGGCAGGAGAACTGCTTGAACCCAGCAGGTGGAGGTATCGCACCATTGCACTCCAGCCTGGGCAACAGGGCAAGACTCCATCTCAAAACAAAACAAAACAAAACAAAAAACTCATGCGCTCACAAAAACATTTGCTTATCTTGTGGCAGCATAATCAGAAAATGTGGTTGACAGCCATTTTGTTTATGAAATGTTTCCACCAGTGCTTCATTTTGCTATATTGGATTCGGTACTATCCTGTTTCAGGCACCCATTGGTGGTCTTGGAACGGATCCTTAGAGAATAGCAGGGAATACTGTATTCTAAAATAACATATCTTCAAATATTAGATAAAGTCCTTTCAGTAATTTTTTATATTTTTGTGTATTCATCTTTCTTCCTGTTAAATATCTTAAAAAATTGTTTATTTTGTGTATTGACAGAAATTGAAAAACAATTTAGACATGATTCAAAACATAGTATATTATATATATAATGTATTTAAAACAAATTGATCACATTATAGTTTTGCCTTAATGACTATACTTAACTACAACTACAGTGATATATCAACAATGAGGTCTTGCCTCTTACTTTTTTTTTCTTTTTCATGTTTTAAGCAGTCTGGACCGAAAAGAAAGGTAAGCTTAATATTGAAGAAATTAGAGCATGGATATAGTGGTAAAATATAAAATTATTTATGTGTTTTAAAAAATATTTGTTGAATTACAGTCCGTAATTAAAGCTTTTTTAATTTTAAATTTTTAGTTGACATGTAACAATTGTGTATATTTATGGGATATAGAGTAATATATCAGTACAGGTTTATGATGTATAATGGTCAGATCGGGGTAATTAGCATGTCTATTACTTCAAACATATATTATTTCTTTGTGTTGTCAGCATTCAAAGTCCCTTCTGGCTTTTTGAAAACATAAAATAAATTATAGTTAACCATATTCACCCTATAGTGCCACAGAACATGAGAACTCATTCTTCTGTCTAGCTGTAATTTTGTATTTGTTAACCCACCTCTCTCCATCCTCCCCTCTCCCACCCTTCCTAGCTGATAGTATCCACTCTGTAATAAAAGGAAACTTGTTGACAGTACAACATGATATTTGGCTTATATAGATGGTATTTGAGGCTCATTCTCAATGTACATTTTTCCATGAATGGTTATTATATGTTTATGCTAATATGTGACTACTTTCTTTTAAAAATAGAATATTTCAATGCCTTAGTGATAAAATTGCTTTCAGTTACATCATCAAAATCTTTGTCATTGTATTATAGTGGTAATACTCTTGTTTTTATGCTTTAATAGAGTGGAGGGAAGGGAAATGGATTAGAACACCTTAAGCTTAAAGTTAAATCTTTAAACATCAAATGTATTAACCTCTGACTGAAAAGTTCGTAACAGAATTTTGTGATCAGTCTTCTTGTATCATTACTTACTCTCTTTGTAAGAACACTGGCAGACACATGTTCTTTTAGAAGATATTTGAATGATATAAATGGCATGGAAAAGCATTTAAGAAAAACATTTCTTCGAACATTTCAAAATGAAATGATCGTAATTGTTCTAAAGTGGGTATCCATAAGAGAAGCTTCTCTGGGCCGGGCATGGTGGCTCACGCCTATAATCTTAGCACTTTGGGAGGCCAAAGCAGGAGGATCTCTTGAGCCCAGGAGTCCCAGACCAGTCTGGGCAACGTAGTGAGGCCCTGTATTTACAAAGAATAAAATAGGCCAGGCGCAGTGGCTCACGTCTGTAATCCCAGCACTTTGGGAGGCCGAGGCAGGCGGATCACGAGGTCAAGAGATTGAGACCATCCTGGCCTACATAGTGAAACCCCATCTCTACTAAAATATAAAAATTAGCTGGGTGTGGTGATGCGCGTCTGTAGTCCCAGCTACTCAGGAGACTGAGGCAGGAGAATTGCTTAAACCCGGGAGGTGGAGGTTGCAGTGAGCCGAGATTGCACCACTACACTCCAGCCTGGTGCCTGGTGACAGATCGAGACTCTGTCTCAAAAAATAAATAAATAAAATAATAATAAATAAATTAAATAAAATAATTGGCCTGGTATAAGGAGTAAGACAGTAAACAAACTGGAAAGTCCAGCTGTTTTTAATTTTCAACCTGTTGATTCAATTAAAATTAAAAAAAAAGAAAACAAGTCTATAGTGCCTTTCAAATGCCTGAATTTTGACATTTCTACCATCGGCTGATGGATTGATGTTTTCAATTGCCATGTGATGGCTCTGCGTGGGCGTGGTGGTTGGTGCTTCAGTTTTGACAGCATTACCATCCTTGGTGATGACATGGACAGCAGTGTTTCCATAATTGTTTGAAATGGTAAATATATTTATATATATATACATACTGCCTTTTAGGCATATGCTTTTATTCATTCCAAGTATTTATTGAACTTACTGTTACAGGCATAAGGATACAGTGATGAACAAAATAGACAAGATCCGTATAGTCCTGTAGGGACAAAGACTAATACTGAACAAGTAAAATATGAAATAATTTCTATGTAGAGAAGTATAGAGTTGGGTGATGAGAGAGACTGACAGTATGATTTCTTTAGATTGCATATTCAGGGAAACTCTTTACTATCAAGGTAACATTTAACCAAAGACTAAAAGGGGAATTGGCAGTGCCACGATCGTAAGAATAGCTTTTCCAGACAGGTAAGAGGTTATGTTAAGTTACTAATGCAGGAATGTGTTTGGCATGTCGAAGAACAGAAGAAAGGGGCCACTGAGGCTGGAGCTTAGAGAGCATAGAAAACAATGTTTGGAGAGATTGCCTGGGACCCTAGGTCATAAAAGGCTTTGTAAGGTGATATGAAGCTTTTGGATTTTATATTAATGCAATAGAAGCTTTCAGAGCATGTAAGGTAGGGAAGTATTATTACCTGTTAAGTATTTGAGATTTTTAAACACAGTCTTTTACGTATAATTTATAATTTGGCACAAATAGAAGTTTTAAATCAGTGGCAATTCACTTAAGGCTGAGCAGGTTCCTCTGTAAATAGAGGTATATTACAAAGGAAAGTCAATAATAGTCTATAAGTACTTAAAACTGTCTCAGCAAGGTCTAGGAGTTGGGGAGGTAGAAAGGCAGAAGGAAAAGCAATCTTTTTGGCAGGGGCGGGAATTAGGAGGGTTAAGGTGGAAAAATAAAAGGATTTTAAAAGTCTCATCCCATTAGGGATATAATAGAATTTGCTTGAGGAAATAATTTGAATCTTAATAAGTGTAATAAGTGTTGAGAGGGAAGGCATCTACGTTCATTTGTTAAATTCAGTAAGGAAGAGAAAGAGTATGTTGTGCAAAAAATATTATATGAAAATAGGAGAAAAGAGAAAACAATGAAATAAATAAAAATATCAAAAGTAATAGAGTAAGATGAAAACAAAACATGAAGTCTGTCAGCAGTTATAATAACTATATTCAGTATTTTTAATAAAAGACATACTGATTCGATTAAACCCAGCTATACTTGCATCATACTAAAATAACCAATGTGAAAGTAAGTTTAGAGGTACGAGAGATAGAAACAAAAAGAAATCATGAGTGGAATTTTAATAACAAGGGAGTTGGAGTTAAGGATTAAAAGTAGTAGACAGGATAAAGGAGCACATTTTGTAATAGGCACAGTTTATAGGAACATAAGTAAATAAATGTAAAGCCTCCACTAAAATAGTTAAAATTCAACATGGTGAAACCCCACCTCTACCAAAAATACAAAAACTAGCCAGCTGTGGTGGCGTGTGCCTGCAATCCCAGCTACATGGGAGGTTGAGGCACGAGAATTTCTTCAACTTGGGAGGTGGAGGTTGCAGTGAGCCAAGATTGTGTCACTGCACTCTAGCCTGGGTGACAGAGCGAGACTCTGTCTCGAAAAAAAAAAAAAAAAGTGAGAGATTTTAATACATCTTGAAAATTAAACTGGTTTATCAGTTAAATAATAATAGATTTTAACTGTAAAATAAATAAGACGATTCATTTTCATAGAAATTTAAATATTTTACCATCTTTAATAATGGAAAGATTAATAAAAAGAGCTATTATTAAAGCAAGTCAAACAATAACAGAAAGACAAATGATGTCCAGATCCTGGTTTTTAAATACCACTCTCCAGTAAAAGGAATAGAGAAATGGCTAATTCTGGGGTTGTGGTAGGTAAAACACGGAATGAGTGTGGTTCAAGATACCTAGAAAATGCTCAAAAAATTAGGAGTGCCCACTTCACATTCTCCTGTATTAAAATTGGAACAATAGAGAGATTATTAGTATGGATGACACATAAATAGTAAAGCATTTCATATTTTTGTAAATTGTGTATGTATATTTTATCCCAGCAAACAAAACAAAACACCAAAAGGATACAGTTACATCAAAGGGAAACAAGCCAACTGAAAGACCTCTCAAATACCCAAAGTGTTAACAGTTGGATAACTTAGACCGAGGGACGTTCTATAAAATATCTGACGAGTTCTCTTCTAAATACTGAAAGACACAGACAGGAGACTAAGGAGACATGATTAACAATGCATTTTATTCTAGATTGGATCCTGGAACAAAAATGGGGTATTAGTAAATAGCTGGTAAATTTTTTTCTTTTTCTTTGAGACAGAATCTGACTCTGTCACCCCAGCTAGAGGGCAGTGGTGTAGTCTTGGCTCACTGCAACCTCTGCCTCCCAGATTCAAGCGACTCTTTTGCCTCAGCCTCCCAAGCAGCTGGGATTACAGGCACACACTACCATGCCCTGCTGATTTTTGTATTTTTAGTAGAGATGGTGTCTCATCATGCTGGCCAATGTGGCCTCAAACTCCTGGCCTCAAGTGATTTGCTGGCCTTGGCTTCCCACAATGCTGGAATTACAGGCACGAGCCACCTTGCCCAGGTAGTAAATTTCTAAGGCTGGACTTTAGTTCATAAGTGTACCACTGTTGGTTTCTTTTTTGACACACGTGATGACAGTATTAAGGTGTTAACATTAGGGTGAGAGATATAAGGGCATTCTGAATTGTGTTGGCAACTTTTCTGCAAATCTAAAATTATTTCAAACTTACTTTACTAAAAAACAGACTTTCACAGCTGAGGCTTATCTAACTTTTGATGAACAGAGCATTCTGATGTCATTTAAACAATTCAGGGTAGAGAAGTAAATGCTCTCTAGTTCATTTTAAACAGCTTGTAGAAATCTTTGTTTATAAAATGGGACCTCTAAAACTATACAAACACAAACCTTAAGAAACAAAAGTTCTACCCACCTACACAGGAGATATCAGATGACAGTAGAGCTTCTCTGCCTCTAGTTGGTTAGGTGTAGAAAAGAAATAGCCAAACATTAAATCCTAGGCTTGATCTTCATATGAGTTTAGATTTTGAAATTTATACCTGTAAGAGTGATGGAATCCTCAAATTAAGAAATTAATGTAAATGATGGCCGGGTGCGGTGACTTATGCTTGTAATCCCAGCACTTTGGGAGGCTGAGGCAGGCAGATCACTCAAGGCCAGGATTTCAAGGCCAGCCTGGCTAACATGGTGAAACACCATCTCTACTAAAAATACAAAAATTAGCCCTGTGTAGTGGTGCACACATGTAATCCCAGTTACTTGGGAGGCTGAGGCATGAGAATTGCCTGAACCGGGGAGGCAGAGGTTGCAGTCAGCTGAAATTGGACCACCGTACTCCAGCCTGGGCGACAGAGCAGGACTCTGTCTCAAAAAAAAGAAGAAAGAAAGAAAGAAATCAATGTAAATTTTGATTTTAGATCATCTAGCAAAAAGTTTTTAAAACTGAATTTTGGAGAAAATAAATATATGGCTAGGTAGTTAATTTTATCAAACACATTTTTATCTTGAAATTTTTATGTTGTATTTAAGATATTCTTCTATTTCTTCAATTTATTATTATTTTTTAAAACAAAGCTTTAAATTGCCCTACTTTTATAGGGAAAAAATGTAGCGAATATTGAAAATAGATTGGCCATAAATTCTAGAAATATAGGGAAGTATACACAATAGTTTAATATTACATTACAATCCATGATAAGATTATGGCTATTATATGATGTATTCAACATGTTGTTCCTCATTAGCAATGCACGGTTTAATACACGGGTTCAAATTGCAAGAACACTGCATTAATATAACAGTTTCATCAATCTCTATACATGCATGTATGATTTACAGTCTCAGATGATATATGTCAGTTGTTTTTTTACTAAATCTAGATAAACCTGGATTTGAAAATTAAGACTATATTATATTCTCTTTCGTGTGAAAGTGTATGGAACTTGAAAATATGCATTTTATTTTAATTGCAAGTTAGGAACTGACAACCTGCCTTCTTTCTATAAGACTGTTACTACTTCATCTCAGGCAGATTCTCATTTTCATAATGCATATCTTCACACATTTCAAATATTTCAGGGTGGAAATTGCCCGTTTGTACCAGATATTGCTCTGTTCAGTATTGGTGCAATTTGCTAGGATTCAGATTCTGGCATTGCTATGTAATAACTGTGTGACCATGGACAAGTTAATTAACCTCACTGCACTTCAATTTTTTCATTTATAAAGCATCAATAATAATATATGCCTTATAAGGTTATTGTGATGATTAAAGGAATTAATAGATACAAAGCACGTCGAACAGTACGTGGCCCATGATGCCATTTTCTAACTGCTATTATAAGTGCACTACTGTCTCCACCCATACTATTTTTTATTTTGTTTTTTTCATATTTTGTTTTCATTTCAAGTACTTTGACTTTTGTAGTATAAGACTATGAAATTCTTGCAAGAATAGGTCTTTGGAATTTTTGTTTGAGTAAAATGATTTTAATGAAATGAAAGCTATGATTTAAATTTACTAGATACTAGTATATATAGAATTGATAAATAGCCTCTTATTTTTATGTGGTTTATTACAGTAGGAAAGTAGCTATTGTAAAGTGGTCTATTGCACTTTTTGCAGTTCCCCTTTTATAATGCTTTTATCCTACAATTAGCTATAAGATTTTTGCTTTTTTTCCCCCAAAATTAGTGTTCATTTGGCATTAAATAGATACAGTATTTGGATGTAGTATTTAGATACAGTACTTGCTTAATAAGGATTATGTTTAAAATCCTTGAAATTGTATGTATTTGAAGTTTAACAGAGGAATTTAATACTTTAAAACAAGTGTTCTTATAGCCCCTACATAATGTAGTCATACTACAAGACTAAAATACTGTTCCATGATTGCTGGTCTTGTACATGATGTTTTTTGTTCTGATGTTGGAATTGTTCTCAAGACAATCTCATTCAGCATTTATTCCTTTATTTATTAATTAGTTTTTAAACAACTAAAATACATTTACAGTAAAATTTTGCAAATTGGGTTTCATTTATTATAGTTTTATTATTTTATAGTATCACTTTTTATATGGCAAAGAAGCTATGATTTGCTCCTAATAAGCTTATTGTAAGTATGCCGTTAACTTTTTCATTTTGAAAACTATATTTCCTATTAGAATAAAATTATATAAATTTCTTTTTTAGGAAAGAATACCCACCTCATGTCCAAAAAGTTGAAATGAATCCTATAAGGTTAAGTCGGCCCCAAGGTGTTGGTAAGTATGCAGTTTTTTTATGCCTGTGAAGGATTTTGAATTACTGTATGAAAAGTACAATAGAGATATGATGCTGGCTTTAGAATATTCCCAGATATAGTAGATATATATAAAGAAAACCATTTTTGTAACTGATTTGAGAATTTCTTCATTGGTAACCTGATAGCTGGAATGGTTGCATAGTTAGGTGATTACTGTTTGAAATCTTTTGATTATTTTAGTATTTTTGTTACAAATGCAAATAGTAACTGTAGTTGACCTATAGCTTTGAAATTGAGTTTTATTGACCTATGTTATGATGTTGTATTATATAATTGTGTTTTATGGGCTTTGCTCCTAAAATTTAGATTACATTAGGGAACCACTCAATTAAAAAGAAACCACACTTGCTACAACTGTGTTAATAGTAGATACTGGAAAATCATTGTGACTAGAAATTTATATTCATATTGTGGTATTTTTCAACATACTGGTATTAATCCAAAAAATAAAATAAGGGGATATAACATTTATAAAATATATATTATCATAAAATCAGTTTTCATTATCCAGAATAATGATTTTTAATGTGTGCCTGTCTTGTTTTTCTGAGGTCGTTACTTGTTTAAATAACTTTGGTGGCTCTTAGTTCCAAAATAGAATAATTTTTAAAAGCTTGGTTTTTCTGATAGCTGAGTGTGCTTTTAAAAACCACCCACAGTTTTTTTTTTTTTATCTACTTTGGGCGAAAATCTTTTGTGCATGTTTTGAACATTACTCTTGTTTTATAAAGAGAATATTCTAAACTTCATCCTTTTGTAATAATGTGCAGTCATTATAGATGTAAATTATTATAATTTACATACTAAGAATTTTTACGCTTTCTAAGTTTATTAAGTTTAATAATAGCGACTACCCTCTTCAGCATTAATTCTGTTATACCTTAAATCTTTTTTTTTTTT
>NW_016107678.1:2209375-2246478 GCF_001604975.1 Cebus imitator | reverse complement strand
GTTTCTCCATCTGTTTGTGTCCTCTCTTATTTCGTTGAGCAGTGGCTTGTAGTTCTCCTTGAAGAAGTCCTTTATGTTCCTTGTTAGTTGTATTTCTAGGTATTTTATTCTCTTTGTGGCAATTGTGAATGGAAGTTCGTTCTTGTCTGTTATTGGTGTATAGGAATGCATGTGATTTTTGCACATTGATTTTGTATCCTGAGACTTTACTCAAGTTGCTTATCAGTTTCAGGAGATTTTGGGCTGAGACGATGGTGTCTTCTAGATATACAATCATGTCGTCTGCAAATAGAGACAATTTGACTTCCTCCTTTCCTGTTTGAATACCCTCTATTTCTTTTTCTTGCCTGATTGCTCTGGCTAGAACTTCTAGTACTATATTTAATAGGAGTGGTAAGAGAGGCATCCTTGTCTAGTGCCACATTTCAAGGGGAATGCTTCCAGTTTTTGCCCCTTCAGTATGATATTGGCTGTTGATTTGTCGTAAATAGCTTTTCTTATTTTGAGATATGTACCATCAATAGCTAGCTTATTGAGGGTTTTTAGCATAAAGGGCTGTATACCTTAAATCTTTATTGAGTTATTAATCAACTATATGCTGAGTCCAGTGCTTTACATTCATTATTTACTTTTATCCTAGCTTTGTGTTCAAGAACTCTATAAGCTAAATTCAGCTCTTACCTGCATTTTTGTATAGTGGAGGAAACCGAGACACAGAAGGATTATATAACTTCCTCAGAAAGGTAGAGCTAGTGAATGACAGAGCTGTATTGGGAATCATGCCTGTTTGATGCCAAATCCTGTGTTCCTAAATAGTGTAGTTTACTATATTCTTGCTCTGTCACAAAGAAGGCTACTTCTAATCCTCAAAACTGTATTAAGATGTATTACCATTTTTATTTTAACAAATGCATTTCTGGGCAGGCGCAGTGGCTCATACTTGTAATCCCAGCATTTTTAAGATGCAGAGGCAGGCAATCACCTGAGATTAGGAGTTCAAGACCAGCCTGGCTAACATGGCAAAATCCCATCTCTACTGAAAAATAAAAATAAAAAAATTAGCTGAGTGTGGTGGTGCATACCTGTATTCTTAGCTACTCTGAAGGCTGGGACACAAGAATCGTTTCAACCTAGGAGTCAGAGGTTGCAGTGAGCTGAGATCGTGCCACTGCACTCCAGCTTGGGTGACAGAGCGAGACTTGGTCTCAAAAAAAAAAAAAAAAAAAAAAGGCGTTTAAAATACGTTAAGTGATTTGGTCCACTAATAATGGTTTTAGGTGCCAATGAGTCAGGCTTGTTACAAATAATTTTTAAAGCTTTTTCAGCAGCATTCATTAAGTGTATAAGCATACTCAGATTAAAAGCAAAAAGAGCATGCTTATTTACCTTTTTTTTTTTTTTTGAGGCAGTGTCTTGCTCTGTTGCCCAGGTTGGACTGCACTGGCCTGATCTCGGCTCACTGCAACCTCCGACTCCCAGGTTCAAGCTGCTCTCCTACCTCAGCCTCCAGAGTAGCTGGGATTACAAGTGCCCACCACCATGCCTGGCTAATTTTTGTATTTTTAGTAGAAACGAGGTTTCACCATGTTAGTCAGCCTGGTCTCTAACTCTTGACCTTGTGATCGCCTGCCTTGGCCTCCCAAAGTGCTGGGATTACAGGCATGAGCCACTGGTCACCCTGCCTACTGTTCTTGTAACTTGTTATTTTGAAATAATTTTAGACTTAGAGAAAATTTGCAAAATTAATACGGAGACACACGTTTATTTTTTCAGACAGCTTCCATTAATGTTAGTATTTTATAATCCTAGCACACTTATCAAAACTAAGAAATTGGCATGAGTGTAAGATTCTTAACTGAGCTGTGAAACTTACTCAGATTTCACCAGCTTTTCACTGATATTCTTTTTCTGTTCCAGGATTCAGTCTGTGATCCCGCATGGCATTTGTCATGTTTTCTTAGTTTCCTTGATGATTTTGAAGGCTAGTCAGTTGCTTTGTATAATGCCTTTCAATTTGGTGGTCATGTCTTAGGATTAGATTAAGGCTTTGCATTTGGGACAAGACTTCCTTAGAAGTGATGTTGTGGCCTTCTCAGTGCATCATTTCAGGGGTTACATGATGTTGATTATGTCTTAGGATTGATAGTGTTAACCATGATCATTTAGTTAAGATAGTCTCTACTGGGTTTCTTCACTGTAAAATGACTATTTTTCTCTTGGTACGTAATAAAGATTTTAGAAGAGATACACTCTGAAACTGCACATATCCTGTTTTTCTTCAACCTTTCACATTTCTTGTACATTTATTGATTTGAAGTCTTCTGCAGGGAAGATCTGTACCTTCCTGATATATTTATTTATAATTATTAATTATCTATGTCTGTGGACTCAATGTTAATAAATGAGGTTCTTATGAGTAATACTCAATCTCTAGGAGAGGAGTTTTGATATATTTAACTTGTAAACTTTGTTTTCAGCCTCTGTCATGTTAGGTAGGTATATGTATGCCTGGGTGTAGGATAAATAGCAATGCTATAATAATATTGTATATATTGTATGAAGACTGCATTTTATTTCAGGATTTCCTTTGGAGATAATTTTTAAAACATTAAGATTTCAAACCCCAGGATCTCTAATTATTTGCATAGCACCTAGCATAGTTTTCTCTAAATGATATAATGGTCTTTCTATAGTTAACACTCAAGGTGATTTTCTTTGTTTTTTCTTTTTGCCTTCTTTATTTTGAATTTGAGGCACTTGGTATGATTTTTTATAAGTTATAGAAACATATCAATACTTACTAGCATTGATAAGCAGTTCTTTACTATAAAATTAAAGTTTGTAAACCATTAAGTGTAATTTTTGGTCAGACCACATGTCATGTTGCTTTAAAAATTTTTTCTAAACATACAGAATAACAACTATTAATATCTCATTTTCTCCCTACTTATTCTCTCGTTTTTTAAACTCTCTTTTTTCTTTTCAGCCTGTTTTTTGTATCTTTGTTAGAGAAAACAGACATATACTGTCACTGAGTGTACATTTAATTATATTCTTCATGTAATTACATTATGTGAATACAACTCAATCACCTAATTTAATGTTACTTAACACACATGTTAACTTTTGCATTTTGTTCGTTTGTTTTTGAGAAAGGGTCTTGCTGTGTCACCCAGGCTGGAGTGTAGTGACATGATTATGGCTCACTGCAGCCTTGACCTCCTAGGCTTACATGATTCTCCCACCTCTGCCCCCAAGTAGCTGGGACTACAGGCGCATGCTGCCACATCCGGCTAATTTTTTACATAGATGGGATTTCACCATGTTGTCTAGGCTGCCGTCAAACTTCTGGGCTCAAGTAATCTGCCTGCCTCAGCCCCCCAAACTGCTGGGATTACAGGTGTGAGCCACTGCGCTGGCCACATGTTAACTTTCAACCAATCAGGATAGCTGCTGTTAACATTTTAATATAATTTTCTAGACCCTTTCTATGCACATATACCCATTTTTTTAATTGATACACAATATTCATACTGTGTGTGATGTTCTGTAACTTGCTTTTTGACTTTATGATACCTAGTTTTTACACTCCCATTAAAAGATGGCAAACATAGAACCAGCATGAAGAACACAATTAAAGCAAGTTTAAAAATCAAAAGCATCAGTTATGGTGGCTCACACTATAATCTCAGCATTTTGGGAGGCCATGGGAGCAGGATTGCTTGAGCCCAGGGGTTTAAGACAAGCCTGGGCAACATGGCAAAACCCCAACTCTCAAAAAAATACAAAAATCAGCCAGGTATAGTGGTGCATGCCTGTGGTCCCAGCTGCTTGGAGTGGAGTATCAGTCTCAGCTGACTGGACTGAGACTGGAGGATTACATGAGTCCAGGAGGTTGAGGTTGCAGTGAGCCACGATTGCATCACTGTATTCCAACCTGGGCAACAGAGTGAGACCATATCTCAAAAAATTAAAAATAAAAAGGATTCTTAAATTTATGGAGGACTTCCTTACAAATTTCCAAGTTTCTATAATCATTTTTTAATAAATGTGCTGTGGCCCGCTATATTTTTGTGGCATAATTTAAGTTGTTTTCAATGTTTTGACATTTAAAATAGTATTATCATACTGGTACACTACATGCATTTTATATATTTGACCTATTTCTTTAGATCAAATCCCTAGTAGAAATAAAATTTCAGGGACAAATGAGATACACATTTTTAAGACTTGATACATTAATGCCAAAATGCCTTGTGTGGCCAGGCACAGTAGCTCACACCTGTAATCCTAGCACTTTGGGAGGCTGAGGCAGGCGGATCACTTCAGGTTGGAGTTTGCTAGCCTGGCCAACGTGGTGAAACCCCATCTCTACTAAAAATACAAAAACTTAGCCAAGCGTCAGGAGAATCACTTCAACCTGTGAAGCAGAGGTTGCAGTGAGCTGAGATCATGCCACTTTATGCCATCCTGGGCGCCAGAGTGAGACTCCATCTCAAATAAAAAAAAAAAACCTCATGTAAAGGTGGTTAGCTCCCAACACAGTGTTATTTGAGCCAGCCTGTTTTCTCCTGTTTTTCAGCAACATTAGATTATTATCATTCTTTTAGTCTTTGTCAATCTGATCAAAATGTTTTTCTTATATTTTCTTCATAACTGATGAGATATCTTACAGGTTTAATGACCATTTGCATTTCTTTTATTTATAGCCACCCATTTATTTATGTATCCTTTGCCTATTTATTGCTTATTTAGCAACTGTTTGTTATCTCTGATGTAGATATCTTTCCATTTTTTGGTTTTTCTTTTACTTTTTTCTAATGTGGTCAAATAGTATATTGTAGTTCAGTCTTGTTAAAGTTGGGTTTCTTTAGTGTCGTGTTTAGTAAAGCTTTTCATACCCTGGAATTTGAACAGTATTCACCTTTATTTTCCAAAAGTCTCTGTAAATTTATTTTTATGTGTTTACATGTTTTTACATGTAAATCATTTTTATTTAACAGCAGTCTTTTATTTATTAACCTTGTTTTCTCTCAGTGCATTTGGATGAATGTTCAGGAATGCCTACTGAAGTATTTAATAAATTGCTGTAGGAATCAGTTTCAACTGTATTTTTTCTCATGTTTTTGGAATGTTGTGTGTGGGTTTTTTTAACCAGTTTTGCAAATACATTTGTAAGTTTTCCGTTGATATCTTAAAGTTGGTATGATTAGTAATTCAAGCTTGCCTCGTGCCCCTATTAAATGACAGTGTCTGTTCTTGGGAAACTCAAGGGCTAGAGAGACTACAGACTTGTAAACATACTGCTGTAGAGTCAGAAGGTAGTATGTAAAAGCCAATTTAAACTGTGGTATTATAAAGGAATGGTCACTGCCCTTTTCTGGAGGATTAATTACATCTTCACACATAAAGATAAGGCCAAACATGGTGGCTCACACCTTTAATCCCAGCACTTTACGAGGCCAGGGTGGGAGGATCTCTTGAGGCCAGGCATTCAAGACCAGTCTGGCCAACATAGTGAGACCCTGTCTCTATAATATATAAAAAATTAGCCAGGCATGGTTATGAGCGCCTGTAGTCCCAGCTACTCAAGAGGCAGAGGTTGGGGGATCACTTGAGCCTGGCAGGTCAAGGCTGCATTGAGCAGCCCAGGTTGAGGCTGCAGTGAGCCCAAGTTGAGGCTGCAGTGCATTATGATCATGCCCTTGCACTCTAGCGTGGGCTATAGAGTGAGACCCTGTCTCTAAAAACAAAATGTAAGTAAAGCTGGGTTTTGAATAATTGGGAGTTTGACATACCAAGTAGAGGAGAAAGAGCTTTGTACCTAGTGAGAATGGAATGCAAAGGCACAACAGGTGAATGTCTCATCTTATTTGAATAAGTAATGTGTCTAAAGTTGGAGAATAGCTAGAGGATGGCCAGAGTTGAAGCCATAGAAGTAGGTAGAGGTAGATTGTCGTGCTCTAAAGAGTTTTTACAAAATCCTGTAGGCCAAAAGTGATTTTTAAAGAAGATAATGAGAAGGTGATGGATCCATGACTTTAATTTTATTTTACATTGAAAATCAGTCAGTAGCAGCTATATAATGGAGAAAACCATTTTCCTAGTTTGTCTTTATGTTTTGAAAGATGATAAAAAATAATGTGAAAGCAAATATATAACCATTATAAAGATAACAGTTTGTATTCTTTTTTTTTTTTGGAGGCAGAGTCTTGCTCTGCCACCCAGGCTGGAGTTCAATGGCATATTTTCCTGCCTAGGCCTCCTGAGTAGCTGGGACTACAGATGCACGCCACTATGCCTGGCTAATTTTTGTATTATTAGTAGAGACAGGGTTTCACCATATTAACCAGACTAGTCTTAAACTCCTGACCTCATGATCCACCCGCCTCAGTCTCCCAAAGTGCTGGGATTACATGCTTGAGCCACCATTTCTGGCCACAGTTTGTATTCTATCACTGTCCTCTGGATACTTATTTTTCAGCATATTAGTAGTATCACAGTTAAAGTCTCAAACAAGAAAGTTAAGCCTCTTTCTTAACCTGCTTCACCCACAACTTCTATTATGAAAATGTTTATGCAGAAAAGTTGAAACTTCTACAGCGAGCACGCATATATCTATCACATAGATTCTACAATTAACACTTTTCTATTCTTGTTTTATCACGTGTTCGTCTAGTCTTCCCTTTATACGTTAATTCATCTTTTTTTTTTTTTTGGATGCATTTTCAGGTGGATTGCAGACACCTGTTATACTTCTAAACACTTCAGTGGGCATATTATTAACTAGAGTTCAATATTTGTTTACAGTGTTTTTTTCTTTTGAGAGCTTGTTTGGAGGTTCTAGCAGAGGAGCATAGCTACTCATCTACTCTTGGCCCAAGACCAGTCTTCCTCTATCTGGGATGGTTGTCCTCTTCAACCTAGCACGCAACTTCGGGAGGGACACACATGGAGCAGTGAGGGAGGAAGTGGACAACCACCTGGCCAGCCAGATCAGCCGAATCAACCCTGGCAATCAATAGGGTGACAGATGTCACAGCCAGATCACCCTCACATCCTTTTGTGTTGTTGTTTGTTTGTTTGAGATGGAGTCTCGTTTTGTCGCCCAGGCTGGAGTGCAGTGCTGCGATCTCGGCTCACCGCAACCTCTGCTCCCTGGTTCAAGCGATTCTCCTGCCTCAGCCTCCGGAGTAACTGGGACTACAGGCCTGTGCCACCACTCCCGGCTAATTTTTGTATTTTTAGTAGAGACAGGGTTTCACCATATTAGCCAGGCTGGTCTCAAACGCCTGATCTCGTGATCCACCTGCCTCGGCCTCTCAAAGTACTGGGATTACAGGTGTGAGCTACCGTGCCCAGCCATATCCTTTCTTTTGAAATAAAATTTACTACAATGAAATACATACATCTTAAGTATATAGTTCAATAACATTTAAAAAGCACATATCCCTTTCTAACCAAAGCCCCCGTAAAGACATAGTACAAATAGTATTGTCACCTTAGAAAGTTCCCTGATGTTTTTTCAGTTAGTCTCTACCCCTTCCTTCTCATATGTAACCACTGTTGTGATTTTTCCTAACATAGATTAATTTTACCTGTTCTGGGACTTCATGTAAATGGAGTGATACACTATGTACTCTTATGTGAGGCTTCTTTCATTCAGGATCACTTTTTTGAGATTCATCCATACTATTTCTTGCATCAATAGTTTGTTTCTGTTTAACATTGCATTGTGTGGGAATATCGAGTTATTTGTCAGTTTTCCTGATGATGGACACCTGGGTTGTTTCCAGTTTTTGTTTATGAGGAATAAAGCTGCTATGAACATTCTTTTTACGGAGGATCTTTTTTTTTAACTTGATTTTTTAAAATGTGTTCTATTTATATCCAACTTGTATGTAGATCACTGTTACCCAGCATTATCTTCCATAGTCTCCTCTTTTGTGTATAGCTGGAAATAGCATAGTGTATTTAAAAAGACATTGAGTTAGTCTAGGCGTGATGGCTCATCACGACTGTAATCCCAGCACTTTGGGAAGCCAATGTGGGTGGATCACCTGAAGTTCGAGACCAGCTGGCCAATGTGGCGAAACCCCGTCTCTACTTAAAATACAAAAATTAGCCAGGCGTGGCCATGCATACCTGTAATACTAGCTACTCAGGAGTCTGAGATGGGAGAATCACTTGAACCCAAGAGACTGAGGTTGTAGTGAGCCAGGTTGCACCACTGCACTCTAGCCTGGGCGACATAGTGAGACTCTGTCTCAAAACAGAACAAAACAAAACAAAAAGACATTGAGCTAGAAAATCTAGCAGGGAGTATCCTAATCTTCATATTCCTACTGTAGGGTCTTTGGTAAATACTCTTTATTCTCTTTTTCATTCCTGTAAGAGGGATTCAGTATAATGTCACATCAGTTTCATCTTAAATACCTCTCTGGAGTAATCTCTTGAGGATTTGAAGCTATATCAGTACTAGCAAAAATCACTTCTGTGATCAGTTAGCTAGTAAAACTTCCATGGAGCACTTATTAGGTATTTGCCATCCTTGAACCAGTCCAGTCTTAAGCTTTTTGCCGTTTTATGTTTCTGCTGTAATTTGAGACTAGTTCATTTTTACTTGAGTTACCAAATCTTCTCAAATGTTTTTCTCTTCTTTCCCTAGAAAATGGAATCCTAATGAAATTTCTTAACCCTGAGACTAACATTTTTGTGTTTTTTACTTAACTCTCTATAGATCCATTCTAGTTTCCTATAACACTATCAGTCATTTATCATTTCTCCTCATAACGTTGGTTTCAAAAGTCTCAGCTTTACCTTCTTAATTATGTCATTCCTTCCTTATCTCTTTCAGAACCTTGTAAATAACCTTGATTTAGATAGGGATCAGAATTTTAATGTTATTTTTTTCCATCTATTATCAATTAAAATTTTGAATTATATCAAAGCTTGGGACATTTGTCTCCCTCTTTGTTGGTTATGATGGTAGAGAAAATGTGACATAGACATGATGACATAGATATGGTGAAGAAAAGAGTGTGATTACATAATCAGGATGAAATTATACTGGTTTTTTAAATGTCAGTCTTCAGGATGCGGCAGAAAACTAGTTAGATACATGTTTAAGCAAAACCATGTGCAAAGATACTGTGTGACTTAAAAAGATTAAAAAGTATGTTTATAAGGAAAAAGCTTTCCTTTGAGTACATCATCGAATTTAGTAAGGCCAAAAGAGCTTGTAGGAGCTTGTGTTTTAGGACTGCTTTAGTATAAATTAAATTTTTCAAAAATTTGGTTGTGTTCCAGGCAACTGTGTTCATTTTCTGAATTCTAAAATGTCTGCCTTCTTCTTATAGTGCCTCATCATAGCTTTTCAACAAAGTAACTTAGCCCTCATAAAAATAGTAACTAACACCTGGATGCTCTGGACTGGAGCAGCTGCTCTGTAACCTCAGATTTTAGGTCTTGGGAGAAAAAAAGCACTTTTTAGTTACTCTGTGGCCAGAAGCTAAGTCATTATGGTTCTAGATCCATGCATGAATAATCATCTCTGTGTGCAAAGGTTATGCCATTTTCAGAGTTGACACAGTGACAATGTCTCTTCCTCCAACCCCTGTAATTTCTTCTTTTTAAAAATGTGTCATATGGTTTTATGTTTCTCATTTAATTCATTAATCCAGGAAACTTGTAAAGCCCTTGTGCAGTTTCTAGATGCTGGGAAAACACATGACTAACATAATTTCTGCCCTTCCCAGGAGTGGCAATATAGTGAAGGAACAGAAGTACAAATAACAATAAAATGAGAGCTATGGCAACTCCAAGGATTGCTTACTTGTGCCTAGAGTGAGGCAGAGGCAGCTTCTTAACAATGAAGGGTTTGAATTCACCACATAGATAGGCAGAACTTCACTTGTGAAAAGAACAGCATATGTGAGAGGGTGAAAGAGAGAACACATGAAGAAATGAACCTTTTGAGGTAAAGTTTGAGGGGAAGTAAGATTGAAATATCAACAGAAACTTTTGCTTGCCAAAACATGGAATTTAATTAGAGTATTAGAATGACAGAGTCACAATTTTTAACTAGATCACTTTAGCAGTAGTGGGGAAGGATTTGAAGGGAGCAAAATTAGGATAAGGAGATCGGTTTAGGCAAGGGTTAAGCATCAGAAATGTAGTGGCAGTGAGTCTGGAGAGGACAGTGAATTTAAGAGCTGTTTAGAAGTGAAGATGGAGGGACAACGAGTAGTTATCAATTACTTAAATTTCTGGCTTTGGTGTCTAGGAAAACAGAGGTACAATGAGAGGGTGATAATCACTTAGTGAAACTTTTTGTGATTGCACTAAGCAAGAATAATTTTATAGGTTTCTTAAGACAGTGTTGTATATTAAACTGTTAGATACTGTTGATTTTTATGCTTCCATAATCTTATTTTTAAAAACCAAATGGTAAAAGATATTAAATATAGGAAACTAGAAGTAGAAGTATTTAACAAAACTAAGATTGTGCAGGTTAGTTAATTTTGGTTTATGGATTCTTCACTTACGTTTTAGAAATATGTTTAGCCTTTTGTATATTTAATCCTTTGCTGATAAAGTCAGATTGTGGTAAATTTTAAATTGGCCTGTTTTGGAGTTCATCAAATCATTTAAAATTTTTAATTATATTTTTAATGAAAAAATTACATTTACATAGAAAAATTATCTTGTATGTTTCGAAGTTTAAAAAAAAATTAGCTTGAGGCAGGCTTAGTTTAGTTTTCTTTACCCAAATAATTGTACGGTTTGAATTCAGATTTTTCTTATTACTACTCTTACAGTAACTGACTTGGAAAAAAAGAAGGAGACCAGCCTGGGCAACATAGGGAGACCCTGTCTCTACAAATAATAAAAAAATTAGCTGAGTGTGGTGGCACACACCTGTAGTCACAGCTAGTCTGGAGGCTGAGGTGGGAGGATCACTTGAGCTAAGATGTTCGAAATTAGAGTGAGCTATGATTATGCCACTGCATTCCAGCCTGGGTGACAGAATGAGACGTCGTCTCCAAAAAAAAAGAAAAGAAAAGAAAAAAATATATATTTGTGAGTATGTGAGAGATTAGGCACAGGAAGGGCTTCTGTTGCCTTAGTAGAACAAAATAAGGTGAAGAGAATGTTGATACACTTGATGAAGTGGTCCACAGTGGGGAGATCCTGCTGAGGAGTGAAAAATAAGAGAAGAGTAAGCCAGGATATAACTATTGGTTTAGTCTTATGTTCTGGTTATTTTTTTGTTGAAACACTAGTTTATTTTAACTAAAACTTAAAGTTTATTTTTTCTCCTTCCTTTAGAACGTATAATGAAGAAAACAGAAGAGTCCGAATCACAAGTGGAGCCTGAAATTAAGAGGAAAGTACAACAGAAGCGGCACTGTAGTACCTATCAGCCCACTCCTCCTTTATCTCCTGCTTCAAAAAAATGTTTAACCCATTTAGAGGTAAGTAGAGAAATTATTCTTTGTTGCTAATCAGATTGTGTTTTTATTAATATTAGTTTTAGTACTTATTAAATTCTAGGTGATTTTTTTTATCATAGGACCAGAAGAGACCTGAAAAGTTATTTAGGTGAACTATTCTGCCTTTAATAGACCATTTGTATACTTGTGGAAAATAAAAATTTATTTTTCTGTAAATAATTTATCAGTGCTTTCCTGCGACATACTTCAAATGATTGCTGTCTACCAGAAATTTTTTCAAATAATTTTAAGAAGTTGAACACTTAATAGAAGAGAGAAGATCTGTATGTGTATCTCCCAGATTCCTGGTTTTTCACATTTGCTTTATTGTTTTTTCTCTCTATGCCTTTTTTCTTCCTTCTTCCCACCTACCCATAAACATGTATATGTGTATTTTTTGTACTGTTTGAGTTGAAGTTACAAGCATGATGCCCATTTATAAAAATCACACACGTAAATTTTAATACTTGTGTGTGTGATTTTTATAATCAGAGTACAACTGTCAAAATCTCAACATTGATCCAAAATTACCATCTCATCCACAAATCCCATTCAAATTTCACCTGAATAATGTCCATTATGAGTATAGAATTCAGTTCAGAGTCATGTGCTGCATTGATGTGCCATGAATCTTTAGTATTTTTCAATAGGAATAATTTCATAGTCTTCCCTTATTTTTCATAATCTTGGTATTTTTTGAGGAGTACAGGACACTTTGTGCCTCAAATTGGATTTGTCTGGTGTTTCCTAATAACGTATATAGTTTTCAAGAATGCCTCAGAATTGATAATATAATCTTACTGCATTATATCAGGAGACACGTGATGCTGATTTTTATATTAATGTTATTTTACCTTAGTTAAGATATTCTAGATTTCTTCACTGCAACATCAGTTAATAGGTATTTTTACTAATTTATTAATAAGATGTCTAATGTGAGATAGAGATATTCCTTATCCCAAATTTACATATTGATTTTAATCAGCATGTACATATGAATTGTTATTTTACTCAAAAGTGTTACAGTCTGGGCTATAGTCTAGAACTTTCATGATGTTTTATGACTTACCTTGGTGCTCAAATTGTTCCAGATTTGGTCCATATGAATCCCTTCAAGCTGGCCTCTGTTTTTTGTTTTTTGTTTTTTTTTGACATGTCTTTATCGTTCTTTGATGACATTCATGACATTTACTTCTTTGCTTTTTAGTATAACAAGATGGTCTTACTTATCTTGTATTTATTTATTTTTTTTTAGATGGAGTCTCGCTCTGTCACTCAGGCTGGAGTACAGGGGCATGATCTTGGCTCACTGCAACCTCTGCCTCCTGGGTTCAAGCAATTCTTCTGTCTTAGCCTCCAGAGTACCTGGGACTACAGGTGCATGCCACCACACCTGGCTAATTTTTGTATTTTTAGTAGAGATGCGGTTTCACCATGTTGGCCAAGCTGGTCTTGAACTCCTGACCTCAGGTGATCCACCCACCTTGGCCCCCCAAAGTGCTGGGATTACAGGTGTGAGCCACTGCACCTGGCCGTTATCTTGTATTTCTGTCTCAGCCCTAGAGTCAGGCATCTCTCCAAGGAGCCATGCATACAAAGAGAAGGAAATATCTTCTCCTTTAAGTGGAGGGAACATATTTGGGCACTAGTTGCATTCATTCATACTGGATATTACTGTTTCTAGGCCTTCTCAGTGGACAAAGCTAAGACATACATATATGTGTATTAATGTTTAATACATACTAGGATCCGTGAGTTCACATTGATAACTAATTCTAATCCAACACCACCGTGTTTAATTTTTTTCTATGTTGCATGTTTGCAGCTTTCTTCTCCAGAAGTGATTAACTTGACTCCCATTACCGCCAGTGTCTTTACCTGTTAGCTTAGTTTTTTTTTTATATGATAATGTCCTGGCATGCCAGCCTAAGTTTGACTCAGGCCATACAGACATCACCTACTGCTTAACCTAGATAAAGGAGGAGGAAAGCTCCTCCCTAGATGCAACATCTTTCGCCCAGCGGGCATGCAAAAGATACTGTATCTAGATATTGTATCTTTCTTTTTTCAGTTTTTATTTTTTTAAGTTCAGGGGTACACGTACAGGATGTGCAGGTATGTTACATAGGTAAACGTGTGCCATGGTGGTTGCTGTACAGATCATTGCATCACCTAGGTATTAAACATAGCAATAATTTTTTTTTTGATGACTATAATGTCTTCCTTCTTTTACTGTTCTTCTATGCCAGTTGTTCTTTATTTCTTCTTACTGGAGATAAAGAATTGTAGCCAGCCTCTATGTAATCTTTAATTTCTGGACAAGGTTACTGGTTGTTCTTTCCATGTATAGTGTATGAAATTCTACACTGTTTACCACTTGTAAGAAAAAAGATCTGTGGACTAGGTGTGGTGGCTCACACCTGTAATCCCAGTATTTTGGGAAGCCAAGTCGGGTGGATCACCTGAGATCAGGAGTTTGAAACCAGCCTGGCCAATGTGGTGAAACCCCATCTCTACTAAAAATACAAAAATTAGTGAGGCATGGTAGCAGGTGTCTGTAGTCCCAGCTACTTGGGAGGCTGAGATGGGAGAATCTCTTGAACCCTGGAGGCAGAGGTTGCTGTGAGCCGAGATAGCACCATTTCACTCCAGCCTGGGCAACAAGGGCAAAACTCTGTGTCCAAAAAAAAAAAAAAAGAAAGAAAGAAAGAAAACAAGAGAATTTAGTGGGATTAACATCTTTAGGATATTTAATACAAATGACGTCTCAAAGACAGACTTATTAAGTGCAGTTGGTTATTTATGGGTAGTGTCTTACAAACAGTACATGATATGTAATTTGGAATTGATTTAATTATGTAAAAAGTCTTCCACTTCTACTGACCAAAGCAGGAAATGAGATTTTAATCAGTTTTTTTTCCTTCAATTTTTTTTGTTTGGAGAGATGGAGTGTCGCTATGTTGCCCCGGCTGGTCTCGAACTTTTGGCCTTAAACAGCCCTGCTTCCACAGCTTCCCAAAGTGTTGGGATTACAGGCCTGAGCCACCATGTCCAGGTTTATTCAATTTTTGTTTTCCAAAAAAATTTATACTTAACATAAAATTTTTATGACAATGTATTACTCTACAGTATTCTCTACTAAAACTAATTGAGCAGTATTGAGATTCTAGTTTTTGGAGAATTAGGTTGATCAAATGTTAATCTCTAGTTTTATTTTATTTTTTTTTAACAGATAAACAGTTTTTTTTATTCATCCTCCTCTTCCTCGTCTTCTTCATCTTCCTCTTCCCCTTTTTTCTGGGCAACTTTAGCGGGACCCTTTGCACCATCAGACTTTCCTTTCATTCTTATAGTCAGCAACATCCTTCTCATACTTCTCCTTCAGCTTTGTCGCCTTAGTGATGTAAGACTGCTTTTCGCTGTCATTTAGGTTATTCCACATCTCACCCAGCTTTTTTGCCACGTCTCCAATAGAGATGCCAGGGTTTGTGGATTTGATCTTGGGGCGGAATTCCGAGCAGAACAGGAAGAAGCCAGACGGTGGCCTTTTGGGGGCATTAGTATCCTTCTTCTTCTTGCCTCCCTTAGCTGGTCCATAATCCTTCATTTCCTGATCATAGCGCACTTTATCCACCTTTGCCAGTTCATCAAATTTAGATTTCTCTTTCCTGGACATTGTCTTCAACCTCTCAGAGCATTTCTTGGAAAATTCTGCAAAATTGACAGGGACCTCTGGGTTTTTCTTCTTATGTTCTTCTCTGCACGTCTGCACAAAGAAGGCGTAAGCAGACATCTTGCCCTGTGGTTTCTTGAGGTCACCTTTAGCCATCCTGACGTCCTGGCCGCAGCCAGCCCAGCCCTAATCTCTAGTTTTTATCATGAAAATTTTATCTTGTTCAGTGTAGTGTATCTGCATTATGTTCCTCATTCTCACAGAATTCCAAGATACATGTTTCTTACCTGATGGAAGGCATATGGTAATAGCTTAGAACATATTTCTTTCCATATTTTAATATTGGGGATTTTAATAGTAGGAATGTGCTTTTTCTGTTTTAGTATCAGTTTTATAAGAGGAAATAGCCCTTTCCCTGGAGTTCTTTTCATTTAGATATGCCCTCTTTACCTTTATTATAGACACTAAAGTAATGGAGTCAATAAGTACTCAGCTTGATCTATCCTCAGATTCTTGGAGACAGAATTATTTTATATATAGCTGACTGCTGGACTAGATTGTCTTAAATTTCTTTCAGCATGCTGATGTTAAATCCCAACTAACATGACTTATTTAGGGTCTCATGGTAGCCATGATGGTAATGATGGGGAAAGAGGGACTTAATTTTGAGTCTTTCGAAGGGATTCCTTAATGATGTAATAAATGCCAAAATCTTTTATTTCTTTTGTTCTTTTGGAACTTTAAGTTTCTGAGAACTGCGAATGTTGTCCAAAATGTGGAAAAGAAAAAGAAAATCAGACCAAATGCCAAAGTTGTGGTGTTCTTTTTTCTAAGGATTTGCAAAGAAATTGCAGACAAGCTATTACTTTGAATGATTCTACTGGACCATTATTAAGAACATCAATTCATCAGAATTCTGGAGGACAGAAGTCACAAAACACAGGATTAACAACCAAGAAGTTTTATGGCAACAGTGTGGAAAAGGTTCCAATTGATATTATTGTGAATTGTGATGATAGTAAGCACAGTTATTTACAGACTAATGGAAAAGTCATTTTACCTGGGGCAAAAATACCCAAAATCACAAACTTGAAAGAAAGGAAAACATGTTTGTCAGACCTAAATGATCCAAGTAAGTATTTTACTCCCTTCAGTATTGCTTATATCAATCCAATATTTTTCACATATATTTTTTACAAACACTATCTCCCACCCATATATATTTTTAATATGAGTGTGAGCTTAAAATTAATCTTGTTCTCATCCTGTCCATCTCAAAAAGTAAAAAAAAAAAAAAAAAAAAAAACACAGACCTTGACCCTAATGTTAGATGAAATGCCAATTATACCCAGCATTCTGACTTCAGCCAGATTAATTTAGTCTTTCTGATCTGTAAATGGGTATATTTCCTGCTGATAGTGGTTTTTTTGGGGGGGGAGGGGGGGCGAATAAAATAACATATAATATGCATAGCCCAATAAAATATTCAACATATAATTTCCTTGCCACATTTGTTTCTCAATCTATATCCTGTCTTTTTACTCTTATGTATATGTTTGTGGCATGCAATCCTTGTTTATAGTAAATAGCAAAAGTTTAGAAACTATTGGGGACTGGTTGACTAGAGTGTACAGCAGTAGTAAAGGAGTGAAAGATCTGATATACTGTGTAGAGTGATTTCCAGAATCTTTAATTAAGTGAATCATGCAGGCTACAGATAAGAGTGTATACAGTGGAGAATGAATGTAATTTCTTTTAAAAAATAGAAACTGGGAGGCTGAGGTAGGCAGATCACAAGGTCAGGGGATCAAGACCAACCTTGCTAACACAGTGAAACCCTGTCTCTACTAAAAATAAGAAAAATTAGCTGGATACGGTGGCACAGGCCTGTAGTCCCAGCTACTCAGGAGGCTGAGGCAGAAGAATCGTTTCAACTTAGCAGGCAGAGGTTGCAGTGAGCTAAGATCACACCACCGCACTCCAGCCTGGGCAACAGAGTGAGACTCCTTCTCAGAAAAAAGAAAAAAGAAGAAGAAACTGGGCACATTGGTGTGTACTTGTATTCCCAGCTACTCAGGAGACTGAGATGAGAGAATTGCTTGGGTCCAGGAGTTGAAGTGTAGCTGGAGTAATATAGCAAGACCCTGCTGCTAAAAAACAATAATTGTAAATAGAACACTAGGCTTCCCTTTTAATATATACTTGTGTAGTTTTTCATTAAAAATATAGTTCATGGGCCTTTTTAGAAAAGCTAAATCCATGTATATACACATACATTTGTGTGTATACATATATCTATATATGTCAGGTACTGCGCTAAGCATTTTACATACCATTTGTTCCTTACAACAATTCAAGATGCCCTTATTGTCCCTAATTCTATGGAAAAGAGAAATTGAGCCAATTAACTAGTAAGTAGCAAAATCCCACCTCTCAAATGCCGTATATGTAAATATGTTTAGGTCATCTAATCTGACCTGTTAGGTTTTCTGCTAATAAAAGACCAGTGATGAAAGAGAAACCATGCTTGGTATTTGTTCCTCAGACTGGACAGTAAAATTAAAAACACAGGTAAAGAAGTACTGAGATGATGCTTCTCTGGTACATGTACATTACCTGGTAAATATTAATGAAGCATTTATATGTGAAATACTCATAAAGAAAATTGCTCCTACAAGTTCATGCATTCTTTAACACGTGATTTTTGAATGCTTTTTCTTTGACAGGCTGTTTTAGGCCTGGGAATATAGCAGTGAACAAGACAATGTTCCTGTTCTCTTACAGTCTGTGTGTAGCAGGGAGAAACATGAAAGCAAGTGAACATCCACAACAAAAAACAACAGAAAATTTAAATCAGTTAATCTGACTATATGTGTGCTTACTTTAGATTGGGTTATCAATCAAAGTGATATTTAAACTAATACTTGTGGCCAAAATGTGTAATATTGAGGGAAGTACAATTCAGGCAAGAACAAACTTGAGGTGTTTGAGGGACAGAAATACTGGCTAATATGCCTGGAGGATAAAGAGAGAAAAACAATATTATGAGAAAATTGGACAAATAGGGGCCAGATTATGTACATTTATAAACCAAAGCAAGAAGTTTGTGTTTGAGTCAAGATATAGAGAGATTTGCCTGCAATTCAGTAATGAGTACAAGGTATAAGAGCAAATTACCATCATACTGCCTTTTGCCCACGTCCATTTACTCAACAAGACTTACTGAGCATTAGGCACTGGTCCAGATTCTTCCAAAGACCAGTTACGATTTTAATAACTTCCTGTGTGAGATAAAATTACCTGGCAGTGGCCAGGTACAGTGGCTCACTCCTGTAATCCCAGCAGTTTAGGAGACCAAGACGAACAGATCTCCTGAGGTTGAGACTAGCCTGAATAACATGGCGGGACCCCATCTCTACTAAAAATACAAAAAGTAGCTGGGTGTGGTGGCACATACATGTTATCCCAGCTACTCGGGAGGCTGAGGCAGGAAAATCACTTGAACCCTGGAGGCGGAGGTTGCAGTGAGCTGAGATCGTGCCACTGTACTGCATCCTGGGTGACAGAATGAGACTCTGTCTCAAAAAAAAAAAAAAAAAAAAAAAAATTACTTGGCTACGTGGAGTTTCACACATATTTACAATGCGTACTATTTTGCAAACAAGTTGTATGCAAATTATTTTTTAGACATTAAACTTTTTGGGACTCTGAAATAGACCTACTGATAAATATGTAATTCTTCTTGTAACTTACTGATACTGCTGTTTGGGTGAGTGGTAATGGACTGTAGAAACAAATTTTATATTTGTATAATATTTTTTAAAAGATGCCAAGTCTTAGCACTTTCTTCAGATTTAAATTTTCATCAGAGTGGATTGTATCTTTATTCATTTTAATTATTCTTAGATCTGGAGGAGATCCAAAGCAAATTCAGTATATTTTCCACTTTGGTAATTTATTTGCATTTTTAATGGACAGAGATGAATATAAATAGCCGAGTGGGTAGCTTACACCTGTAATACCAGCACTTTAGGAGGCCTGGGTGGGTGGATCACCTCAGGTCAGGAGTTCGAGACCAGCCTAACCAAAGTGGAGAAACTCCATCTCTACTAAAAAAGAAAAAAAATCCAAAATTAGCCAGGTGTGATGGTGCATTCCTGTAACCCCAGCTACATGGGAGGCTGAGGCAGGAGAATCGCTTGAACCCAGGAGGCAGAGGTTGTGGTGAGTCAAGAGCGCACCATTGCACATCAGCCTGGGCAACGAGAGCGAAGCGCTGTCAAAAAAAAAAAAAAAAAAACTTATATAGTTTTAATATAAATTATAAATTATTAAAATACTTTTAGTCATTTTGTCCAGTGATGATGATGATGACAACGACAGAACTAACAGAAGAGAGAGCATATCTCCTCAGCCTGCTGATTCAGCATGTTCTTCCCCTGCACCATCCACTGGAAAAGTAGAAGCAGCGCTAAATGAAAATACTTGCAGGATAGAGCGTGAACTACGAAGCATTCCAGAAGACTCAGAGTTAAATACAGTTACATTGCCAAGAAAAGCCAGAATGAAAGACCAGGTACTTTTCACATTTGTTGATATTTGTTCAGATTAATGCCTCCATTTTGGGGTGTAAATTTCTTTAGAAGGCAATGTGATAATGTCAGGAGAAAAAGATGGATTATTCATTAAGTAGGGCTTAAATGCCATGTAGGAGATTATTTTGAAGAACACTTAGCCATATACAGAAATGTTTCAATTAAACTTAAGGTTTAAAGTATAAAAAATTCATCAAGAAAACACAGTATCAACCTTACAATGAAATGTCAGTAGATACAAAGATTTCTTGTAAAATCTAGCAGAGAAGTTATCTTAACATGGGTATATTTTATGATAATATTGTGTTTCATTATAGTTTGCTTTATTTTATATTTTACTATAAAAATTTCAGAAAGTTCACATGGTAATATGAACTATGTAAATAATAGATCTAGAACAAATATTTGTAATATAGATGATATACAATATTTTAATGTCTATAATAGACTAAGAACTCATAAAAGTTAGGATAAAAATTAAATGAACAAAGGATAAGAATGTACAAAAATAGAAAATTAATGTAGTAAACTACCACATGGAAAACACAAATTAAGAAAAATGAAATGTAACTGTATTCAGTAGACTTAAAAAATTGTTACAAAATCAACTAATACATGTTGTCAAGAATCCAAGGGAAGGGATACTTTTTCAATTTGCTAATAGAAAAGGAAGTTACTATGGCCTTTTGGGAAAGAAATGTAAAAATAACTATTAAAAAAATTTTTAGTGTGTACTATTTGACCAAATAATTAATTTCTTTGACTCCACCTCACAGGTATTCCTCTTTTCCTCAGTATGTAAGGCTTTATATGCAAACATGACCATTGGCGCAAACAACTACAAACAAAATCATTGCCTGTTAATATGTGTATGGCTGAAGAAGTTATGGCATATCCATATGATCCAGCCATTGAAAATGAAAATTAGAACTTATATCAGTGACTTTTAGGATTTCTGCATGGCACTGTTAAGTGAGAATACCAAAATAGGGAAATATATATATATTACTTTAGTAAAAATATTTTTATAAAATAATAAACTTGTAAAAATATGATCAACTTGTATGTTAAATTCTGTATGTATGTGTTTATACGTGTCAGTGGTTATAGGAATACAGATAAAAATATGGCAACATATGTACTTGGCTGTTAAGATGGGAACCTTGAAAAATAAAAAACAAGAAGCAATCATAAGGATAATAGAAAAATATATGGATTCATTTAAATCTTTAATTAAAGGGGGGGAGTCTTGCTCTGTCAGTCAGGCTGTGATTACAGGTGCAAGCCACTGCCCCCAGCTGGATTAATATTTTTATATAATCTTACAGAATGCCTTTCCAACATGGCAGCATAAGCAAAAATAGTAAATGAAAAGATGAGTATATTTGATTAGATAAAAAGTAAAACAGTGTGGCAAAACACCACTCTAAGCACAATTCAATAGGTAGATGCAAATGGAAAATAGTGAGCTATGTGACAAAGTATAAAGTGGTCCTTTATATATTCTTAATTTTTTAAAAATCAAGAAATAGAGGCACACCATAAGGAAATAAGGAAAGAAAACGAATAGAATTCAAAAAAATGTAGTAATCATCGTAGTGAAAATGAAATTAAAATGCCTTTTGTTAACTGCAGATTGCTAAAAAATTTCAAACTATGATGTTGTCTCATCGTGATCAGTGTTTGGAGAAGTGGAATGTTGAGTGTATAAGTTGGTATAACTTAAAACTGTTAAGGCAACTTGTCAGTAATTCTAACTGTGTACCACAATTAGAATTAAAATTCTAATTTTAATTAGACTGCAAAAATGCTCTTTGAAGAATAGTTTGTTATGGCAAAATATTGGAAAGAATTCAGGTGTCCAAATATGAGTTCAGTTAAATGAGTGATGAATTTCCATGTAATGGAATTTTTAGGTGAGCAGTTTTCAGACCAACACACTGAACCATAAGGGTACTTCAGAGTGTACTATCTTCGATGATGTTCTATGGAGGGTGTGGACCATTCAAATTCTAGACTAAATCCCTTATTGTGGATTCAACTGCAGCAGGTCTTATCTGTTTTATTAGAGAGTTAAATAACCTCTCATTTGAAGATATAACTCTACCACTAAAATCAAAACGAAGGAAAACAAAACAAAACACTTGTAAACATCTCTAACAGGTTTCTTTAATAATAAGGGAAAATAGGTCGGGTGCAGTGGCTTATGCTGTAATCCCAGCACTTTGGGAGGCTGAGTCGAGCAGATTGCCTGAGGGCAGGAGTTTGAGACCAGTCTGACCAACATGGTGAATCCCTGTCCCTACTAAAAATACAAAAAAAGTTAGCCTGGTGTGGTGGCATGCGCCTGTAATCCCTGCTACTGTACTTGAGAGGCTGAGGCAGGGGTATTGCTTGAACCAGGGAGGTGGAGGTAAGCCGACACCGTGCCAGTGCATTCCAGCCTGGGCAGCAGAGCAAGACTCCATCTCAAAAAATAATAAGGGAAAGTGTTAATGATAAATCTGTTAATAAGCCTGAAAAAGCAGGTTACAGAATCATACATATATGATGATCATATTTTGTTTCAAATACATATTTTTTCCTGTGACATAGATCGTAGAAATGCCTTTAGAAGGGTAATAGGAATGGTGGACATTCTTTTCCCTTGTTTTCTATCAAGATAATGTTTTATTCTTGCAATGATAATAAAGATACTAATATAATTACTTATAATTAAAATAATATACCTATATAAAATGTTTATGATTAATTTCTATTTGGAGTGACTGGAATCATAATTAACAGATGAAATAGTTTATGTAAATATATAAAGAAGGGTTCTTGTGTAATATGAATAATCATTTCCCTAAATTGCTTGCTTTCTAAAGAATTGCTGATTTAAATTAATTAATTGAATTAATTCAAGTACGACTGCCATTATAACTAGCAGGATTTTACTATGAATGAAGCACTCTGCTAAACTGCTTTTTATGCATTAACTCAGTTGAGTAGATACTCTTACTCTGCTTATTTTACAGTTTAGGGAACCAAAACTTATGCAAGTTATTCAGTTTTACTAGATCAGATCTTTGAAAGGTGGTGTGGCTGTTAGAATCCCGGCAGTGTGATTCCTAGAGTACTATTCCTGACTGACATACTGTGACTTAAATTTAAATAATAACTAAAAGAATAACTAAGCTAAATAAGATACAAGGATTTACTATTATATAAAAACCATGAATATTTGTTTTATCTAACACTGTTGAAGGAAAATCCATTTTATATTGTGATATTTACATTTCTTATATTGGGTCTTTGCATATTTGTATACTTAGCTTGCAGCCTTGTTTTAGTAAATTATTAAGTGAAAATTTTCTTTTCCTTTTTAGTTTGGCAATTCTATTATCAACACACCTCTAAAACGTCGTAAAGTGTTTTCTCAAGAAACTTCAGTTGATCCTTTATCTTTAAGCTGCCAAAGTTCCTTTGACAGTGTCATTTTAAACTGTCGAAGTATCCGAGTAGGAACACTCTTTCGGCTATTAATAGAGCCTGTAATTGTAAGTATATTCTTAAGCTCTTTACTGTACCAATTATAACATTAAAAATTCCATTGCTAAAGCTAATATATAATCAAAATTTATAAACTAAAATATTTAATAGAATATTAAAATCAGCTCAAGATTTCACATTGCTTTAAGAGTATATAAATAGTAGCTCCTCACCATTAAAATGAGTTAGAAAACCTTCCAATATGTTACTGTTTTATTATCATGCCAGCTAAGTACTTGAAAATAATATATTAAATAACTGTAGTGAGAGAATGAAGCTTCCAGAAGCTTTGGGGTCTGCTGGAAAATGTATTATAACATCAAGACTCCTAGAAATAGATTACTGTACTATAATAGTTACCCGGAAGGCACTGTGCATTAGACTAGTTCATTGTCCACAGTGCCCAAAGGACATTGTGTACTTTATCTTACCCATCATACCTGTGAACTTACTATTCTACTTCCACCAATCCAAGTTTTTATTTTCTGTTTGAAATTTTAACATAATCTCCTTAACTAGCCCTCTTAGTCATCATTTTTCTCTCTAATGTGTGCTAATCATTGTTGCTAGATTAATTGTAAAGCACTGTATTTATTCTGTAAGCCTTTATTTTAGAATGTCTTAACTTGGTGTCCCCATTTGTTTCTAACTCTTATTTCAAACTCTGTCTCCTAATATTGTCCTTTGTACATAAAGCACTGTCTTTAAGAGAACTGACTGCCGAGCGCGGTGGCTCGTGCCTGTAATCCCAACACTTTGGCAAGCCGAGGTGGGGGATCACAAGGTCAGGAGTTCGAGACCATTGTGGCTAATATAGTGAAACCCCATCTCTACTAAAATTACAAAAATTAGCCAGGCATGGTGGCATGCACCTGAAGTCCCAGCTGTTTGGGAAGCTGAGGCAGGAAAATAGCTTGAACCTGGGAGTCAGAGGTTGCAGTGAGCTGAGATCACGTTAGTGCACTCCAGCCTGGGTGACAGAGCGAAACTCTGTCTCAAAAAAAATAAAAGAGAGAACTTATTAACAGCAGGAAAGGTATAAGGTATTTTATTATTTAATGTAATGAATAATAACTTTTTTTCTGGTAAAGGCTCATGGTTTTAGGATACAATATGATCAAAAGAAAAAAATTGTTTATAGCAGCAAATGAAATATGAACCAAAATCTTAGCAGAGCACACAGCTCTATAGGAATCCAGCATGTTTTTCTTTTCCATCAAAAACCTTAAGCTTCTCACAATTTAAAAACTAGAAAGTTTCACAAGTACCGTGGAAATTTAAAGCAAATTATATATAAAATGTCTACCCTTTATTGCCCAATAATATTGTAACATATGTCATTGTTTTTAGTGATTTATGAAATTTGTATTTTGTTACAGCCCTTGTGCTGCTATCTTTCCTGGTTTCTGTCAATTAACAAAAATGTCATTGTCACTTTATACCTCAAAAATTTTCAGGAATATCCTGTAACTTTCATGGCTTTCTCCCACATTAACACTATTATTTATAATTCTTCAGTGTGATGAATAAGGTTTTGCTGATGATTTAGACATTTAATTAAAAAGTTGCATATTTAGTCTTAAAGCTATTTATGAAGAACTGCATTAAAATTTGGATGAATTTTTTCCAATAGGCTAAATATGCTTCAGTGAAGAAAAACCTTGTAAATTTAGTTAAAAAAATAAAAGGCAGTATATGTAACATAAAATGTGTCAGTTTAAAAAATTATAATGCTAAATGAAATATTCCAGCCAAAAAATACAATGTGGAAATTTGCAGTGTGGTGTTAACCTTAGTTGTAGCACGAGATTTTTCACAAAGGGCATTCTTTATTAAAGAATAGTTAGTGCATCTATAACTTCTTTAGATGGTGTGAATAAAAAGATGATTGGTATTTTCTTCTTTTTGAACATAGTTTCCTTATGTTTTGTAGTGAAATGATTTATCTGCCAAGTTATGATTAATCTGAGAAACAGGTTTTAAATGTTTTACTATATTTAATGTTTTATAAAATCCTATACTTGTTTATCATTAGATAATTTAATCATTTTAATTTGCTCAGTAATGTGATTGCCATTATTTAGAAGTGTCAATTTTATTTAAAAGCAAGTGCTTTTCAAAAGAAGCAAATTGGCTTATGTTATTAGGAATACCACATATGCACAAATATAAAGCAATCCCTCATTTTTCAAATGTGAAGATATAAAATCAAGGCTTCCATTCAATTTAAATTTAGAAACTTTCACAATATAGGTGAAATAGACTCATGTCTACTTATGTTATTAATATTATGTGTGATTTACTTATACATTTCTAAATGACAAATATTTAGACATAACTTCTTTCAATTCCTTTATCTCATACAACAATTTTATTTAAATGCTTTCTGTCAGCCAGGTACAGTGATTGATACCTGTAATCCCAGCACTTTGGGAGGCTAAGATAGGTGGATCACTTGAGGTCATGAGTTTGAAACCAGCCTGGCCAACATGCCAAAACCCCGTCTCTACTAAAACTACAAAAATTAATGGGGCATGGTGGCATGCGTCTGTAACCCCAGCTACTAGGGAGGCTGAGTCAGGAGAATTACTTGAACCTGTAAGGTGGAGGTTGCAGTGAGCCAAGATTGCCCTACTGCCTTCCAGTTTGGATAACAGAGCAAGACTCTTTCTTGAATGAATGAATGAATGCTTTGTGCCATCATTATTGACACTTTTTAAATCAGCTAACATTTTTCCAGAACATATAATGTCAACATCCATGTATGCTAGAATGTTTTGTAAGCTACCATACTCATTTTTTTAAAATGACGAAGTCTGTCTGTGTTTCTCAGACTGGAGTGCAGTGCTACAGTCATAGCTAACTGTAACCTTGAACTCCTAGGCACAAGCAATCAATCCACCTCAGTCTCCAGAGTAGTTGGGACTTAGAGGCACATGCCATCTATACCCAGCTTTTTTTTTTTTTTTTTGAGACGGAGTTTCGCTCTTGTTGCCCAGGCTGGAGTGCAATGGCGCGATCTCGGCTCACCACAACCTCCGTCTCCTGGGTTCAGGCAATTCTCCTGCCTCAGCCTCCTGAGTAGCTGGGATTACAGGCACGCGCCACCATACCATGCCTGTCTAAATTTTGTATTTTATTTTTTATTTATTTATTTTTTTTGAGACGGAGTTTCGCTCTTGTTACCCAGGCTGGAGTGCAATGGCGCGATCTCGGCTCACCACAACCTCCGTCTCCTGGGTTCAGGCAATTCTCCTGCCTCAGCCTCCTGAGTAGCTGGGATTACAGGCACGCGCCACCATGGCCTGGCTGATTTTTTATAGTTTTAGTAGAGACTGGGTTTCACCAGGTTGGCCAGTCAGGTCTCCAACTCTTGGGCTCAAGCGATCCTCCCAGAATGCTGGGATAACGGTTAAAAGCCACCATTCCCTGCTGTTACTGATACTTATGTCCCCAAATAATGTGTTACTTTCCAGTGAAACCAGTTATCATACTCTTTTCAAACACAATCTCTAGAAAGTATGTTTAGAGACATTCTAGACTTTGCAATTATTGTAGTAATTGCTAAATTTATTTTGTATTTTCTTGCTTTCTTTTTTCATGTTATAAAAATCTTCAAACTGAAAAGCTGAAAGAATTTTGCAATGAACATTTATATAACTGTCAGTTAAGTTCTACCATTAGCATTTTATTGTATTTTCTTTCCATATATCTATTCATCCCTCTGTATGCTCATTTATCTTGTTTATTTAAGGCATTTCAAAGTACTTGCCTCCTTTTCTGAATCTGTTAACTTCTGTAAAATAATTAATTTAGGTTGCATTAGGCTTAATGTGCCTTTTCCACGTTGAAATAATTAGTTAGAAAATCGCTATTTTGTAACTACCAGTAGTAACTAATTTAGGCAAGGACCCTCAGTGGATGCGAAAACCATTGAGTGAATGTCAATCCCCCATGACATGTAGTTTACCTATATAACAGACCTGCATATATACCCCTGAACCTAAAATAAAAGTTTAAAAAAAAAGAGAAAGGAAAGAAAGAGTGCTGGAAGGAATGTGGCAAGATGTTAACAGTTTAACAACTAGTGAATTTAGGTAAGGAATATTTAGGTGTTCATTGTAATGTTATGCCAGCTTCTCTGTGGGATTTTAAGAGATGAACCGGTAATATAATAAACATTCTAAGTACTTGAATAAAAAAGTGAAGCCTGCCTTTCTTTATAAGTCTAGATCAATACTAATTCATCTTATTTTTTAGTTTTGTTTAGATTTTATCAAGATACAGCTAGACGGTAAGCTATTTTATGTCTTTTTACTCACTAAAGCTTTCTTTACACTTTAAAGCACTTTATAGAAATAAAAGATTAAATAATATTCATAGAGTTATATTAAGATGATTAGTTATTACATACATCTTCTTACCAAAGGGCGTATATCTTGGTGTAATTTTGTTCAGTAACGTCACAGAGCCTAAGTTTTTAGAACCCTTTCTTCATTTGGAAAAAATAAAAAAGCTTCATTAAGGCAGTTACGAAGATTTTTTTTTTCCCCATAAGAGCAATGATTTACCATAATATATGCTTACATTCACACTTGTATTTCCTCACAGTTTCTCCCATTCATTATATTACCCTCTTAAGAATTGATTACTTTTCTGTTTCCATTTGTTTTCCTCCAGAACCAGACCATGAACCTGTAGAGATTATTTTAAATACCTCTGATCTAACTAAATGTGAATGGTGTAATGTCCGAAAATTACCTGTAGTGTTTCTTCAGGCAATACCAGCAGTTTATCAAAAGCTGAGCATGCAACTGCAAATGAATAAGGAGGATAAAGTTTGGAATGATTGTAAAGGAATAAATAAATTAACAAGTAAGTTGTGTAAAACAGATAATAATTATAATAGATACTGTATTTACAATATCTGTTGAATAGCAAAACGTGGGTGCACTTTGACAAATGCCTTAGATGTATATTACCTACAATTCTCACAGCTACCTTGTGAAATAGATATTACTTTTTCCATTTTACAGATGAGGAAAAACTCACAGAAAGTGGAAGGGCTGAAGATAAAACCCATACTTACTTATTTAGAAAGTTTCTAAGTGGTCTGGGCACAGTTGCTCACACCTGTAATCCCAGCACTTTGGGAGGTGAAGTGGGTGGATCACCTGAAGTCAGGAGTTCACGACCAGCCTGGGCAACATGGTGAAACTTCATCTCTACTAAACATACAAAAATTAGCTGGGCTTAGTGGCGCATGCCTATAATCCCAGCTACTCAGGAGGCTGAGGTAGGAGAATCATTTGAGCCCAGGAGACCAAGGTTGCAGTGAGCCCAAGATTGCGCCATTGCACTCCAGCCTGGGTGACAGAGTGAGACTCCATCTCAAAAAAAAAAAAAGAAAGTTTCTAAGTGGATCAGAACCCAAAACATCTATACTCTTAATAAACACTGTAATCTGAGTAATATAAAATTTTTTAACTGACGGGAATATTCAGTGTAAATCAGCCATGTAAATCTGGAAATCTTGAAACTTGGCCTGAATAGGAAGTTGTTAAGTTCATAAAATGGGCCTTATTTACAATGTGTAGATGTGATTCTTCAGTTTGTTTTCCTTCACCTTTAACACAGCATGGCTTGACTGCTTAGAAGATAAATACATTTCAGCAGTAATTGCTATTTCAGCTTAATTATCTGCAAGAGTTGGTGTATTTGTGAACAGCTGTTTTACACTTAAATTCTCTTAAGATACTACCAGTGCACTTGGCAATTTCCTATTTGTGTTGGACAACAATGTTAACTATTATATATTTAAGACTATAGATTTAATTTATTCGATGAAGTAAATTAGTTACATCGTGAATAGATTTGTTCTAGAACTGAATAATGTGTTCTGGTTTCTTCCTTCTAATAACTTAGGTGACCTCGACATGTAACACACACTGTTCTTTCCAGTGTTTGTTGTGTAACCACTATATGTCAGACATTGTGAACATTTATAATGGGATTTCTGATGATCTTCCTGGAAAGAATTAATAGTTATTCCTTTTAAAAGTATCTGTTTACGGTACTTATTTTGTGCATGTTAGACTTACAGTTATATTTCTTTCTTTTCAGATTTGGAAGAACAGTATATAATCTTAATTTTTCAAAATGGCCTTGATCCTCAGGCAAATATGGTATTTGAAAGTATCATTAATGAAATTGGTATAAAGAATAACATTTCCAATTTTTTTGCGAAAATTCTTTTTGAAGAAGCCAATGGCAGACTTGTTGCCTGTACAAGAACCTATGAAGACAGCATCAAAGGAAGTTGTGGGCAAAAAGAAAACAAAACCAAAACTGTAATTATGTCTTTTAATTTAAAAAATATGCTTAAATTATGAGTAGTTTTAAAGAGAAGTATGTTTTAATACCATTAATTTCAGTGTTAAATCTTTTTAATTCTATTTGAAAATTACTTGCTTTTATATGTGATTTGTAAACTACCTTGTGTCAAAACAGTGGTAGGTAGATGACAAATAGTACTTGATACAGGTTTCAGAAGCATTTTTAGTTCCTCTACATTCTATCCTTATCTTTAATCTTCATCATCTTTTTTCGCTCTTTCTTTCTTCTTTATACCCTACTTCCAACATATATATGCATACATTGCTACATTCAAATGGATTGTTACCCTGTGTCTTAGGTTTGAAGAAATTGTGGTCCCTGGTGTACATTTGTATGTAACATAGCCATATATGGTTGAAAACTGGAGAAATGAGGAATACATGCTATTTGACTTTTGTTGTCAAAGCATGTATCTAGTTCTGGAATAATTACTCATATAGCTAGGTAACTCTGAAACCACCTGAATCAAAGGCCACAATACTACTATAACACATACTATAATGGTAAATAATACAAACATAATTTTAAAACTTTGTCCTATTACAGCAACTTAGCTTTGCTGACCTAATTTATTGGGAACAAATCTCTCAATCTGCCTACAAACTTGGAAATATGGCTATCTATAGCACAATCTTTGTGACAGTTGAGCAACGACTCCCCAGAGAAGAGCTATAAATATAATTAGTGGGTTGAGAAAAGAACAAAAGGAAGGGAAATGGTTCTCTTTCTTTTGCATAAATGGCAAGGGAGATAGTGCCAGAGGGAGAAAAGAGCAGCATAATGCAGCTGGAATGGACTCAAACTTCCATGGAAGATTCTTTCTTCCAAGGAAACCCCTGTTTCAGTTAGCTCTGTGGAGGGCTGAAACTCATTAGACTTCCGTGTTCCCTGAGCCTCTGCCCCTACATCTTACAGATTGCCCAGCCATTGAAGTCAGAGGCAAAAATCACTCTGGTTTTTTGAACAGTTCTTTGAATTTTACCAGCATTATCTAATTTAATGTCAATAGTAGAGATCTTATAGAAGTTACTGACTTCTAAAAGTATTGAAAAAGAGAGAGAGAGAAGTAAGATACTAGAAATTTACTGTTACATAAGTTGGGAGACTAGTAACTACAGAAAATAAGAAAGTGGCTCCTAGTTTTGCCTGTTTCTTAGTTTTAATTGTTAAGTATCATGCATACTTTTTAGTTACATATTTTTAATCCTTTTGCATTGAAACACATTCTTGCCTTGTGCTTACCCTTTTTATTGAAACTTTCCTTAATTGACTATAAATTGTTAATTTCTTTTATCAGGTGTCATTTGAATCTAAAATACAACTTAGAAGCAAACAGGAATTTCAGTTTTTTGATGAAGAAGAAGAAACTGGAGAAAATCACACCATCTTCATTGGCCCAGTAGAAAAGTGAGAGAATTTCTTTATCTTTGCAATAATCTTAAATGTCTTTCTCTGTTTTATTACATTTCAGTTGTGTATATATATAGAGAGAGAGATTTGTTTATTTGCTTTTCTTTTAATTTTGTTACAGGTTGATAGTATACCCACCACCTCCAGCTAAGGGAGGCATCTCCGTTACCAATGAGGATCTGCACTGTCTAAATGAAGGAGAATTTTTAAACGATGTCATTATAGACTTTTATTTGAAGTAAGTTAATTTTCCACTAATCTTCTATTAAATCTTTAACATTCTGCCATATCCTATGTCTTTGTTTTCCAGAGTCAGGCATTTTGAGTTTTAAATTTTACCTCTGCCACTTACTGTGTGACATTTGGGGAGTTAATCTGTTTCTGTCTTTGCACATTTTCAAAATGAGAATACTGTCTAAAGAGTTGTGAGAATTGAGCCAGGTGAAATGGCTTATGCCTATAATCCTGACACTTTGGGAAGTCAAGGTGGGAGGATTGCTTCAGCCCAGGAGTTCAGGACCAGCCTCGGAAGCAAAGTGAGGCTCTGTCTCCACGAAAAATTTAAAAATAATCTAGGCATACGCTTATCGTCCCAGCCACTTGGGAGGCTCATGCAGGAAGTTTACCTGAGCCTAGGAGTTTGAAGTTGCAGTGACCTATGATGGTGGCAGTGTGCTGCAGCCTGGTCAACAAAGCAGGACCCTGTCCCCACTCCACACCCACCCCCAAAAAAAGAATTTTGTGATAATTAAATGAGATTGTACATATCACCTACTAGGAAAAATGCCTAGTACAATGTTAGAAGTTTATGGTCCTATAAGAAACACAAATAGGGAATTCAAGCAACGAGAGAAGCATTAACATTGTACAGATGTAGCGGATGAGAAAATATTCATTATCTTTGGAGGTTGGGAGATGTGAGGGACCAGGAAGCTTTCCTGGAAGAGCTTACATTATGACCCAGAATACACATGTATACAACTGTGTGCAATGTGTTTATACATGTATCAATTTGTATTTTATTTTTACGGGTTTGTGATACAAAATGGATGATGTATATGAAATAAAACAGCATCAGTATGCGTAGTTCTCTGTAAAATTTTTAGTTTCTTATACTGTGTTTTATTAAACAAAACAACTTTTTTTCTTTATTTTTTATTTTTGTTGGCTCTGAGTATGGAACAAAACGAAACTTTTAAAAATTGATGCTGGAACCTGCTGAGTTGATTTTATACCTATTGGTGGTTGCAATTCAGTTTGGTGGGAAAACACACATTGTGATAAAGAGAAATTTTTGATCGGAAAAATGATATCATAATTGAATTTCCATAAGACCGTTTTGACAGGCATGGACATTGTGGAAATCTAGATTAGAGGTGATTTAAGGAAATTTCAAGTGGAGGTTTAGTAGAGAACATGTACTTTTAGTCCCACCTCACAATAATGAAGTAACACCCTTCTACCCACTGGAGTCTTGTGCCAGAGGAAGTTTACTAAAACCTGAGAATTATATTGTCCTACATACTTACCAGCAAAACCAAAAACAAAAACTATAATACTCAAAATGTCCAAATTTTAAAATGAAAATTATTTGCCTCACCCAGAATCAGAAAAATCTCACACTAAAGAGAAAAGAAAATCAGTAGACATTAACACCAAGAAGACCACAAATGTCAGAATTGTTTGACAGAAGTCTTAAAGCATCTGATACAGTTTGGGTTTTTGTCCCCACCCGAATCTCATGTCCAGTTTTAATCCACAGTGTTGGAAGAGGGGCCTTGTGGGAGGTGATTGGATTCTGGGGGCAGATTTCCCCCTAGCTATCCTTGTTATAGTTAGTTCTCACAAGATTTGATTGCTTATAAAAGTATGTAGCACCTCCCCCTTTGCTCTCTCTTCCTCCTGCTCCGGCCACAAAGTATGATGTACTTCATTCCTCTTCACCTTCTGTCATGATTCTAAGCTTCCTGAGGCTTCCACAGCTGTGCTTCCTATACAGCCTGTGGAACTGTGAGTCAGTTAAACCTCTTTTCTTTATAAATTACCCAGTCTCAGGTAGTTCCGTTTTTGGGAGATGGAGTATTCCTCTCTCCCCAGATCGGGAGTGCAGCGGCGCAGTCTTGGCCCACTGCAGCCTCTGCCTCCTGCATTCAAGTGATCCTCCTGACTTAGCCTCCCAGGTAGCTGGGATTATAGGCATGCACCACCATACCCAGATACTTTCAGGTAGTTCTTTAGAGCAGCAAGAGAACAGACTAATACAGGATCCATCATAAAAATGTTTTAATGAGGCCAGGCGCGGTGGCTCAAGCCTGTAATCCCAGCACTTTGGGAGGCCGAGGCGGGTGGATCACGAGGTCAAGAGATCGAGACCATCCTGGTCAATATGGTGAAACCTCGTCTCTACTAAAAATACAAAAAAAAAAAAAATCAGCTGGGCATGGTGGCGCGTGCCTGTAATCCCAGCTACTCAGGAGGCTGAGGCAGGAGAATTGCCTGAACCCAGGAGGCGGAGGTTGCGGTGAGCCGAGATCGCGCCATTGCACTCCAGCCTGGGTAACATGAGAGAAACTCCGCCTCAAAAAAAAAAAAAAAAAATGTTTTAATGAACATGATGACAACTTGTGAAACAAATGAAAACTCAAAACAATATAAAGAAGAAACAAATGGATGAGTCATGCCTGTAATCCTAGCAGTTTGGGAGGCCAAGGTGAGATGATCACTTGAGACCAGCCTGGGGGCAACATAGCAAAATCCTTATCTCTACAAAAAATGAAAATATAAAAAGTAAAGAAAAAACAAATGGAAATTTTAGAACTAAAAATATAAAACATAATGACTTCAGTGGCTGGGCTCAGTAGCACAATGGGAAGGACAGAGGATGGAATCAGTGAACTGTTTACAAGAAACATCAAAGTAATGATACATATAGGTTGAAAGGAAAGGATAGAAAAGATACACTATGCAAACATTAAACAAAAGAAAGCAGAATGTGATACACTTCTGAGCAAAGAAAATTACCAGGGATCAAGAAGGTTATTATATAATGATAGAAGAGTGATCCACCAAGAAAACATAGTAATCCTAAATGTATATGTACTAAACAACAGAGCTATAAAATATGTAAAGCAAAAACTGATAGACCTGAAAGGAGAAACAGACAGATTCACAAATAAAATCGGAGATGTTAGTACCCCTCTCTCAACAATTGATAGAACAACTAGAAAGAAAATCAACAAGCCTATAGAAGAAGTTGACATCACCATCAACGAGCAGGGTCTGCTCAACATCAGGATTATATTCTGTTTAGTTTATCCTCCCATTTCAAGGGCACCACTTTTTCCTTTTGGTGTGTTTCAAAGTTCATAGCTGACCAGACACAGTGACTCTTAACTGTAATCCCAGGTGTTTGGGAGGCCAAGGTGGGTGGATCATTTGAGGCCAAGAGTTGGAGACCAGCTGTACAACATAAAGAGACTCTGTCTTTAAAAAAATTTTTTTAATTAGCTGAGCAGGCCAGGCGCAGTGGTTCACGCCTGTAATTCCAGCACTTTGGGAGGCTGAGGTAGGCAAATCACCTGAGGTCGGGAGTTCGAGACCAGCCTGATCAACATGGAGAAACCCCATCTCTACTAAAAATACAAAGTTAGCTGGGCGTGGTGGCTCGTCTGTAATCCCAGCTACTCCAGAGGCTGAGGCAGGAGAAGCACTTGAACCCGGGAGGCAGAAGTTGCAGTGAGCTGAGATGGCACCATTGCACTCCAGCCTGGGGTAAAAGAGCAATACTCTGTCTTAAAAAAACAAAACCATAACGCAATGTCACCTCACATCCATTAACATGAGTACTATTTAAAAAAAAAAACAAAAAACATAAATGTTGGTAAGGATATGGAGAAATTGGAGCTTTTATAAAATGGTGCTGCCACTGTGGAAAATAATATGTAGGCTCCTCAAAAAATTAAAATGGAACTACCACATGATCCAACAATCCCACTTCTGAGTATAGAGTTAGGTACCGCATAACAATGTCTCAGTCAATTATGGACCATATGTGATGGCGAGCCCATAAGATTATAATAACATTTTTTTCCTGTACCTTTTCTATGTTTGGGCACACAAATACTTTTCATTGTGTTACAGTTGCTATACTGTATAGGTGTATAGCCTAGAAGCAGTAGGCTATACTATATAGCCTAGGTAGCCTAGGTAGGACACTGATACCACCTAGGATGTTGTAAGTACTCTGATGCACAACATCAAAGGCTAATGATGCCTTTCTTAGAACATATCCCCATTCTTAATCACTGCATGGTTACTCATCCAAAAGAACTGAAAGCAGAGTCTTTTTGTTCTGAGACAGGGTCTCACTGTGTCACCCATGATGGAGGGCAGCAACACAGTCATAGCTCCCTATAGCCTCAGACTCCTGGACTCAAGTGATCCTCCTGCCTCAGCTTCCTAAGTAGCTGGAACTACAGGTGCACACCATCACAGCTGTCTAATTTTTTCACTTTTTGTACAGAAGATGCCTGAGTTTGTTGGCCAGACTGGTCTTGAACTTCTGGTCTCAAGCCATCCTCCCACCTTGGCCTCCCAAAGTGCTGCGATTACAGAAATAAGCCACTGCTCCCAACCAGAAAGCAGAGTCTTGAAGACATATTTGCACACTCGTATTCATAGCAACAGTCACAATAGCTGAGGTGAATGTTGCTATGGAGACAACCCTGCTGTGCTTTTGAATGGATAAACCAAATGTGATATGTACATATAATGAAATATGTATACGTTTCTCCTTAAAAAGGAAGGAAATCCTGTTACTTGCTATAACATAGATGAACCTTGAAGTCATTGTGCCAAGCACAGTAAGTTAGTCACAGAAGTATGATTTCTCTTATGAAGTTTTTAAAGTAGTCAAATTCATGGAAACAGAAAACAGAATTGTTGTTTACTGGGAGTTAAGGGAAGGGGAAAAGAAGTTGTTTAATAGACATAGGTTCAGTTTTACAAAATGAGAAAGTTCCTGTAGATCTGTTTTTAACACTGTGCATATACTTTACAGTATTGAACTCTACACTCAGAATGGTTAACATGATACATTTTATATGTTTTTACTACAATTTTTAAAAATATTATTTCTCAGTCCTAATTTATACTACTTTAATGCAAACCAAGCTGCTGAAAAGACAGAAGTGAATGTATACATGAATGTTGTTATTGTTGGATGGAGTGTTCGGTGACTGTCAATTATGTTAAGTTGGCTTATAGTACATTTTCAGGTCATTTTTATACTTACTGATTTTCTGCCTGCTTGTTCTATCAATTATTGAGAAAGGGCTGTTGAAATCTCCAACTGTAATTATGAATTTATCTGCTTATTTCAAAGCTGTATCAATTTTTGCCATGTACTTTGAAGCTCCCTTGATAGGCACATACACATTTATGTGTTGGAGAATTTACCTCTTTTATCATTATGTAATGTTCCTCATTATCCTTGATAATCTTCCTTGTCCTTATCTACTTTGTTCAAAATGAATATAACTACTTCATCTTCCTTTGATTTGCATTTACATGTCACATATTTCTTCACTCCCTTACTTTTAAACTATTTAAGTCTTTATATCTAAAATAGTTTTGTTTTTGAAAGCATATTGCTCAGTGTAAAATCTTGTTGAACAACTGTATTTTGCTTACATTTTAGAATATTTCATACTTAAATAATCTACACTTTTTATATTATAGTAGAGCTTTAATATTTACCACCCTGACTTCTTTATATTTTCAGCAAATCACTTTATATTTTACTGTTTCACATTTAAACAAATTTTATAAAGTCGTCATACCTACGAGGTCTGCCTTCTCTGAGGGAGATACCAAAAAACAAAGGACCTAACAAAATCCATGCTTTTAAGAATCTGAATTTATGTTTGTCTCATGACATTCTTAGAAGTGAACTAAAAAGAGAAAAATTTTTTTAACTTCACTTTTTTTTTTTTTTTTTTT
>NW_016107678.1:2189400-2209305 GCF_001604975.1 Cebus imitator | reverse complement strand
TCCTGGGTTCAGGCAATTCTCCTGCCTCAGCCTCCTGAGTAGCTGGGATTACAGGCACGCACCACCATGCCCAGCTAATTTTTTGTAGTTTTAGTAGAGACGGGGTTTCACCGTGTTAACCAGGATGGTCTCGATCTCTTGACCTCGTGATCCACCCACCTCAGCCCCCCAAAGTGCTGGGATTACAGGCTTGAGCCACCGCGCCCGGCCCTTAACTTCACTATTAAATGAGTAACTACCACTACCAGAGTTGAGAATTCTCTATTTCTAACTTTGCAAATAGGAAACTTCTAAACAAACTTTGCCAACATTGTAAGGAGTAGAAGGGCAGTGCATCTGGGGAATGTTAATGTAGAGAAGGAAAGGATTATTTTAATAAAAATTATGTTCAGAGTCTCTTTCAAATGGTTAGAAGTTAACCTTAAAATCTTTTTTGTTTTGTTTTTTGTTTGTTTGTTTTTTGAGACAGAGTTCCCCCTCTGTTACCCAGGCTGGAGTGCAGTGGCACGAATCTCAGCTTACTGCAACCTCTGCATCCTGGGTTCAAGCAATTCTCCTGCCTCAGCTGCCCAAGTAGCTGGGATTGCAAACACATGTCATGTGTCACCACACCTGGCTAATTTTTTATTTTTAGTAGAGACGGGGTTTCCCCATTTTAGCCAGGCTGGTCTCAAACTACTGACCTCAAGTGATTGCCTGCCTCAGCCTCTTAAAGTGTTGGGATTATAGGTCTGAGCTATTGCGCCCAGCCTGTTTTTTGTTTGTTTGTTTGTTTTTGTTTGTTTTGAGATGGAGTCTTACTCTGTTGCCCAGGCTGGGGTGCAGTGGCACAATCTTACCTCACTGCAGCCTCCTACCTCCATCTCCCAGTTTCAAGTGATTTTCCTGTCTCAGACTCCTGAGTAACTGGAATTACAGAGCCCACCACCACAATGCCTGGCTCATTTTTGTATTTTTAGTAGAGATGGGGTTTAACCATGTTGGCCAGGCTGGTCTGGAACTCCCATCCTCAAGTGATCTGCCCTCTTCAGCCTCCAAAGTGCTGGGATTACAGGTGTGAGCCACCGCATCAGGCCTAAATTTTTTTTTTTTTTTTTTTTCATAGAGACAGGGTCTCCCTATGTTGCCCAGGCTGGTCTTGAAGTTCAGGGCTGAAGCAATCCTCTGACCTTGGCCTCCAAAGTGCTGGAATTACAGGCAATTACCATGGCTGGCTGAATTTTTTTTTTTTAAAGACAGAGTTTTACTTTGTTGCCCAGGTTGGAGACCAGTGGTACAATCATGGCTCACTGAAGTCTAGATCTCCTTGGCTCAGGTGATCTTGCTGCTTCAGCCTCTCAAGTAGCTGGGACTACATGTGCGAGCCACTACACTCTGCTAATTTTTAAAATTTTCTTGGAGAGATAGGGTCTCCCTATGTTGCCCAGGCTGATCTCAAACTCCTGGGCTCGAAGGATCCTCCTGCCACCATGACCAGCTTGAAATCATTGTTTAACTTCATCTTAAAGAAGTTCTGATGTTATTAGATTCTTCTCATATGAAATAGCAATTGAACAGCTTCACCAGCATTCAATATTTAAATGATGTATGCACTCATTTTCATAATATTAATCTGGTGATAAGCTTGAACTTGTGTAAGTCCTGTGAGAAAGTTTGGATCATAAACAAATTTAATATATCATAATTTCCCTTTGTGATATAAAGGACTATTGCTATTTGTTTTACTATAGATATATTTAAAAAAAACTAAGCAATAAAAAATTTGAACCAATGTAAGATAACTTTACAGATTCATTGTTACCACCTCACCACTGTACAAGTTCTTTATTTTCTGTTTTCATAAAAAAATACTATACTGCTGGGTCTTCATGGTTTATTAACCAAACTTTTAAAAATGAAATAATACATAATGATTTATTGAGACATAATACATATAAGATACAATTAACCCATTTAAAATGTACAATTCATTGTGTTTGAGTATATTCAGAAGTTGAATCAATCAATATTAGAACATTTTCATTGCCCCATAAAGAAGCCTAGTACCCATTAGCAATCACTTTTTCTTTCAGTCCCTCCTGTAGCCCTATGCAACTATAAGTCTTTTCTCTATCTCTATGGATTTTTATATTATAGACCTTTTGCATAAATAGAACCATAAAATATGTGGTCTTTATGAGTAGATTTTATCAGTTAGCATGTTTTTAAGGATTTTCTATATGTGTTAATACTTGATTTCTATTTTTAATAATATTATATTGTATAAATGTAACACTTTATTTTTCCATTTGTCAGTTGATGAGCATTTTTGTTATTTATGCTTTGGGGCTATTATGAATAATGTGGAGACATATGCTTTACTCTAGATTTAGAATGTGCCCTTGGTTTTTTTTTTTGTTTTAAATTTATTTATTTATTTATCTATCTGTCTGAGGCTGAGTCTTGCTTTTTTGTGCCCAGGCTGGAGTGTAGTGGCATGATTTCAGGTCACTGCAACCTCTGCCTCCTGGGTTCAAGCGATTCTCCTGCCTCAGTCTCCCAAGTAACTGGGATTACAGGTGTCCACCACCATGCCTAGCTGATTTTTTATGTTGTTAGTGGAGATGGTGTTTCACCATATTAGCCAGGCTGGTCTCGAACTTCTGACCTCAGGTGATCTGCCTGCCTCAGCCTCCCAAAGTGCTGGCATTACAGTCATGAGCCACTGTTCCCGGCTTAATAAGGTTTTGTTTTTGTTTTTGTTTTTTGTGACATAGTCTCACTCTGTTGCTCAGGCTGGAGTTCAGTGATGCAATTTCAGCTCACTGCATAGAATGTACCCCGTTTTAAAACATTAGATCTTTATGTCATAATTTTATTTTCAAACATCAGTTTTCATTGCCTGAAGATAATTGGATAGTTAATCAAACTTTGTTAATAACTTCCTTGGTTCTAAAGAAGAGAGATTGATGGTTCTAAAGAAGAAAGATTTACTGACTTTTTAATATAAAGTAAACTATAGCTGTGCACAGTGGCTCACGCCTATAATCCCAGCACTTTGGGAGGCTGAGGCGGGTGGATCACTTGAGGTGAGGAGTTCAAGACCAGCCTGACCAACTTGATAAAACCCCATCTCTATCTACTAAAATAGAAAAATTAGCTGGGTGTTGTATGTGCCTCTGATCCCAGCTACTCAGGAGGCTGAGGCAGGAGAATCACTTGAAACTGGGAGGCCGAGATTGCAGTGAGCTGAGATGGCACCACTGCACTCCAGCCTGGGTGACAGAGCGAAACACTGTCTCCAGAAAAATAGAAATAAATAAATAAAGTGAAGTGTTACATTATATTTGAATTGTTTTTCTATCATATAGATATTTGGTGCTTGAAAAACTGAAGAAAGAAGATGCTGACCGAATTCATATATTCAGTTCCTTTTTCTATAAACGCCTTAATCAGAGAGAGAGGAGAAATCATGAAACAAATAATCTGTCGTAAGTCAAACTCTGAAAGTATTTAGCAGTTGTAAATCACTCACATTTAAGTAAAAAGTCACATACTTGAAAGAAAACACAAATTGCTGTAATTCACTTGCTTATTTGTTAAATTCCCCAGCCAGGAAGAGAACACACTAAATATATTAGTTCCATTTTCATTCTTCATGGGTTCATATTCAGCTGTCTTAAACTAACTTTATGCTAGCTTTGGAATACATTATATTTGGAAAAAATATAATGTGCAATATAATTTATTTCTTTTATTAGTTTACAGTACTTTCAGAATACCTGGAATTCATAAATGTTCTAGGTCAAATATCTAGGATAGTGTTTCTCACATGTGACTGATAGGTTTTTTAAAAATTACTTACTTACCAACTACAGATTACTCTGTTTTATCCTAGATGTTTATCCATAATATCTAAGAGGGGAACCTGTGAATCTGTACTCTTAATAAGCTTTTTGGGTGATTCTTCTCAGCCAAATTAAGGAAATACTATTGTACATACTAGGCCTTATTCATTTCATTTTTTTCAAGACAGGGTCTCACTCTGTCCCCCAGACTGGAGTACATTGGTGCAATCTTGGCTGACTGCAACCTCCACCTCCCACTCAAGTGATACTCGCACCTGAGCCTCCCAAGTAGCTGGGACTAAGGCATATACCACCCCACCCAGCTAATTTTTGTAGAGACAGGGTTTCGCCATGTTGCCCAGGCTGATTTCAAACTCCTGGGCTTGAGCAATCTGCTTGCCTCTGCCTTCCAAAGTACTGGGATTTCAGGTGTGAGCCATCATGCCCACCTATTTTCTTTATAATTTCTCTCCATATAGTGATAGCATCCAGCTCTGATATTTGCTAGTAATTGATACATTTAAATATACTTAAGAATTGGTACATTTTTAAATTTAAAACTAGTGTTAAATATCTTCAATTGATGGCTGCTATGCATAATATAAATATTTTCTCTTATTTCAGCAATTCCTAATGTTGCATCCTAGATTTGGTAATAGTCATTGGTTTTCACCAGTGCTCATAGTCCGTATTGCTTCATCTACCATCAGATAATGCTCACTTTTCCTACTGTCTTCTCTCCAGTTGCGCTAAGTTGTGCTTGGCTACACTTCTCAATATAATTGCTAGTACCAATTCTGCAGTAATAAAAATAGTAGAGAAGTCTAGGCAACACAAGCACTAGAACCTCCACCCCTCAGATGGAGTAGCAGGAGTAAAATATCTTTCTCGTGTAGTCCATGCCTTCCTAGTTTCCATCCAACAAGTTCTGTTTTCTTTCCCCAGTTTGTTAAACTATTTTATACAACTGTTTGGGCTGTTACATCTGAATCTTCTTAATTTATAAATCACTGCATATAAGCCGGAACACTAGAAATATTTCAGAAGCTTGTAATTTATCTCTTTCTTACAGAATACAGCAAAAGCGACATGGGAGAGTAAAAACATGGACCCGGCATGTAGATATTTTTGCAAAGGATTTTATTTTTGTACCCCTTAATGAAGCGTGAGTAAGAATATCCTTTATGTAATTGAAGGCAATTTTTAAAAAATGAGTATCAGATGAATTCATTTTAAAACATCTTTCTGAAATCTCTTACATATATTTATACTGCTGTTTTACAAAAATTAATGCAGTTTCACAGTGAATCATGTAAGATGTTGAACTTTACAGACAATAGACCACATACCTTTCTAATCTCATTCATTAATGTCAAATAATATCTTTTTTTTAAAAAAAATAATACTTATTGTCTAGCAAGTAACCTATAGAAAAGTATTATTTTATACAAAAGGATGATTAAGTCACATAAAGGAATTGGAATATTAAGCTTAAAATACACTTCTGTTTTTAACCAGAAAGGAGAAATGATGGTTGGATTTATACCATTTGTTCAAATTAAAAACCATGCTATTTGAAGCAGTTTCTAAGTAAATGGAGATGTTTAAATATTTGTATTATTCTCTTCCAATGACTAGAAAAGATAGCATTGCTAGTATTATTATACAATTCAAACTTCAAAGTTTTTTTGTATTTATTTTTTTGTTTTTCTATGCCCTCGATCTAAAGACCACCAGAAATATACTTGTAGTTGGAAAACTTGGGCTTATTACTTGCATCAAGGAATAACACACACCATGGGCAACTCTGGGGCCTATCAATAAAAGAGTGTTTGAAAGAACCTGTGACAGAATCTAGGCTTTCCTTGGGTGATTTGGGGGAGGGTTTAAAGTAGTAGTGGTTTGCTTAGGTAAAGAAGTAGTGTTCACTTATTAATAAAGAAGAATGTTGGCTGTTTTGTGGTTTCCAACCGTAACCTTATGTTTTTCTCTGCTTAGACAAATTATGATATGGCCCTCCTTTGTCTCGTTGTATCATGCTTACAGAATATGCTTTCCTGGAGTTGGTATTCTCTGAGATTGTTTATGTATCATAAGCCTTGCTGTGCCAAGCTAGCTTCTGAATTTTTTTTTTAACTTTTGTAGAGATAGGGATTTCACTATGTTGCTTAGGCTGGTCTTGAACTCTTGACCTGAAGCCGTCACCCCACCTCAAGCCCCCCAAGTAGCTGGGATGAGCCACTGCTCCTGGCAAAGCTATATATTTTAAAATTCATATTATCATAGTAAAATTTAAAATCTCATTTAAAACTAGTTAATTTCTTTGTTCTCTTCAAAAGAAGATTTTGGCTGGGCATGGTTCCTCACGCCTGTAATCCCAGCACTTTGGGAGGCCAAAGTGGGCAGATTATTTGAGGTCAGGGGTTCCGGATCAGACTGGCCAACATAGCGAAACCTCATCTCTACTGAAAATACAAAAATTAGCTGGGCGTAGTGGTACATGCCTCTAATCCCAGCTACTCAGGAGGCAGAGGTTGCAGTGAGCCAAGTTTGCACCACTGCTCTCCAGCCTGGGTGGCAGAATGAGACTCAGTCTCAAAAAAAAAAAAAAAAAAATGGTTTCTTGACCAGGTACTAATTTGTCATGTAAAGTAATATGTGAGCTGCTTACTAGGTAAAAGGGAGGAAAGCCATTTGTCAGAAATGAATTATAAAAATTTAAAATAGAAATATAATTTGATTGCACACGATTTAGAGATAGACACATCCCTCTTAGTCACTATACCTGAGCATGGAAGTTATCGGTGCTTCCAGTCATGTTGGTGAACGGTAGAAAATGAACTCTGTAGGAGGGCTCTACCATTTGTAGATGAAAAAATAGTCTATAAATCAAGAGAGCTTGTTTTTGGTTTTCCTTTTTTTTTTTGGAAGAGATAAAGCTACAAATATATACTAATTATATTAGATTAGCTGCCATATATTTGTCATCTATTTTATTTTTATTTTTTTCTGGTGGTAACAATTTTTTTTTTTCTTTCTTTTCTCGAGATAGGGTCTGTCTCTGTCACCCAGGCTGGAATGCAGTAGTGTGATGTTGGCTTACTGCACCCTCAGCCCCCCAGGCTTAAGTGATCCTCCAACCTCAGCCTCCGAGTAGCTGGGACTATAGGTGCATGCCAGCACACCCAGCTAATTTCTATATTTTTTAAAGAGGATGGGATTTTGCCATGCTACCCAGGCTGGTCTCAAACTTCTGAGCCTAAGCAATCCATCTGCCTTAGCTTCTCAAAGTGCTGGGATTACAGGCATGTGCCATTGTACCCAGTCCTAATTTTTTTCTTAAGTTTCTAAGCTGTTTATTAAAAATTGTTACAGTACTTGCCAGGAACACAAATTTGATGTTTGAATCTGATCCATCTTAAGTGAAATTGCCTGGGGATTGTCTTTTGTTTAGTTTTTTTTTTAGAGACAGAGTCTCATTCTGTCACCCAGGCTGGAGTACAGTGGTGCAGTCATAGCTCACGGAAGCTTCAAACTCCTAGGCTTAAGTGATCCTCCTGCCTCAGCTTCCTGAGTAGGGGGAACTACAGGTGTGTGCCACAGGTCCAGCTAATTTTTTTTAGATTTTTTGTAGAGATGGGGTCTAACTTTGCCCAGACTGGTCGCAAACTTCTGGCCTCAAGCAGTCCTCTCATCTCAGCCTCTCATAGCACCAGGATTACAGGCATGAGCCACTGTACCTCGCCAAAATTGCCTGTGTTAGCCTCTCTCCTGCTGTTAAAGTTAATGTAGCTGTTATTAAAAGGAATCATAAAAGCAAAACCCTAGCTTAATGGAAGTAATTGTTGGAAGTAATTGTCTGATTCATCTTTCTCTTCTTAGCCAGGCCAAAAAGGATTTTTCCTAGTTTTTAGGTGAGGCAAATTTGTAGCTTATCCATATTGGCATAGTTAAGAAATGTTAAGCTGAAAGAATGAAGAAAACAGACACAAAGAAAAAAAAATGTTAAGAACTGTGATAGGCTTAGGTTACAGCTGTAGGTTGAGAGTCACTGTATTATACTATATTTCATCAATTTCATTTTATTTATTTTGAGATGGGGTTCTCACTCTCGCCCAGCTGGAGTGCAGTGGCACCGTCTTGGCTCATTACAACCTCCACCTCCCAAGCTCAAGTGATTCTCCCACCTCTACTCCCTACCCAAGTAGCTTGGACCACAGGCACATGCCACGACATGCAGCCAATTTTTTGTATTTTTGGTAAAGATGGGGTTTTGCCATGTTGCCCAGGCCAGTGTCAGATTCCTGAGCTGAAGCCATCACCTGCCTCAGCTTCCCAAAGTGTTGGAATTATAGACGTGAGCCACCGTGCCCGGCCTCATCAATTTTTAACACATTTTTTTCATATTTCAACACATGTAAAGTTGAGATGTGACTTACAATTAGCTATGTGTTAGAAATGATGAAATGAAGAGGTTGGTGTGTTAGCCTGATGTAAATCCATAGGGTACTAAAGATCAATAATGAAGAACAGGAGAGAAGCAAGCGTTCATCCATCTGGCTTTCACGATACTGAAGATGAAGCCAGCCAGCCTTTATGACCTTTCTACTGGATGCTGTCCGATGAAGAGATAGTGTTGTTTCTTAGTACTACCTTGGGTACTCTAATCTTTTGCAGAAATGAGAATGTGGTATAATTTTTAATCCATGCCAAGATAATTTGTTTTTCATCCAGCAAGTATTTATTGAACATCCTCCCATAGGACAGATACTATTGTGTTTGACCAATAAATTCCGACATCTATAGCCTGTCCCTTGTATCCCAACACAGCCCTGTGTCTAGCAAAAAATTAATATTGGGCAGGACGGTACAGCTTCTTGCTCGTGTCCTATACTCTACTGTTAGGAACAGTGATACCTGAATTCAGCTGTATCATAAGCACCTACTTGATAGGTGGAACTCTTTACTAATACTGAAATTTTTGTAAAGGACCAGATTAGATATGTTATTTCTTTTTAATGTATTAAATTCTAATATAGTATGAGATAAAACATAACTTATATACATAGTTTTGATATTAAGCCTTTCCTATCTTATTAATAACACAGTAAAGGAACAAAACTATATATGCAATTCTTAGAAAATGTTGAAAATCATATGCTCCAATTAGACTGCTGAAGACAGTTTAATCTTTAAGATGGATAGTTTTCTATCTTTTTACATAAAGAGAAGGCAAATGGGAATGATGAGTTGCAAAGTGACATATTTACCAGATAAAGCAATGCCTTTTTTATTCCAAAAACAAGAAAAGGTTCAGGGATTGTTTGCAAAAGTAAATACAGACTACATAATTTTAACATGACTGTGTTATTTTTGAATAAACACTGTATTCTGTTAATGAATCAGTGATCACATAAAACAATTGTGTTAATTTGAGAATTGAAAAAAATAGGCTTTTTTTCTTTTTTGAGACAGAGTCTTGCAGAGTACAGTGGTGTGATCTTGGCTCACCACAACCTCCCCCTCCTGAGTTCAAGTGATTCTCCTGCCCTAGCCTCTAGAGCAGCTGGGATTACAGGTGCACACCACTGTGCCTGGCTAATTTTCATATTTTTAGTAGAGACAGGGTTTCACCATTTCGGCCAGGCTGGTCTCAAACTCCTGACTTCAGGTGATCCACCCACTTTGGCCTTCCAAAGTGCTGGGATTACAGGCGTGAGCCACCACGCCCAGCCAAAATTAGGCATTCTTAATAAATTCATTGGCAAGAACTTTAGAAAAAAATTTTAATTGATGTGTATTGCCAAATATAATAAACTTTTCTAATAACATATTTAGTCATTTCATTTGTTTTTTACAGTGCACACTGGTTTTTGGCTGTTGTTTGTTTCCCTGGTTTGGAAGAACCAAAGTGTGAACCTAATCCTCATTACTATGAAAATGCTGTCATACAGAAATGTTCAACTGTAGAGGACAGTGGTATTTCTCCTGCAGCCAGTGAAATGGACAGTTGTTCACAAAACTCTTCTGCCAAGCCTGTAATTAAGAAGATGCTAAACAAAAAACATTGCATAGCTGTAATTGATTCCAGTCCTGGGCAGGAAGAAAGTGACCCTCGTTATAAGAGAAACATATGCAGTGTGAAATATAGTGTGAAAAAAATAAATCATACTGCGAGTGAAAATGAAGAATTGAATAAAGGAGAATCTACATCCCAGAAAGTTACTGATAGGACTAAAAGTGAGAATGGCCCACAGAATGAAGGTTTAAGTTCCACACATCATGCAGGTACGTATCTAAATGTTTTGAAAGAATGAAAAAATTCAGAATAATTTGGATATTTTAATAAACAGGATTAAGTCTGGGCACGGTGGCTCACATCTATAATCCCAGCACTTTGGGAGGCTGAGGTAAATGGATCATGAGGTCAGGAGATCAAGACCATCCTGGCTAACATGGTGAAACCTTGTCTTTACTAAAAATAGAAAAAATTAGCCGGTGTGGTGGCATGTGCCTGTAGTCCCAGCTACTCAGGAGGCTGAGGCAGGAGAATCACATGAACCCGGGAGGCAGAGGTAGTAAGCTGAGATTATGTCACTGCACCCCATCCTGGGTGAGAGAGAGAGCGAGACTCCGTCTCAATAAATAAATAAATAAATAAATAAATAAACAAACAGGATTAAAATCCTGTTTTTTTAAAAAAAAAAATTGGATTAATAGCTGGATGTGGTGGCTCACGCTTATAATCCCAAGATTTTGGGAGGCCAAGGCAGGAGGATCTCTTGAGGCTAGGAGCTTGAGACCAGCCTGGGCAACATAGCAATACCCCATCTGTAAAAAATAAATAAATAGAAAATGTTTAAAGAATTTACTTATAGTAACATAACTTTTAATTTATACTGAGGTACAATTATAATAACATTCACTCATTTTAGGAGCGTAGCTTAATGAGCTTTGATAAACATATACATACGATCATGTAATCACTACCGCAATCAAAATTGAGAATATGGCCAGGGCACAGTGACTCCTGTCTATAATCCCAACAATTTGAGGGGCCGAGATGGGCAGATCACTTGAGCTTAGAAATTTGGAACCAGTCTGGGCAACATGGTGAAACCCCGTCTCTATCAAAAATACAAAAACTTAGATATAGTGCTTTAGATCTGTGGTCCCAGCTACTTGGGAGGCTGAAGAGGGAGGATTGCCTGAGCTCAGGAGGCTGAGAGGTTGCAGTGACTGGAGATGACGCCACTGTACTCCAGCCTGGGTTTCAGAATGAAACTCCATCTCAAGAAAAAACAAAAAATTGAGAACTGTTTCATCACTCCAAAAAAAAACAATCTGCTTATGCCCTTTTTGTAGTTTGTCTCTTCTGTCACTCCCAGAGTGGAATTTTGAAATTGTAGTACAAGGTTTACATTTTCCATTTATTGGAACTTCGATTTATTTTTATTTCATAGGAAATTTACAGTATTCAGCCTTAACAGTAGTTGTGCAGGCTGGGCATGGTGGCTCACACTTGTAATCCCAGCACTTTAGGAGGCTGAGGTGGGTGGATCACTAGGTCAGGAGTTTGAGACCAGCTTGGCCAACATGGTGAAACTCCATCTCTACTAAAAATACAAAAATTAGCCAGGTGTGATGGTGCATGCCTATAATCCCAGCTACTCAGGAGGCTGAGGCGGGAGAATTGCTTGAAACCAGGAGACAGAGGTTGCACTGAGCTGAGATCACGCCACTGCATTCCAGCCTGAGCAACAGAGCAAGACTCTGTGTCAGAACTAAAAAAAGAAAAAAAAAAAGTAGTTATGCAGTCTTAGATGTATGAGACAAATTAGACCTGAGTGTTAGTAAATTAAGATCAAATGGACCGAGGCAGAAATGAAAGTTTTCTCTTCAAAATAGTTGCGTATATTCCAGTGATAGCTTGGTTCTTCATTCCTCACTCCTTCACTGTTTTCAGTGGAAAGAGGCACTGGTCCAATCTTTGCTTGTTTAAATCGCTCTTCAGCCCTAATACATTGATTTTTGTCCTTGAGTCAGTTCCATAATTGTGGAACCTGTTAAAGAAATCTAGTTTCTATTTAAATTCTTAAATTTGATATCAAGACAATTATATAATTTCCTCCCCAACCTACAAGTAAAATAGTCCTCTCTGTAAAAACCCGTAACAGACCGGTCGTGATGGCTCATGCCTGTAATCTCAGCACTTTGGGAGGCCGACGAGGGTGGATCACAAGGTCAGCAGTTCAAGACCAGCCTGGCCAACATGGTGAAACCCTGTTTCTAGTAAAAATGCAAAAATTAGCTGGGCATGGTGGCGGCTGCCTGTAATCCCGTAATCCCAGTTACTCAGGTGGCTGAAGCAGGAGCATCGCTTGAACCCAGGAGGCAGAGGCTGCAGTGAGCCGAGATTGTGCCATTGCACTCTAGCCTGGGCGACAAAAGCAAGATGTCCAAAAAAAAAAAAACAAACAAAAAAAACCCCCATAACATGCTATAATAATGTGTGCCTTGCAAACTTCTTTAAAACTGTGAATAGATATAATACATTTTTCTTCTTTTTTTTCCTAACACCTTGGTCATAGAACTAATAAAAATTTTTTGGATGAAAAATATTGGTATAGGATATAGAATAAATTATGTGATTCAGAAAGAACCTATCGAAAATTGCAAATCCTAAACATACTCTTGGTACTTATACCAGATCGTATTATTTTAGTGAGTCAGAAAGCTATGGTTGAGCCTTTTTTGTTTTGTTTTTTTGAGACAGAATCACCCAGTCTAGAGTGCAGTGGCACAATCTTGGCTCACTGCAACCTCTGCCTACTGGGTTCAAGCAATTCTCTTCTCTTACGTCAGCCTCCCTAGTAGCTGGGATACAGGTGCATGCCACCTTGCCTGGCCTGTTTGGATCTTATAAGAAATCTCCTAAGCAGAAAAATCTAGAATAGATTAGTGGCTGCTTGGGGCTTTTGGAGTGGACAGGTGAAGTGGATGGGAATGTAGGAAGAGAGTGACAGCCAAATAGTATGGGGTTTCTTTTTGAGATAATGAAAAGGTTTAAAAATTGGTTGTGATGATGGCTGTACGTATACTAAAAACCATTAGATTGTATACTTTAAATGGGTGTATATGGTATGTGAATTAAATTTCAGTATGGCTATATTTTTTGTCTTCTTTTGACCAGTAATCTTATATACTTCAATGTGAATTCAAATAAGTGAATTAAGTGCTTGACTTAAAGCAATGGGACAAAAGCCTAGGGCTTCATATACACAAACTCCAGAGCTTTCTAGTGCCCTTTCCTACAAATTAATTTTCTGCTCAAGTAACAACTAGTTAAATTTGAGTAAGTAGCCTCAAAAATCCTATTGGAGACCAAAGCCAAAAATAATTTTTTTTATGTATTTTGCCTTCTTAGTACTCGTTTATCCCGTTTACTCATTTTTAAATTATAGTTTGTACATTTTGTTTTGTTTTTAGTATGTGTATACCATATCAGCTACTTCTTCCTCTGAACAAATGTTTCACAAAAAAATTACATGTAGTGATTTCACATATAGTCAACAAGTGTTGATACTTACGTCAGATAACATGCTGTAGTAAGTAAGTGGAAATAGGGTTTTACACTCAACTAGGGAAATAATAATGTGTGGAATCACTACTTTCATTTGCTGTTTTTTCACTTGACACAATATGAAATAGTTGGTTAACCGTGGTTCATGAAAAATGTGTATGCTTAAACTCTAGAATCACACTCAGCAGGAAGTTCTCAGAAACTGACTCTGATTTAGAAAACCACTGATTAAATCATCATCTATCAGTTTACGTCAGGTCATTTGTTTATGGAGGGAATTGACTGCATCATTTAAGTTATTTTTCTCTTGGTTTTGAAAGGCATTTGTAGTTTAGTTTGTGTAAGGCAGATACTCATATGACCACAGTTTACATAGATAATAATGATTTGCTGCTAGAAATAACCTGATTGTAATTGACTAATTCTGAATTGTGTGACGATTTTGGACAAATTTTATCGAAATACAGGTGTTTTAGCTTTAAATAGACTTAAAAATACAGATTTTTGGAAAAAATAAATTGAGATCATTCTTTTTTTTTCTTTCTTCTTTTTTTTTTTTTTGAGACAAGGTCTCACTCTGTTGTCCAGACTGGAATGCAGTGGCACAGTAATAGATCACTGAAGCTCCTACCCACTGGGCTCAAGCAGTCCTCCCAACTCAACCTCCTGAGTAGCTAGGACTATAGGCATGTGCCACCTGCCTGGCAAAATTTATTTTCTGTAGAGACAGGGTCTCCCTATGTTGCTCACACTGGTCTCAAACTTAGGTGTTCAAGCAGTCATCTCAGCCTCCCAGAGTGTTGGGTTTACAGATGTGAGCCACTACGCTCAGCCCATAGTGCTTTCTTTTTGTTGTGGCAGATATTTGTTCTTTTTTGAGACAGTCTCACTTTCATGAAAGTTAAGAGTGCAGCAATACAATCACAGTTCACTGCAGTCTCAACTTCCCACACGCAAGTGATCCTCCCACTTGAGCTTCCCGAGTAACTGGGACCACCCGTGCATACCACTACACCCGACTAATTCTTTATTTTTTTGTAGAGACAGGGTCTCACTGTGTCACCCAGGTGATCCTTCTGGACTCAAGTGATTCTCCTGCCTGAGCCTCCCAAAGTGGTAGGATTACAGGTGCTAGGCCACTGTGCCCGGCCCCATAGTGCTTTATTGGTTATTTTAAATAGTATGCTTCTGAACACAACAGTTAGATCTATATATCTTTTTCTTCTTCTTCTTCTTTTTTTTTTTTTAAGACAGAGTCTCACTTTGTCATTCAGGCTGGAGTGCAGTGGCATGATCTTGGCTCTCTGCAACTTCCTTTTCCCGGGTTCAAGCAATTCTCCTGTCTCAGCCTCCTGATTAGCCGAGATTACTGGTGGATGCCACCATGCCTGGCTAGTTTTTGTGTTTTTAGTAGAGACGAGTTTTCACCGTGTTAGCCAAGTTGGATTATGTATCTTTTCAGAAATACATTTTGCTTCCTTTTCATCCCATCTTGTTTATATTACTTTCTTAACACCTTTTTAGTAACTTATACCAAAGTAAAGTTTATCCTGTCTGTAATACCTAAAAGTCATGCCTTTTAAATTTTTGATAGAAAAATAAATAAAATTAGTTGGGCATAGTGGTGTGCACCTGTAATCCCAGCATTCTGGGAGGCCACAGTAGGAGGATGGCTTAAGCCTAGGAGTTTAAGGTTACAGTGAGTTATGATTGCATCACTGGACTCCAGGCATGGCAAAAGAGTGAAAGAAATCCCGTCTCTTAAAAATCAAAAAATATGAGGCCAGGCACGGTGGCTCACGCCTGTAATTCCAACACTTTGGGAGGCAAAGGCAGGTAGATCACTTGAGGCCAGGAGTTCAAGACGAGCCTGGTCAACATGGCAAAACCCCATCTACTAAAAATACAAAAATGCCAGGCATGGTGGTGTGCACCTATAATACCAGCTATTCAGTAGGCTGAGGCAGGAGAATCACTTGAACCCGGGAGGCAGAGGTTTCAGTGAGCCGAGGTTGTGCTACTGCACTCCACCCTGGGTGACAGAGAAATACTCTGTCTCAAAAAATAAAAATGAAAAAAAGCAAGTAAAATAAAAGAACATTTTGAAATGGTAGTAAATCTTACATTTCTTTGAAATATGTGTGATTAGCTTCTTTCAACAAAATAATTGATTCATATTTGTCTAAAAACAAACCTAGGTAATGTTCATTTTTGTCCTGAATTATATAATTTTCTATATTTTTGAAATTTTAATTATAAAATTGTGCAGTTGAATTTTCTTTTATGTTCTGTGATTTGCTGTTTCTGTTATTGGATGTTCAGACTGTCGTAGCTTTCATTACTAAATATGTCTGATGGCTGGGCATGGTGGCTCACGCCTGTAATCCCAGCACTTTGGGAGGCCGAGGCAGGAGAATCGCTTGAAGCCAGGAGGCGGAGGTTGCAGTGAGCCAAGATCACGGTGTTGCACTCTAGACTGAGCGACAAGAGAGAAACTCCATCAAAAAAAAAAAAAAAAAAAGATACCTGACTTTTAAAGATAAAAAGTATTTATTTGTTTACATATATACATATGTGTATGTATTTAAGTATTTATGTATTTAATCATAGCTGATACCTAGTTTTTAAATTTTAATGAATTTTAGCATCTGAGTAGCAAAAACAACTATAATTGACATGTCAGTCCAGATTTTTAAAGTAACTCACCTTATGCTTGTAATATTATACACTAAGGCAGATTTTGTTTTCTTGACTACTATTTTGTTAATTAACTACTGGCATTAATTTCAACCTTAGATACTATGAGTGATAGACATGGCCTTTTTTATTATGTGATGTGTCTTATTGATACAGATGGCTTAAGCAAAATCAGACTAAACTATGGTGATGAATCAACTGAAGGTGGTAAAATGCTTGAAGATGAACTCATCGACTTCTCAGAAGATCAGGATAACCAGGTAAAACTTAATGCTTGGCAAAAAGTTCTAATGTTTTATCTAATTACAAGTTTTTCCTGCTGAACATAGTGGCACACACCTATAGTCCCAGTGACTTGGGAGGCGAAGGCAGGAAGATGTCTTAAGCCTAGGAGTTTGAGTTCAGCCTGGGCAACATAGGAGACTCCATCTCTTTAAAAAAAAAAAAAGGAAAGAAAGAAAAAAATTTTCCTTCATTAAAGTCTTGTAAAGCAATTTCTTCGACTCGTAATTTATCATGGCTTCTGAATTTGGATCATGTCTTAAAAAACAAATTCAGCTTTCAAGTCAGAAGTTGCCAGGATAAATGTTTTCACGATGTTGTTGCTACTGCTATGGTGGTGTGGACTGAACTTTAACCTAATGCTAATTATCCCACCCTAACTCAGCTACCACCGACACTACCCACCTTCTTCTTTCAAAGCATTTATGGGCCATACTTAACCTTTAATCTGACTTGACATTCAAGAAGCAAATGTTTAAACCTTAAATATGTGGTATATAAGTACCAAAAAAATTAATATCGTTTTCCCATTTTGCCAGTAATTTTTTTTCTCCTGTCTGATTTGATTTATATGTCATGGCAGAAGCAGATAATATTTAATTAAAGTTAACATAGATGAATTCTGACTTTTCCTTAGATTCTCTTTGCCCTAATAAACAGTATTAATACCAAGAATAAAGTATATCTGTGAATATACTTTATTTTTTAGCTACAGTTAAAGAGGATTTTATATTGAGAAAAGTATATAAGAATCCTACAGCATAGCATTTTGTTAATTCTCTGACCTTTCATTAGTTGTTAGGACATACTGAGTTGTACAGTAGTGAAGATAGCATTATACAGTATCTTTCCTTTTTGTTTAATCTTCTGTGAACAAAAGGCATTTTATGATATCTTTTGGTATACAACTTGGCAGCTAAATATAGCTTTTCAATCCAACATATATAGGAATTACATTCATGATTTATAATAAGCACTTGTTCTTAGGCACTTTTGGTTATAGCAGTTAACCTGTGATGTGAACAAGCTAATGTAGCTGTGCCTTATTATTACTGTTATTCCTACTTTAGGTTATTACATTCGTAAAGTTGCCAGAAGCTTTCTCAAAGAACAACAGTAACCAAAAAAGGCCTTGTTTATTTTACATTCAAGAGAACCTACAGAATAAGGACACAATGTCCTTAAGTTAGCTTCTCACAAGAGAGATGGTTATATGAGTTTCTTAAGAAAAAGAGTTTCCAAAAACCCTTTAAATATTTCTAATATGAAAACATTATCCATGTAAAATAATATAGGTTATTTATATCCTATTGTGAAACAGCTGTCTTAGCCAGCAAACTAAATTTTTGTAAAAATAAACTAAAATCAGAGTAGTAACATTTGATGGGAGAAGAATCAGTCATGATATATTCGGTCTTAAAAATTTATTCTAGAATGAGTAAATGTAACAATTTGTTAAAAACTTTTGATAGTTTCTTTCCCTTAAAATGTCAGTGTTATGGCATTAGATAATTGGAATTAAGTAACATACCACATCTCTAGTGTCTAATCACCTAAATAGAGAAAAAATTTTGACATTCATTATGAATATTTTTGTCTTCAGTGTGCTGTTTTGTTAGGCTATTATTTAGATTATATATTTTCAATATTAACAGTAGACTGTCTTTTATAGGATGATAGCAGTGATGATGGATTCCTTGCTGATGACAACTGCAATTCAGAGATAGGACAGTGGCATTTAAAGCCTACTATCTGTAAACAGTAAGCATTAACTATATCTTGCAAACTGCATAATTTTTATTTAAGTATGCTCATAAAATAAAACATAATAGGACAGTTTTTATTTAAACAAATACTTAAGCAAAACTCATAAATGCTGCCAGGTTCAGTGAGGAAACTTGAGGCATGCTATCCAGGGATTAAAATGGGAAGAATGGATAATCATTTCAGTCCTCCATTTGCCAGTTTCTCCAGCCTCTCTGTGCACATGTGCACATGTCCAAGTGTTTTGTTGTGTTTGTAAACTTTTAATCTTTTTTTTTCTTGCGTTGTGTTTTTTTTGTTTTTGCTTTGTTTTGTTTTGTTTTCTTGAGACAGAACTTGCTCTCTTGCTTAGACTGGAGTGCAGTGGTATGATCTCAGCTTACCACATCCTCTGCCTCCTTGGTTCAGGTGATTCTCATGCCTCAGCTTCTGAAGTAGCTGGGACTACAGGTGTGTGCCACCATGCCTGGCTAAGTTTTATATTTTTAGTAGAGATCAGGTTTTGCCATGTTGGCCAGACTGTTCTCAAACTCCTGGCCTCAAGTGATCCACCTGCCTCAGCCTCCCAAAGTACTGGGATTACAGGTGCAACCCACCGTGCCTGGCCACAACTTTGGATAGTGAACCACTCTTCATTTTTATTAACAGTGTTTGGGAGCAGAAATCACTATATATCAAAACAGTAACATGAGGTTGGAGTTTACACTGATTCCTTAGCTACTTTATGAAGGTTATAGAGTAACCAAAGGCAGGCGTAAGAGAGATGTTCCATCCAGCCGAAAACTCCAAATAAGAGCGAGTCAGTTTGGTTTTCAGAAGTACATGTTTCTTCTGAGGTCACTCCAGAGATGCCAAACTGCTTAGGTTTAATCTCTTTTGACTTTTTTTAATAGAAAATTATTGACAGAAACTTTTATTAAGACACTTTGAAAATGAAGCATCATTTCATAGGAAAATAGAGACTAGGGTAGTTAAAGAGTCTGCTCTTGGCCGGGCGTGGTGGCTCATGCCTGTAATCCCAGCACTTTGGGAGGCTGAGGCAGGCAGATCATGAGGTCAAGAGATTGAGACCATCCTGGCCAATATGGTGAAACCCCATACCTACTAAAAACACAAAAACTAGCTGGGTGTGGTGGCACGCTCCTATAGTCCCAGCTACTCGGGAGGCTGAGGCGGGAGAATTGCTTGAACCCAGGAGGCGGGGGTTGCAGTGAGCTGAGATCGAGCCACTGTACTGCAGCCTGGCAACAGAGCTAGACTCTGACTCAAACAAACAAAAAGAAACAGTATGCTCCAAACTTTGTAAAATTTTAGCAGGAAGAACCTAGATAACTTCCAGACACAGTGGGTCACACTTCTAATTCTAGCACTTTTGAAGACCAAGGTAGAAGGAGCGCTTGAGGCCAGGAGTTCAAGACTAGCTTGGGCAACACAGTGAGACCACATGTCTGCAAAAAGTAAAAGAAAAAAAAAAAGGCCGGGTGCAGTGAATACCAGCACTTTGGGAGGCCGAGGCGGGCAGATAACCTCAGGTGAGGAGTTTGAGACCAGCCTGACCAACATGGAAGAACCCTGTCTCTATTAAAAATACAAAACTAGCTAGGCGTGGTGGCACATGCTTGTAATCCCAGCTACTTGGGAATCTGAGGCAGGAGAATCGCTTGAACCCAGGAGGCAGAGGTTGTGGTGAGCCGAGATCTTGCCATTGCACTCCAGCCTAAGAAACAAGATCAAAACTCTGTCTCAAAAAAA
>NW_016107678.1:2178739-2189367 GCF_001604975.1 Cebus imitator | reverse complement strand
ACTAAAAAAGAACCTAGATTTTTTTTTTTTTAATATTTAAGGACTTTGGGCTCTACATTAGACTTCCTTACTTGAGTTTACAACATAACTTCACAGAATTAAAATACTGAAAGTTGAATCATCAGCTGTCAACATATTTATATACAGAGTGTTCTGAAGTGGAATCTCTTGAAAAAAATCCCCACCACATTCTAAACTAATTATTTTATGTGATGATTACCTGTTTTGTTATCTATAATAAGTTTTAGTTAAAAATGAGATTTTTGGCTGGGCAAGGTAGCTCATGCCTATAATCCCAGCACTTTGAGGGGCTGAGTGGGCAGATAGCTTGAGCCCAGGAGTTCTATACCGGCCTGGGCAGCATGGAAAAACCCCATCTCTACAAAAAAATACAAAAATGAGCTGAGTGTGGTCACACATGCCTCTAGTCCCAGCTCCTCAGGGGGCTGAGGTGGGAGGATCACCTACGCTCAGGACATTTAGGCTGCAGTGAGCCATTTTTATGCCACTGCACGTGGTGACAGAGTGAGACCCTGTCTAAAAAAAATGGGCCAGGGTGGGAGGATTATTTTCTTTTTACTTTTTCATGGCCCTTCTTTTGTTGATGTAGAATATCAGGATGTTCAAATATTTAGAATTGTTTTGACTTTTTACTAATTTTGAAGTACTTTTGGAAACCAACTATGGAATTTTAGTATTAAATATTTATAGCTAAGATATGGTTAATATTCTATAATTCAATATTTAATATATCCACAGATACTTAAGTATTAATAAATTATAAAGTTCATATGTGTCTATAAAGTTCATTTATTTTCCCTCAGTAGTATTGAGTTATACGAAAGGGATTTTGAAGATTTTAAATTTGATTGTTTATAATATGCCACTTTTAATCCTTTTATGCCTTTGTAATATTATGAAGTATTCAACTTTTGGTCATTTTTACCCTGCAGACCTTGTATCCTACTTATGGACTCACTCCGAGGCCCTTCTCGGTCAAATGTTGTCAAAATTTTAAGAGAGTAAGTTCACACTTGATTTCGTATTCTGATGGGGATGAAGAGCTATGTATTTTTATATATGTGTGTATTCTTAACATATATGAATTATTGCAGGTATTTAGAAGTGGAATGGGAAGTTAAAAAAGGAAGCAAAAGAAGTTTTTCCAAAGATGTTATGAAGGGCTCTAATCCAAAAGTACCACAGCAAAACAACTTCAGTGACTGTGGTGTATACGTATTGCAGTATGTGGAGAGCTTTTTTGAGGTGGGTTTCAATTTGTTGGATCTGATATAATAAATACTAAAATAGTTCATTTGAGTTTACCTTAGTAAAAAACACAATAAGCAAATATTTTAAAGAGTTTTAAAATTATCATTTCAAAAATTATTCCATGAAGCAAAATCTTCTAAATAGAAGAACTTTCATGGCATTTTAAAAATAGTGTATTTCATTATTTAAAAAAAATAGTATATTTACAGTTCATCAAATCCAAGGCTTGTTGAGTTCATTCTACCACTGAACAATCAACCTGCCCTCTCTACTGGCTCTTTCCACCTTAAGAAATCTCTCCCATGATTCATACTACCGCTTTTACCCTCTTTTCTCCTCTTCATAGATATATTTCTTCAGAAGTGTTTATACTCACTCCCTAATTCTACAGATTCTACTTCTCAAATCTCTAAAATCCAGTATCCTTACCCTTATGTTAAAATTGCTTTTGACCTCTCAACACCCTTTGACACTGTGACTATTTTTTCCTCACTCTCTTGCTTTGACTTCAGAGGTACAGTACCACACATACCTCTCTTGGATATTCTTTACAGTGATATTGACTTCTATCTTCATCTACCATATAGTGGATAACTTCTAGGCTCTGTGAATTGCATCACTTAATGTCAAATAGGTTTATTATTTTATCCTCAAGTGTCACTATTCTCAACTGCTATACCAATCTCTAACAGATTTCTATACCTCCTGCTTTCTGTTTTTCACAGTTTTCCAAAAACATAAATCTAATCCTGTTACTTTCCTACTTTAAATTTTATATAGTGGCTTCCTGTTGCTGTTTATTTACAGACCAAAATCTTTCACATGACTGATAAGCACCTATGTGATCTCATCCCCTATTTAAGCTTCTAGCCTCATTTTCCCACCATTTTCACTCTAGCATTTAATACATCAGCCACCTGAACACTATTGTTTCGTGTTCTTTCTTGCCTCTAGGCCTTGATTCATATTTCCTTACCTGGAATACTCTTTTATTGCTTCTGTCATACCTTGGCTATCTAACATCTATTCATTCTTCAGGTCTTAGCCTAAACATCACTTCCTCTTGGAATTGCATTAAACCCCCAGATAAGTATTTTCACAGGATTCTATACTTCTCTCATAATACTTGTCATATTCCTTGTTTTAATTGTTGAATTACCTGTCTTTCTAAACTGGAGCTGGCAAACATTTTAATAAAAGTAGTAAATATGTTGGGCTTTGCAACTTATACAATCTCTGTTGCCTCATAGTTCTGCTTTTGCCCAGCGAAAGCATCTGCAGACTATATATGTAAATGAATTAGTGTGGCTGTGTTTCAATAAAACTTTATTACAAAAACAGGCAGTGGGCAGAATTTGGTCCACTGGCAACAGTTTGCTAAACCCTGATCTAGACTATAAGATCTGTGACAGAAAGTGTCTTATATCTCCAGTACCTAGCACAGTGCTTGGCATGTGATAGATAATACACAAATACATACTGAATGAGTTGTTGGGTTTTCTTATTTTTAATTTTGGAATCTTTCTGTGATGGAAACGAAAGGTTATTTATTACAGTTTTCTAATATGCATTTAATTATTTTATTTTCAGAATCCAATTCTCAATTTTGAACTACCTATGAATTTGGCAAACTGGTTTCCTCCACCAAGAATGAAAACAAAAAGAGAAGAAATCCGAAATATAATTCTGAAGCTGCAGGAAGATCAGAGCAAAGAGAAAAAAAAGCATAAAGACACTTACTCAACAGAAGCACCTTTAGGCGAAGGAACAGAACAATATGTCAATAGTATCTCAGATTGACCATTTCTGTTACTTGTCAGTTCTGCCTTCAGAAACTAAATGACTTTCAAGTTTGGGTATAGACAGTAAAGAACTGAAGTGCTTACTACTCAGTGATTTAGAAATTTCGATGCTTGTATAAATGTCATATAATTAATTTCCAAAGGAGTATGTATTAAGTAAAAGTCTGTAAATATGTTAATGAGGCCAATTTTTCCAGCATTTATAATTATTTTTTTCACTTGTTAGGAAGTTTTTGTTATGTATTTTCTGTTCATAGTACCTAAAATTGCAACTTCTAAACACAAATAAAGAGAAAATATTTATAGGAGGAAATGATTAATTTGATATTCTTTAGTGAACTTGTTTTAATTCCTCAGTGGGTGTGACATGTTTCATGGGATATTCAAATATCTATGGTAATATTTTGACCCTTTACATTTGTTCTAAAATAAGTCACAACGTGAAAATAATATTAAATCTAAGATACTATGAACTAAGCATCTTTATATGCTTGTATAACAGGAAAAAAGTAACAAGTTTTCAATTTCAGCACACTCCCTTGTGTTTAGTGAACCCAAGAAATGTAATAAATATTTATAATTTTACACAAATATTTAAGCAGCATTAAGAGCAATTCAAAAACGTAACCTTATACTACTAAAAAATAACTATTCTAACTATTCTGGCATATGTTATCATGAAATACATTTTTGAAGACGTCAAAGACTCAGGTTAAAACTATTTTGGTAAGTACAGCTTGAATTTCAAATATCCCATGTTACCTTTCTATATTATAGCTTAAAGTATGCTACACTCTGTCATATAGTTAATTGATAGCATTTTTATTCTGTGTAACACAGGAATTTAAATAGGAACTTACTATTTTTTGTAAAGCTTTTGCTATTTTTTCATTGCTCATTTTGTTCTTGTCCTTTTGATAAAGTATCAGACTTTTGCTTCAGTATAAGTTATTTTTTATATGTATAAGTATAAGTTATATTATATTATGCAACCAATTGCATAATACAGCAAAAATCTTTGAATTCCTCTTTAAAAGTACTAAAATTTGATGGTTTCAATGACAGATTTACAGCACAAATAGGGATCTTGCATATATCTGCAGAAACGTCATTGTTTTTCAGATGAAATGGTATACACTTCTTTCAAATGAATTTTGAGACTTGAAACTTCTTTTAGTCATTTTTTGCTAAATATTGAATTTTTAAATATACATATATCAAAAAAAGTTGAGAATAGAAAGAAGGCCTAATCATCAGCACTTATTTTATTTTTAATTTGGCCATATCTGACATTGCAATCAACATCTTACGGTATTTTTTTGTTTTAATAAAGTCCCATGGGTGTGTATAGAGTGAAGGGGAGTGTTAACAACAACCAAAAAATATCTATTGAGACATAATAGATTCTCAATAAGAGAAATGTTAAAATGTAAGGAAGGTCATCATTAGTGATATCAATTACAGTTTGTTACTTTGAACGATCTTTATTTCTGATTAGCTCTTTTTAGTAATAACTTAGAGCTGTTAGCTCAGATAATTAGCTCAGATATGAAAACCTTAATTTTATTATTTAGTGAACATGGCAAAATGCTTTTCAATCTGTAATCAAACATAAAATATTGAAATTGTCCTTTTTAAGAAGGCTAATAGCAATAAGCAAAATTGGCATAATTTTTTAAGTGAGCTATATTTTGTCGTAATCTGAAGGTATTGAAAAACTATTCTAAAATGCCTATTTGTTTTTGTATTAATTTGTAATGGTTACATTTTGCATTATAGATAATTTATCCCTTGTACCAACTCAAGTCAATCACATTTTAAACTGAAAAATATAGATTAATGTGTATCAGCTTTCTAGAGGTAGAATACTCAGCTATTTGATGGTACTTCCCCCACTCCATGTGAAATTTTATTTTTGGAAATTATGCTAGTGACTTTGCAATATACATCGAAATCGTTGGAGGCTGCCAGGTTGAGCTTCAGAACTAGACTTTCATCTTTGATGTATATGCACATTCACTTGATAATTGTGTACTCTGGTACTTCTGTGTAGTTTAAAGTGGGATCAGCCTTTTAAAATGTGTTATTAGTACTTAGAAGTTGTGAAACAGAACTTAGAGAGGTTTGTTACTAGACACTGAAACTGCATGACAAGTATCTGGTGTCTTAACTAATTAGATAGATCTGTTGTATTGGTTTTCTTGTTGGATAGAATAACAGTTAATCATTTTTAGAGGAGTTTTAGATTACTTGCCATAAAATTTGTATGTGTCTCAGCTCTTGTTAGTTTAGGAGCAGAGGTGGTGTTTAGTCCTTTCCTTTAATGTTGCTGTACTACTTCAGACAGCGGAAAACTTAATGATATTTCAAGTTCACATAACCCTAAAACAGCCTTTCTTTGTGTCATAACTTGTGCTTAAACTTTTAGTCAATTAAGTGTAGGAGGTTTTATTTGAAAGCATAAAATGATTCTCTAAATTACATCTTGTTTTAAACCACCGAAATGAATTCAGTAATTTTTTTTTAAAACTATGATCTCTGAAAACCATAAGATAATGTAAAAAGAATGTCTTAATTCCCCCAAAATCAAAAATTATACTTAAAATCTCAGAGAATTCACTGAACAGAAATAAATAATAATTAACATACTTTAATATATAACATGACCAACAGTTTGGTGGAGCAAAGCAACTGTAATATAACAATGGAAGGGAATAATTTAGTCAGAAGAAACAACTCTTAAAGAGTCAGTATAGTGCTATATGTCTAGAATAGATACAGATAACAAGGCTACTCTGTAGATCACTGTAAGGACAAAAGGAGAGGGAGATTATTGAGGCGAACTACAGGCTGTCTAGTCAAGTGGATGTAAGTAAATAGTTGAAGACCCCTAAGTGCAGAGAGGCAAAACCAGACTGTATCTACTAAACAATGTGCCAGAATACTCCAACAGGTACATTTGTCATTTTTCTACTGAGGAAGAAGAAAAAGGGTTATGAAAACTGTTATTCCAAACTTACTACCTGTAGAAGGAGAATTGGTTGATTAAGTGAAAGCAATGTGAATTATGGAGGAAAATAGCCCAGCCCTACCGTCTTAATTCTTAGAAGCCGATCAAGGAATATTGCTAGAGTTATCTAAAATACCATTAAGGAAACCAGAGTACAATATACTCAGAGAAAGATGCCGTAGACCCATAGCCTAAAATACTCATAAAAGTGAAAAGCATAGAGGTCTTTATTGTCTTTATTACAAATGATTATGGTTAAATGGTTCTTAGTGGACATGATTACAGTGAGAAGGATGGTACCCAAAAATATTTTTTTTCCTTTTTTGAGACAAGGTCTCAGTGTATCACCCAGGCTGGATTGTAGTGGCATGATCTTGGTTCACTGCAACCTCCACCCCGCTGGCTCAAACGATTCTCCCACCCCAACTTCCCAAGTAGCTGAGACTGCAGGCGCATGCCGCAAAACGGATTTTTATCTAAACGTGTATTAAAATCATCCAAGGAGATTTACAAACTATAAGAATTTCCCAGTTATTTTTGGTGTACACCTCCTTGTGGCAAACCACTGATTTAAAAGGATCAGTATATGTAAGGTGGCTTTCTAGTTGTTGGTCCCAAAGGTAGTGGGGCTTGTCTGCGTTTTTCTTCTCATTAGTGCTTTAAGATAACGCTTTAAGTGCTTCCCTCAAATTCCCATTGAGAACTTGATTGATGAGATCATTAAAGTGCTGTTACTAAGCCTTGAGAAATTAAAGTATAGGTGGAGTATCTCTTATCTGAAATGCTTCAGACCAGAAGTGTTTCAGATTTTTTTGTATTTTAGTGTTGTATTCATACTGTTGAGTATTCCAAATCTGAAATGCTCCAAGGAGCATTTCTTTTGTGTGTTGTATCAGTGCTCAAAATGTTTTGGATGTTCAGATATGAGATGCTCAACCTATATTAAACTACTCATATGTTAGATACTGGCAAATGTCCTGATTTTCAAAGGGAAAAAGATTTTTCACATTATAAAGTAATTCTTGATAAGACTCTAAGGTGAATTGCCAAAAGACTAGTTTGTGAACTCTTAAAAAGCAGGGATCACTGGGATCATATTGTGGGATCGTGGGACCACTAACAGCAAGATTGTTTTATAGATATATACAGATAGAGAGATTCTTTTTTTTTTTTTTTTTTTTTAAGACAGGATCCTGCTCTATCACCGAGGCTGAAGTGCAGTGGCATGGTCTTGACTCACTGCAGCCTCAAACTCCTGGGCTCAAGCAATTCTGCTTTAGCGTGAGTAGCTGGGACTACAGGTGTGTGCCACCACATTTGGCTAATGTTTTGTTTTGTTTTTTGTAGAGATGGGGTTTCATCATGTTGCCCAGGCTGGTCTTGAACTCCTGGGTTCAAGTAATCTAACTGCCTCAGCCTCCCAAAGCGCTGGGACTACAAGCGTGAGCCACTGTGCCCAACCTGTTTAATATTTTTTAATGGGATTCTGGACCAGTTAATCTGTAGAATGCAGATAGACCAGGAATTCTCAAAGTGTGTTTGATAACTTTGTTTTCATACATAATAGATTATGTGGTCATTTAAATTTAGAAAACAGTTTAAGCAGGTCTCCTCATGAGACTTCTTCAAGCCTTTAATAGGCTAATGTGCAGAACACAGCATTACTGTAGAATTTGGCCATATCCTCTTTCTGTCCTGGACTTGCTTTCTAACTTCCTTATAAATGCTACCCATCAGAAGACACAGTTTTAACTATTGGGGGTGTTTGTGGACTGACATTCAATACAAGATGCTTTTGAAATTGGCTTGAGGTTTTGGGGTTTTTTTACATTTTATTAATAGTTGGGTATGGCGGGGCATGGTTGCTCATGCCTGTAATCCTAGCACTTTGGGAGGCTGAGGCGGGCAGATCACAGGTCAGGAGTTTTGAGACCAGTCTGGCAAAAATGGTGAAACCTCGTCTCTACTAAAACTATAAAAATTAGCCAGGCATGGTGCGCACCTGTAGTCCCAGCTACTCGGGAGGCTGAGGCAGGAGAATTGCTTGAACCCGGGAGGGAAGGTTGCAGTGAGCTGAGATCATGCCACTGCATTCCAGCCCAGGCGACAGCGGGACTCCATCCCCCCTCAACCCCCCAAAAAGATATATATATAATTCAGAAACTTGAAAATAAGTGACTAGTCTTAGGGAAATGAAATTTAATAAGGAGAATTTTTCTTTAATCATGATGAAAATAACCATTATGAAAAAGTAAATATTTTTTATACAAGTGGATTCTTCTAGAAAAAACAAATTGCATGATACTAATATGCTGTAAAGTTATTAAATCCCCTAACTTTCTCATATACAAATAGCAATTGTGTAAAAATATGAAAGTGAATTGAAAGATTATCTTGAGGCTTTTCCTTCTCTTTATATATGAACCACTTAACTGCTAGATTAAACCCCCAACTTCCACTCAGTTAACTTTTATCATAGAATTAAAGTGCAATAGACAAACTTTAAACCTTGAATCACTTTTCTTCTAACGACATCTGTGCAAGAAAGTACTCTTGGAGTTCGGCATGGTGATGCACATCTGTAGCCCCAGCTACTTGGGAGGCTAAAGTTGGAGGATCCCTTGAGCCTAGGAGTTCAAATCCAGCCTGAGCCACAAAGCAAGACCTTCATATCTTTAGAAAAATTGTCTCATTAAAAAAAAAGTTTAAGTATTCTGTAAGCTAGAAATTACTGTTATTAGCTTTCAGTGTTTTTAACCCCTAAAAAAACTGAAAACAAGTTGCTGAACCTGTTAGAAAATATATTATTACATAATCATAATTAGCTTTATACATGGTAACAGGAGAAGATTTGATCAAAAACAAGATATATGAAAATAAATTAGTTCTTTATTTTTTGAATAAATGTTTTGAGTGTCTACTTTGTACTAGATGCTGGTGACAAAATAGCCAAACAGATACTATCTTCTTCCTTCCTGGAGCTTTCTTATAGTGAATTGGGGAAGACATGCTAATCAGCCATACAAATTAATAATTTGAAGTAAGTATCATGCAGGAAATTCATAGACTATATTAAGATAAGATAGCTTCATCTGGGAAAGTTAGGGAAGTCTCCGAAGGTGTAACATTTGAACAACTAAAAGTCTGGGAGGGGAAGATAGGATAGTGCTTGTAGGCTATGCAAAGAGTCTGACGTAGGAAGATGTGTAATTTGTTCTAGATGATAATGGCCTTATTTATTAAGGATGCCAGATATTGGTCTAAGCATTTTATTATTTTTAATTTAATTTTATTTTTCTGAGATGGAGTCTCACTCTGTTGTCCAGGCAGGATCTCAGCTCACTCCAACCTCCACCTCTTGGGTTCAAGCAATTCTCCTACCTCGGCCTCTGCATAGCTGGGATTACAGGCATGCGCCACCATGCCCAGCTTATTTTTATATTTTTAGTAGAGATGGGGTTTCACCATGTTGGCCAGGCTGGTCTTGAACTCCTAACCTCAAGTGATCACCCACCTCAGCCTCTGAAAGTGCTAGGATTACAGGCGTGAATGACCACACCTGACTAAGCATTTTAAATCAATGAATTCACTTATTCTTCACAACAACCTAATAAGAGATGTAATGTTGCCAGGTGTGGTGGCTGACATCTCTAATCCCAGCACTTTGGGAGGCTGAGGCAGATGGATCACGAGGTCAAGAGATCGAGACCATCCTGGCCAAAACAGTGAAACCCCATTTCTACTAAAATACAAAAATTAGCTGGGTGTGGTGGCGCACGCCTGTAGTCTCAGCTACTCAGGAGGCTGAGGCAGGAGAATTGCTTGAAACCGGGAGGTGGAGGTTGCAGTGAGACGAGATCACGCCACTGCACTCCAGCCTTGTGCCTGGCGAAAGAGCAAGACTCTGTCTCAAAAACAAAAAAAGATGTAATGTTATTACTCCCAATTTCCAGGACAAAGAAATCTAAAGTAACAGTTTCCCCAGCAAGACTGGGTTTTGAATTCACAACTTTACCTAGAAGCTAGGTTAACCTGTACTAGATAAAGTGAAAATAAGATGTACCTATTTTTTTTAGAGATGCAATGCAGCATAATCTTGATTATTACTGAAACTGGTTGTATAGGGGTTTGTTGAATTATGTTATTTTTAAAATATGTGTAAACATTTTCATGATTTTAAAAATAAAAGTCTGTAATACGAGTTCAAAATGAAATGGAAAGGTAAGCTGGGATCTAATAGCAGGGCCTTGAAGCTATGTTCAACTTTTTGGTCATGGCTGGGCTCCTTGGCTCTCACTTGTAATCCTGGCACTTTGGGAAGCCAAGGTGGGTGGATCACCTGATGTCAGAAGTTTGAGACCAGCCTGGCCAACATGGTGAAACCCTAACTCTACTAAAATAAAAAATCAGCTGGGCATTGTGGCGGGTGCCTGTAATTCCAGCTACTTAGGAGGCTGAGGCAGGAGAATCACTTAAACCCGGGACGTGGAGGTTGCAGTGAGCTGAGATCATGCCACTGTACTCCAGCCTGGGTAACGAGCGAG
>NW_016107678.1:2175786-2178658 GCF_001604975.1 Cebus imitator | reverse complement strand
ATTGATTTTGGTCAGTATTCTTAAAAGACATTGAAGCATTTCAAGCAGAGGAATAACATCAAATGTGAATGTTGGAAAGATCACAGGGTAATGAAAGCACTAATGGGGACAAGAATGAATGTAAACCTCTAGTAGTAAGTAAACTAATTATCAAGTAGTATAGTTAGGCTAAAAGATACAATTATGCCTGTGATCATAGGAATGCTGAAATAGGCATAACGTAGATATTTCATTGGAAACGTTTCTTTTAGAAACATGCAATAGGAATAGCAAATAGGCCAGGCATTGGCACACACCTGTAATCCCAGCACTTTGGGGGATTCAAGGCAGGAGGACCGCTTGAGGCCAGGAGTTCAAGACCAGCCTGGACAACATAGCAAGGCCACATGTCTACAAAAAAAATCAAAATCCCAGCTACCTGGGTGGCTGAGATGGGGGGATTGCTTGAGCCCAGGAGTTCAAGGCTGCAGTGAACTGTAATCAAATCACTGCATTCCAGTCTGGGTAATAGAGCAAGACCCTGTCTCAAAAAAGGAAATGGTTGGTTGGCTTTGTCTTAGAACTTCTGTTTTTTTCTTTATGAAGAAAGGATTTAGCTAAATATAAACAGCTGAAATAGGGACAAAATGACTAACTGAAAACATTTATAGAAAATTGGTGTTAATTTTTTTAAGAGACATTCTTACTCTATTGGCCAGGCTGGAGTGCAATGGCATCATCATAGCTCACTGCAACCTTGACCTCCTGGCCTCAAGCGATCCTCCTGCCTCAGCCTCCTGAAGTGCTGGGATTACAAGTGTGAGCCACTATGACCAGCCAGAAAATTGATTTTAAAAGTAAAATTGTGTATAAAACGTGATTCCACCAAAGAAAAAATAGCAATAAAACACCAAAGGTTTGTAATTTTTAAAATACAAAGATAAAAAGAATATAAAATTAGCATGGAATATCAAAATGCTGTTATTTCCAGAGGAAAAGATTTTATTAATGTGAAAACAATTTATTATACTTGACCTACTCAGGCAACATTTCCAAATATGCTAAAGAAACTGTCCAAAGTTCTTGTAACATACCTACTTATGTTTTGCATCACTTGCCTTCTCCCATCCCATTCTCCTGTCACAGCTAATCGGATTTAGGGTAGATACTTGATCTTAATGAAAGTTAGTATAGTGATAAGACCTAGCAGATTAAAAAAACAAGCAAATCAAAAACAGGCCAATCAGATTTGATTATTGGGAATTTAGATGGAAAATAAGGAACAAATTTGCAGATTGGAAGAAGAGAGAAGATGGTGTGTTAAAATGACAGTCTAATAAATTACCTGATTTCTTTTTCTTTCCCAGAGACAGAGTCTTCCTCTGTTGCCCAGGCTGGAGTGCAGTGGTATGATCTCTGCTCACTGCAAACTCTGCCTCCCAGAGTCAAGCAAGTCTCCAGTCTCAATCTCCTGAGTAGCTGGGATTACAGGCACACCATCATGCCCAGCTAATTTTTGTATTTTTAGTAGAGACGGGGTTTCACCATGTTGGCCAGGCTGGTCTTGAACTCCTGACCTTGTAATCTGCCCGCCTTGGCCTCCTAAAGTGCTGGAATTACAGGCGTGAGCCACCATGCCCGGCCAAATTACCTTATTTCTAAGACCGACATTTTTTCCTCATATTTTAATCTCTAAAATAAAGCTACATCTTATCAAATAAGGAAACTTGGGTTTGCTTCAGAATCACCTGGAAGGCTTGATAAACCGCAGATTACTGGGCACTGTCCCCAGAATTTCTGATTCAGGGATTTTCCAGTGGGGTCTTCAAATTTACATTTCCAACAAGTTCTCAGGCAAGATCACAGAGATGTATGGCTTCTTAGTATTGTTTTCAGCCAGGTGTGTGAAAACCTCTTAATGCAGGTAAGACCAAGAAAGCACCAAGCATAAAAGCATCAGGAGTCAATGAAACATGTATAAAATAATTTGATCATATATATCCAACAATATTTTACTTGTAATCACAATTAAACGTGAATAAGTTTGAGTCATGTGATCATATCATAAAGCTTTGCTTTTTAAATTATTATAGTCTGGATTTAATCTCCTTTATAACCTATTTTAACTTTGTATGTATTCTTTCATATCTTTCCCTATATTCATATACTCTTATATACATCTATATTTAGTAATACATGTGTAAGGGTATATTTGTAAATTGTTTTTCATATAAAAACTGGATAATTATATAAACATTTATCAGAATCTTTCTTTTGTCTCAATATAACTTGTGGAAATCCAGGCCATCTGGTATAATTAAAGTTTATTTTATGATGGACCATAATTTATTTAGCTATTCCCTTGCTCTATCAGTTTCAATACGCCTGCAACAGCAACGATTCCGAAAACTCAGGACTTCCTTACCCTCCCAAAAAAGTTTCCTTTGTTAGTCATGCTCCATGCCCCAAAGAGGAAAATAGAGGTGCTCTGCTCATCAGTTACTCAGCTACCCTGACTGATGAAGCTCTAGGTTGATACAAAGTTCCACACCTACTCCAGAGTGGGGCGTGAAACTGATGAGCAGCACATTGACTCTTCCAGCTTCTACCCAGAAGTGGCACATCACTTCCATTCACATTGCACTGCTCTAAAGTCAGTGGACACTCCTAACTTCGGAAGGAACAAATCAGTTTACCCTCACCATATTTCCAGAAGGTGAGGAATATTTGTGACTACCACACTAATGGGCATTCACTTGCTTCCAGTTTTTTTCAATCATCGTTGTCTAAAATATTTATCTGATTCTTCATATGCTGGTAGTTGTTTTATTTTGGAATAGTTTTTCAAGGATTGTAGGATCAAAGGTCATATGTTTTTTTTTTTTTTTTTTTT
>NW_016107678.1:2170738-2175403 GCF_001604975.1 Cebus imitator | reverse complement strand
TACAGGCATGTGCCACCATGCCCAGCTAATTTTCGTATTTTTAGTAGAGATGGGGTTTCACCACATTGGCCAGGTTGATTTGGAGCTCCTGACCTAAAGATATCTGCCCGCCTCAGCCTCCCAAAGTGCTGTGATTACAGGCATGAGCCACCGCGCCCAGCCCATCATTAGTTTAAATTTGAGTATTTTTTTTTCTGTGTTAGCTGTTGCCTATCATTTGTCCATTCTCCACTGGATTAGTCTTTTTTTTCACAATATTTAAGCCTTCTGCATATAATATCATTGCCATCTGTGCTACAAATGTATTTTTTCCTAATTTATTATTTGTCTGTAGACTTTGTGGTGTATTTTCCATACCAAAATTTTTATTTTTAACTGTCTTTTGAATTTTCAATCTTGGTTAAGACATTCCTTTTTGGCTCAGAATAGTACATATACTCACATAACCCGTGCCAATTTTTAAAAATATAAGTAATAAAACTGGAGAGGCTGAGTGTAGGGGCTCATGCCCGTAATCCCAGTGCTTTGGGAGGCCAAGGTAAAAGGACTGCTTAAGGCCAGAAGTCTGTGACCAGCCTGGGCAACATAGCAAAACACACACCTGCAGTCCTAGCTACTGAGGAGGCTAAGGCAGGAGGAGCCCCTGATCCCAGGAGTTTGAGGTTACAGTGAACTATGCTCATACCACTGCACTCCAGCCTGGTGAAAAAGCAAGACTCTGTTTCTTAAAAAACAAAAAAATGACCAGGTGTGGTGGCTCATGCCTGTAACCCCAACACTTCGAGAAGCTGAGGTGGGAGGATTGCTTGAGCCCAGATATTCAAGATTGGCCTGAGCAACATGGTGAGACCTCATCTCTACAAAAAAATTAAAAATTAGCCAAGTGTGTTGGTGTGTCCCTGTAGTCACAGCTACATGGGAGGCTGAGGTGGGAGGATTGCTTAAGCACAGGAGGTTGAGATTGGGCCACTGCACTCCAGCCTGGGTGACACAGTGACACCCTGTCTCAAAAAAAAAAAAAAAAAAGTAACAACCATATGTCTTGCCATACTCATACAGTTTTGTTTTATTTTTGAGGCAACGTCTCACTCTGTTGCTCAGGCTGGAATACAGTGGCCCATCTCAGCTCACTGCAGCCTTGACCTCCCAGGCTCAAGCAATCCTCTTACCTCAGCCTCCTGAGTGGCTACGACTACAGGTGTGTGCCATCATACCTGGCTAATTTTTGTATTTTTGTAGAGATGGAGTTTCACCATGTTGCCCAGGCTGGTCTCTAACTCCTGGGCTCAAGCGATCTGGTTGCCTCAGCCTCGCATAGTGCTGGGATTCCAGGTGTGAGCTACCTTGCCTGGCCTATATTCTAAAAAACTTTATATTCTTCTGGATGGTCATTTGCGCCAGCACTATTTATTAACAATCCAGTTTCAGCAAAACTCCGTCTCAAAACAAACAAAAAATCCTGTTTCACAAATCTTATGTTTGTCATGTAATAAATTATTACATTACTGAAGTTTATTTCTGAAATTTCTATTCTGCTTGTCTAACTGTAGAGCAGAGTGAAAGCTGTACTCAGAGGAAATTTATAGGTTTAAACATCTTCATTATTAAACACAAAAATGAAACAAACTAAAACTTCATGTTAAAAAATTAGGGTCAGTCACGGTGGCTCACGCCTATAATCCTAGCGCTTTGGTAGGCCGAGTTGGGTGGATCACTAGGTCAGGAGATCGAGACCATCCTAGCCAACATGGTGAAACCCCATCTCTAAAAAATAAAAATAAAAAATAAAAAAATCTTAGCAAAATAAAAATCTTATAAAAATAAAAAATAAAAAAATCACTTTGAGAGGCTGAGGAGGGCAGATTATCTGAGGTCAAGAGTTCAATACCAGCTAGGCCAATATGGTGAAACTCTGTCTTTACTAAAAATACAAAAAATTAGCCAGGTGCAGTGGCGCACACCTGAAATACCAGCTACTCAGGAGGCTGAGGCATGAGAATCACTTGAACCTGGGAGGTGGAGGCTGTGATAAGCCGAGATCTCGCCAGTGCACTCCAGCCTGGGAGACAGAGCAAGACTGTCAGAAAAAAAAAAAAAAAATTTAGGACCATTTGGTGATTTGTGACACAGCACCTGTACAAAAACACTGCTTTTTCCCTCTACCTATTACCTTGACCACTCCCCCAACTTCCTAACACTTACTAATTTATAAAATTGTTTTTATCAGTACAGCTTTGTATGTCCATTAAATTACAAAATATTTTAAAATACAAAAATAAAATTAGGAATGGAACAGTAGACTACTTTTTTTTTTCAAAAAATAGGAAAATTGAGACAGAAGTTAACATTAATGATTGGAACTTACGACTACACTACCATACTCTGTCCAAAAATAAAATCACAAATAGATTTTTTTGAAAAGATAAATAACTTAGATAAACTCTTGAGACTGACAGAAAAAAAAAAGAAAATTTAAAAAGGAAAATAGGAGAAAAAAGACATATTACATATACAGAAAGGCTTAAAAAAGACTTTAACATGGCCTGGCTTGGTGGCTTATGCCTGTAATCCCAGCACTTTGGGAGGCTGAGGCAGGCAGATCACCTGAGGTCAGGAGTTCGTAGACCAACTTGGACAACAAGTTTGTCCAAGAAACCAGTTTCTACTACAAATAAAAAAATTAGCCAGACATGGTGGTGTGTGCCTGTAGTCCCAGCTATTTGGAAGCTGAGGCAGGAGAATCGCTTGAACCTAGGAGGCAGAGGTTGCAGTGAGCCGAGATGGCACCACTGCACTCCAGCCTGGGTGACAAGACATGACCTGTCCAAAAAAAACCACTTTAACATGTAATTATATTACCACAATGTGGAAGTTTTAAGGAACTAGATAAATTTTCGGAAAGTTAGAAAATATTAGAACTAATTCAAGAAGTAAACAACTTGATTGGATTATGTACACTTAGAAGACACTGGCAAAGTTAAAAGGTTGCACAAGGACCGGGACAGTTATTGCATTTAATTTTTTTTTTTTTTTTTTCCCAGAGGCAGGGTCATTCCAGAGGCTGGGCCACTGTTCCCAGCTAGATCTGAATTTTTTTTTTTTTTTTCTTGAGACAAGGTCTTGCTCTGTCGCCAGGCCCCAGGCTGGAGTGCAGTGGTGCAACCTCGGCTCACTGTAATCTCTGCCTCCTGGGTTCAAGCAATTCTCCTGCCTCAGCCTCCCAGGTAGCTGGGATTACAGGCACACGCCACCACGCCCAGCTAATTTTTGTATTTTTTAGTAGAGACGGGGTTTCACCATGTTGGCCAGGATGATCTCGATCTCTTGACCTCGTGATCTGCCCACCTCGGCCTCCCAAAGCGCTGGGATTACAGGTGTGAGCCACTGTGCTCGGCTAGATTTGAATTTTTAAATTAAATTTGGGCTGGGTGTGGTGGCTTACACCTGTAATCCCAGCACTCTGGGAGGCTAACAAACGAAGATTGCTTGAGCCCAGGAATTTGAGACTAGCCTAGGTAAGCCCATCTCTACAAAATACTTTTTAAATTAGCTGGCATGCTGGCACAGGTCTGTGGTCCCAGCCACTCACTAGGCTCATGTAAGAGGATCGCTTGAGGCCAGGGGATTGGGGCTACGGTGAGCTGTCAGGACACCACTACACACCACCTGGGTGACAGGGCAAGACTGTGTCTCCAAAAAAATAAATAAAGTTTAAAAATAGGGAACTAAAATAGAAAAAATTAAAAATACTACATTTGCCAGGTGCAGTGGCTCACGCCTATAATCCTAACACTTTGGGAGGCCGAGGTGGGTGGATCCCCTGAGGTCAGGAGCTCAAGATCAGCCTGGCCATCAGGATGAACCCCTATCTTTAAAAAAATAAATAAATAAAAATAAATAAATAAAAATACTAAATTTGAGGCAATTTGAACTATTCTAGGTCGTATAAATCAATGAAAACATCTCAAATCATTTATTAAGCCAGCATATATTTAATTTAGAAATTCTAGTAAAGACGTAAAAAAAGCAACAAATAATACACTAAATAGTAAAACACTTAAAACCATTTAAATATTAAGAATTGGCTGGGCGAAATGGCTCACACCTGTAATCCCAGCACTTTGGCAGGCCGAAGTGGGTGGATCACAAGGTCAGGAGTTCGAGACCAGCCAGGCCAATACGGTGAAACCCCATCTATACTAAAAATACAAACATTAACCAGGCGTGGTGGCACGCACCTGTAGCCCCAGGTACTTGGGAGACTGAGGCAGGAGAATCGCTTGAACCTGGGAGGTGGAGGTTGCAGTGAGCTGAGATCCCGTCACAGCATTCCAGCCTGGGCAACAGAGTGAGACTCCATCTCAAAAAAAAAAAAACAAATTAAAATACTAAGAACTAGACAATGCTATTCAACATTGTTTCTTCACATACAGCAAATATTCTAATGTAAGAAAAATGAAATAACTGGTATAACCTTTGGAAAATAAATAAAAAGAACATTTATGTTGATTAGGTAATGATACAACTAGAAAGCTTATAAAACTTGCCGGGTGTGGTGGCTCACGCCTGGAATCCTAGCGCTGTGGGAGGCTGAGGTAGGTGGATCACCTGAGGTCAGGAGATCAAGACCAGCCTAGCCATCGTGGTGAAACCCCATCTTTAAAA
>NW_016107678.1:2162946-2170429 GCF_001604975.1 Cebus imitator | reverse complement strand
AAAAAAAAAAAAAAAAGAAAGCTTATAAAACTTAAAAAAATACCACTGGAACAAATAAGATAACTGGGCAATGCCTGGATAAAAAACTAATTCTAACAATAAGAATGTAAAAAAGGAATTGAAAAAAAAATTCATCATAATAACCAACAACTATTAAAATACTTAGGAATAAACCTAACGAAAAGGCATATGACCTAAATGAGAGAACTACGCAACCTCATCCATGAGCACAAGACCTACGAAGAATCATGTTCTCAGAAACAAAGACAAAATACTGTAAAATTTTGATTCCTTTCTAGTATTCTGTTACTATAATGCAATTTTATATAATGTCAGTAGTGTTAGTGGTGGTGTTTTAATTTTTTTTAACATCTCAAAGCTTGCCAAGGCGCTGTGGCTTATGCCTGCAATCCCAACATTTTGGGACACTGAAACACGAGGATGGTTTTAGCCCAGGAATTTGAGATTGTAGTGAGCTATGATGGCACCACTGCACTTCAACCTGGGCGACAGAGTGAGACCCTGTCTCTTGAAAAAAACAAAACAAAAAACAAACCAAACAAAAAATACCTCAAAACTTAGATCAAAGGAAAAATTCCTGAAGGAAGTCAAGAAAAGAAATATCAGCATGGCTGGGTGCAGTGGCTCACACCTGTAATCCCAGCACTTTGGAAGACTGAGGTGGGGGAATCACTTGAGGCCAGGAGTTTGAGCCAAACATAGCCAGCACAGCAAAACCCCATCTCTACTGAAAATATAAGAAATTTGCTGGGCGTGGTGGCACATGCCAATAGTCCTAGCTATTCGGGAGGCTGAAGCATGAGAATCGCTTGAACCAGGGAGGTGGAGGCTACAGTGAGCCGAAATTATGCCACTGCATTCCAGTCTGGGTAACATCTCAAAAAACGAAAAAGAAAAAGAAAAGAAATATCAGCATGTATGATAAAGTCACTATAAACAAATCAATATGGAATCTGGAGAGGAAGACAGTAGGAAAATGAGATGAATTTAAAGAAATGGTCTGGAACAGAGAAAGACCATGTACAAAAGAGACACCTACAATACACAAAGAGTGAAAAGGGAATATAATGAGTACTGAAGTGAGCCAGAAATCTAATTATTCATTAGAACAATTGAAAAAATTCCTGTCTGTTAAGAATCCACCTGTATAATTCATCACCCAGGTTAAAAAAAAAAATTACCAGTATGTCCAAAGCCTCCTACATGCACTTCTTAATCTACCAAACTGTCACCCTTCTTTTTAGAGATGATGTGTTAGGCCATTCATGCATTCTATAAAGAAATATCTGAGACTGGGCAGGGCATGGTGGCTCACACCTGTAATCCCAGCACTTTGGGAGGCCAAGGTGAGTGGATCACCTGAGGTGAGGAGTTCGAGCAGCCTGGTCAACATGGCGAAACCCCGTCTCTATTAAAAATACAAAAATTATCGGGGCATGGTGGTGTATGCCTGAAATCCCAGCTACTTAGGAGGCTAAGGCAGGAGAATAACTTGAACCTAAGAGGCAGAGGCTGCAGTGAGCCAAGATTGCACCACTACACTTCAGCCTGGGCAACAGAGCAAGAGTCCGTCTCAAAAAAAAAAAAAAAAAAAAAAAAAAAAAAAAAAAAAAAAAAAAAAAAAAAAAAAAAAAAAAGAAAGAAAAGAAAAAGAAAAAATAAATACCTGAGACTGGGATAATTTATAAAGAAAGGAGGTTTAACTGGCTCACAGTGCTGCAGGCTTTACAAGGAAGCATGCTGAGGGCCTCTGCTCAGTTTCTGGTGAAGCCTTAGAGAGTTTTCAATCATGCCAGAAGGCACAGTGGGAGCAGGCAATTCATGAAGAAAGCAGGAGCATGAAAGACGAAGATGGGAAAGGGGAGGAGGAGAGGTGGAGGGAGGGAGAAGGTGCCACACTTCTGCTACTTGGGTGATCCCCAAGCAGCTGGGATCACTCAGTGGGCTTCAATCCTTTTTTTTTTTTAATTGGCATATTTGTTTATTTCTCAGTTTGTCAAAATGTCCTTAATTTGTTGACGTAGCAAATGAATTTCAACTTTGATTGCTATGCCAAAAACAGAAGATAATCTGCTTTGCACTGAACTTTATACAGTTCAACGGCATACAGGCAAGATGCTATATAAGAAAAAATTACTAACCGAACTACAGGTATTAAATACTGAAAAGAGTTAATAGTTTATTATAATTTATTTTATTTAACAATCTAGGAAGTTCACAGCCATCAGCAGTTCTAGTGCAATTTCAGGTGCAATGGGGAATTCAGGAATCTCAGTGGAGCTGTTAGTGTAGCGAACCTTGTACGTAAAATACATGCATACTTTTGATAGCACATGTGAAGGTATCTCTCTAAAATTGACCTCATTGGTTTCGTTCTCAGCAAATTGACCTGGGCCACTCAACATGGCTTTTATTGTGCCTGATGTTAATGCATGTTCTATTTTTACAATAAATTCATGGTCATCAGATGATATCAATTTGACATACACGGCATCAGGGCCTTCACAGCCACCATAGGTTTTCTCCTCTCCATCCATTTTGTTCTAATGAAAAATTCTACTTTGCTTCCCCAGGAACTTTAGTTTCCTCCACCACCTCCAAAGTTTCCTCTGAGACCCATAAAATCGCCAGGTCCACCTCTACAACCTCTCTGTGATCCAGCAGACTGAATCTCTTGTTTAGAAAGGGCATTTTTCAGCATCCACACCCATGAAGGAAGGAAGTGACTCGTCAGCGCGGCAGCCTCCTCAGTTGGGTCCCCGCGTATCTCCACAGCCCCTATTCCAGGGCCGTCCCTGCCCCCTGCCAGCTGCCAGCTCCCCACTTCAATCCTTTTTTATTTTTTTCACACACTTTTAAATGACCAGATCTCATGAAAACTCACTGTCATGAAGAAAACACCAAGCACGACCCATGAAGGATCTACCCCATGACTCAAACACATCCCACTAGGCCCCACCTCCAGTACTGGGGATTACAATCCGACATGAGATTTGGGTGATAATAAATTTCCGAACTATATCAAACCAGGTTTCACCACGTTGCTTAGGCTGGATTTAATTTGAACTCCTGAACTCAAGTGATCCTCCTGCCTCAGCCTCTCAAGTAGCTGGGATCACCGAGTGTGCTTCAATCCTATTTTTCTTTTTTTTTTTTTGAGATGAAGTTTTGGTCTGTTGCCCAGGCTGGAGTGCAGTGGCACAATCTCAGCTTTACTGCAACCTCTGTCTCCTGGGTTCAAGCAATTCTCCTGCCTCAGCCTCCCCAGGAGCCAAGACTATAGTGCACGCCACCATCCCTGGCTAATTTTTGTATTTTTAGTAGAAATGGGCTTTCGCCACGTTGGCCAGGCTGGTCTTGAACTCCTGACCTCAGGTGATCCACCCGCTTTGCCCTACCAAAATGCTGGGATTACAGGCCTGAGCCACCACGCCTGACCTCAATTATTTTTAATAGACCATTTTGACTTACAGACTGTTGAGAAATGTATTATATATATATGATTAGATTATTATTCAGGAAACATTTGCTCCCGACACATTTATTTATTTACTTATTTAATTTTTTTTTTTGAGACAGAGTTTCACCCTGGTTGCCCAGGCTGGAGTGCAGTGGCGCCATCTCGGCTCACTGCAACTTATGCCTCCAGGTTCAAGTGATTCTCCTGCCTCAGCCTCCTGAGTAGCTGGGATGACAGGCGTGCGCCACCATGCCCGGCTAATTTTATATTTTTAGTAGAGATGGGGTTTCTCCATGTTGGTCGGGCTGGTCTCCAACTCCCGATCTCAGGTGATCCACCCACCTCAGCCTCCCAAAGTGCTAGGATTACAAGCATGAACCACCGCGCCTGGCGAATGGTCTTAAAATGCAAGTGTGGGGGGCCGGCCGGGCATGGTGGTTCAGCCTGCAATCCTAGCACTTTAGGAGGCCGAGGCGGGCGAATCATGAGGTCAGGAGTTCAAGCCTGGCCAATATGGTGAAACTCCATCTCTACTGAAAAATACAAAAAATTAGCTGGGCATGGTAGCGGGCACCTTTAATCCCAGCTACTCAGGAGGCTGAGGCTGGAGAATTGCTTGAACCCGGGAGGTGGAGGTTGCAGTGAGCCGAGATCGCGCCACTGCACTACAGCTCCAGTGACAGTGCAAGACTCTGTCTCAAAACAAACAAACAAACAAACAAACAAAAAAACTATTCATTCTGCCTCACTGATGCCAGGATAGGCCATCTGACTTCCTTTTTTTTTGATAATAAAATGTGTACAGAAGTAGCAGTATGCCAATTCTGACGCTAGGCTTTAACCACATGTTTCTGACCTAAGACAACGGGAGAACATGCCTCAGGTAGCCTCTAGGCCTTCATCTTACACTCCAGAATGAGACACATAAACAGACTGAATTGACTGGCAGACAACTACAGTTGCCCTGGTGACCTGTACACTTACTTACCAGGAAAGAAACAAATGTGTTTTATAAATGCATTGAGATTTTGTTGAGACTTTGCTGGCTACATAGCAAAGGCTAACTAATAATTATTTGGTAAGTCTTGATAAAGCCTAAGTGAATGAATTCAAGTTATTACTTTGTGAATTCATTCAAATGCTTTGTTCACTTCAAACTTACATTTATTATTAACTGTGGGATAATATTTAACTCTGACACACACTTAATTAGAAACTTCCTGGTCAGTGATCACTACAATACTTCCTTGATCTATTTCAAGATACTACTCTTTTTAAGACTAGGAAACCAATCACTAACAAACTTTTTATTTATTTAACAAACATTTTTCAAATGAACACAAATTATCACTAATTTCTTTAAATAGTACTCCAACACCTAATACATTATTTTTTAAAAATATTATTTACATAGCAATTTTTTATTTAAACAGTATCAATTTTGAATATTTTATTCGTAACCTTGAGAAAAGTTACAATTTTTTTTTGTAAACTAGCAACATCATAGAATATTTTACATGTGTAAAATGGAAGCATAATTGGTGAGATTAAAAATTACCAATTCTGGGCCAGGCACACCTATAATCCCAGAACTCTGGGAGGGTGAGGCGGGTGGAATGGGTAAGCTCAGAAGTTTGAGACCAGCCTGGGCAACATGGTGAAACCCCCTTTCTTTTTTTTTTTTTGAGACGGAGTTTCGCTCTTGTTACCCAGGCTGGAGTGCAATGGCGCGATCTCGGCTCACCGCAACCTCCACCTCCCGGGTTCAGGCAATTCTCCTGCCTCAGCCTCCTGAGTAGCTGGGATTACAGGCACACGCCACCATGCCCAGCTAATTTTTTGTATTTTTAGTAGAGACGGGGTTTCACCACGTTGACCAGGATGGTCTCGATCTCTTGACCTCGTGATCCACCCGTCTCGGCCTCCCACAGTGCTGGGATTACAGGCTTGAGCCACCGCGCCCGGCGTGAAACCCCGTTTCTATAAAAAATACAAAATATCAGCCAGGTGTGGTGGTACATGCTTGTAGTCCCAGCCACTTGGAAGGCTGAGATGGGAGGATCACTTGAACCTGGTAGGTTGAGGCTATAGTGAGCCATGATTGGGCCACTGCACTCCAGATGGGAGACAGAACAAGACCCTGCCTCAAGAAAATAAAAATAAAAATAAGTACTGTGACCCAAGTCCATGGGTGAGAAAAAAATTACAAGTACTGTGAAAATTAATTTTAAAGAAAAATGAAAAAAATACATTATATATACTTTATAAAGATTGCATTACCTGTGGAATAGTTATTTAAATTTAATGTCTCCATGGAGAATTGAGCAAAGCCCCCTCTCTTCTATAAGGAAGCTCTAGAAGTTCTAAAAAAAAAAATGATCATTTCTGAAGGACCTGCACTATTAAGAGTATGAACCTGATAAAGCTAGAGTTCATTCAACTCTGTCCATTCCACAAACATTTACTGCCTTTTATGTCCCAGGTGGCTCTGTATATACAAAGAGAAACAAGACCTCAGTGAGATCACAGGCATGTAAAGAAAACATTCAATAGAATACAAAGTGTACTAAAATAGAGAATTGCACAGATTATTTCCCGTAGGCATTAAATTCAATCTGAGGGTAGAATTATGTTTATAATATTAATGTCTAAATAAGGGTCAACCAATCATTGAAAATGCTTAAATTGTGACCCATTTATGATTAATGTATAAAAACACAATTTTACAGATTTTAAACACCATACATTTTTTTGGTGTATTTTCTCAACTGTATATGTAAACTGTAGAGAATTTATCTTTCAGAATTGTGCTACCAGATTTACAAAAGAAAGAGGTTTAACTGGACTTAGAGTTTTACGTGGCTGAGGAAGCCTCATAATCATGGTAGAAGGCAAGGAGGAGCAAGTCACCTCTTACACGGATGGCAGCAGGCAAAGAGTGAGCTTGTGCAGGGAGACTCCTGTTTTTCAAAACCACCAGATCTTATGAGAGTATTCACTATCATAAGAAGAGTAGGGGAAGGATCTGCCCCTCGGATTCAATCACTTCTCACCTGGACCCTCCCATAACACATGGGAATTCAAGATGAGATTTGGGTGGGGACACAGCCAAACCATAACAGGCCTTCACTGATTTGCTTTCTTTTCATTTCTACAACCTGTTTAGGTTACATTTGGCTCAGTTTGAAAAAAATGATCAACTGTCTTCTTTTCTTCAAATTACCACATTTGAGCTTAAGGTCATAAGATAGGACAAAGTCAATGAAATAGTATATTAAAATATTTGACAGTTCAATTAAGATATTTTAGGTGATAATCTTTGGTTATATGTGCTGTTGTTTTCAATATACTGTGAATGATAATGCTGCATGAACAGTTCAAACAAACTAGCTAGGAGTTTAAATTTTTTTTTTTAATTTTTAATTTTTTACAGAGATGTGGTCTTATGTTGCCCAGGTTGGTCTCAAACTCCTGGGCTGAAGCGATCCTAAGAGAACCTGTGCTGGGATTATAGGCATGAGCCATCTGCCTGGCCCAGCTAGGAATTAAAATTAGAGAAATGATAGTGAAATCTCCAGAAGCTGGAACGTTAAGAGATGTGCGGTAGTCTGGTTAAGAAAGTTTTAAAAATTGGCCTGTAATCCCAGCACTTTGGGAAGCCAAGGCAGGTGTATCACAAGGTCCGGAGTCCAAGACCAGCCTGTCCAACATGGTGAAACCCCGTCTGTACTAAACATACAAAAATTAACTGGGCATGGTGGCGAGCACCTGTGGTGGTGAGTGCCTGTTGTGGCGAGCACCTGTAGTCCAAGCTACTGGGGAGGCTGAGGCGGAAGAATTCCTTGAACCCAGGTGGCAGAGATTGCAGTGAGCCAAGACCCAGCCACTGCCCTCCAGCCTGGGCTATTGATAAAACACATTTCTCGCCCAGCGCGGTGGCTCAAGCCTGTAATCCCAGCACTTTGGGAGGCCGAGGCGGGTGGATCACAAGGTCAAGAGATC
>NW_016107678.1:2132839-2162936 GCF_001604975.1 Cebus imitator | reverse complement strand
AAAAAAAAAAAAAGAAGAAGAAGAAAAAAAATTCCTACACAAATATGCCTGCTTGCTGTACACATTGAAAAAGAGTTGGAGGCTGGGAGGGGTGGACCATGGCAGTAATCCCAGCACTTTGAAAGGCTGAGGTAGGTGGGTCACCTGAGGTCAGGAGTTCAAGACTTACCTGGACAACGTAATGAAACTCCATCTCTTCTAAAATACAACAATTAGTCAAGTGTGGTGGCATGCACCTCTAACTTCAGCCACGCAGGAGGCAGAGGTTGCAGTGAGCAGAGAATGTGCCACTGCCCTTCAGACTGAGCCACAGATTGATACTGTGTCTTCAGAAAAAAATGTGGGGAGGGAGTGGTGACCACTTGAGCCCAAGAGATCTAGGTTAGAAGTGCCAACACACTCCAGCCTGGGCAACAGGCACCCTGTGTTGGAAAAAAAAAATGCAAGTCTGGTTTTAAGCATGTCCTGCAAATGTGTTACCAAGATCAGCATCAACTTCAATGTTGTTTTTCTCAGACAGTAGCTCTCTAAAAGGAAGCACTTTGTTTTATTTCAGACAACAAGAAGTGCTTCCCATTGGAGAATCACCGCATGACATCGTCTTGCTACAGCTATTTGGGTTTTTTGTTGGAATCTTCCTTGACCAGGTTAAAATGGACACAAAACGGAAGATGCATGTATTGCCCATGTTTGCATGTTTTCTGGAACCCAGAACATAAACCCCTAAAAGGACCATCTCCAGGTCCTTGTTTCAAGGCTCAGCAGGTTAGCCATATTCATCAAGGGGAAATCCTCCTGAGTTTTGTCTCCAAAGAGAAAAAGCAATGCCCACTAGAGACACCTTATATTTAACCGACCGAATTGGGCTGGATTTCCAGGAAACAGCAATCGATTTTGAGCCAAGTGTTCACTTCACTTCCAGTACAGGGACACAGAGTCCCAGTGGGAGCATCCAAAAAGGAATCTAAGATGATGTAGAAGAATATACATTGTTGACTAGGCACGCTGGCTCATGCGTGTAATCCCAGCACTCTGGGAGGCTGAGGCAGGCAGATCAAAAGGTCAGGAGGTCGAGACCAGCCTAGCCAATATGGCAAAACCTCATCATTACTAAAAATACAAAAATTAGCCGGGCATAGTGGCAGGTGCCTATAATCCCATCTACTCAGGTGGCTGAGGCAGGAGAATCTCATGAACCTAACAGGCAGAAATTGCGGTGAGCCGAGATCGCGCCATTGCACTCCAGCCTGGGTAACAAGAGCGAAACTCCGTCTCAAAAAAAAAAAAAAAAACACATTTCTCCTTTAATTTGAGCCCTTTATATTGAAAGTCTTTCTAAAATACATTAGCCTACTTTCTTTCTAGAGTAAATTTAGGAGGATAAACATTATTCAGTCTTTTTTTTTTGAAACAGAGTCTTGCCAGATCACCCAGGTTGGAGTGCAATGGCTCAGTCTCAGCTCACTGCAACCTCCGCCTCCTGGGTTCAAACGATTCTCCTGCCTCAGCCTCTCGAGTAGCTGGGCTTACAGGCGCCAGCCACCATGCCCAGCTAATTTTTTGTATTTTTTAAAAGGGTTTCTTCATGTTGGCCAGGCTGGTCTCGAACTCCTGACTTCAGGCGATCCACCCGTCTCGGCCTCCCAAAATGCTAGGATTATAGGAGTGAGCCACCATTCCTAGTCTATTCAGTCTTTTTAAAGAAATGATTTATGGGCCAGGCAAAGTGGTTCATGCCAGTAATCTCAGCACTTTGGGAGTTCAAGTTGGGTGGATCACTTGAGGCCAGGAGTTTGAGACCAGCCTGGCCAACATGGTGAGAACCTATCTCTACTAAAAAACACAAAAATTAGCCTGGTGTGTTGGCACGTACCTGTAATCCCAGCTACTCAGGAGGCTGAGGTGGGAGAAACACTTAAACCCAGGAGCTAAGGTTACAGTGAGCAGAGATTGCGCCACTGCACTCCAGCTAGGGTGACAGAGCAAGATTCCATGTAAAAAAAATAAATAAAGGTGGGGCGGGACAAAAAAAGAAAAAAATCATATATATATGTGTGTATATATATATATATATATGTATATATATATGTGTATATATATGTATATATATGTGTATATATATATATATATGATTTTTGCAATGATTCATTAAACATCAGGTTTTTTTCATGATAAAGTATAGTAGATGCAGATGTTGATGGTGTATGGGTATGAACTAAGATATAGTGTAAGGAACCTGCTTAATTCCCTATACATTCCAGATGATAAATATGAGTGCAGATTTGTTAATAATTGAGAAAAAAAAATTCTAGAAACTACTGAATTTTAGATATCTCATTTATTAAATAAATATTTAAGCACCTATTTATTCCTTGGGGTTGTTGGTTGAAGGCAACAGAAATGAACTCTGATGTATTAATTTATCTAGAAAGAGAGTGCATTGAAATAATATAATGTAGCTCACAGAATCACTGGGAACAGTGCAGAACCAGGTTTGTAAAAGGTACAGGGCTATCCTTTAGGATGTCACTGTTGGCACTGCTGCAGACCCTGGCTACTATAACCACACACGCCATTGTCAATCACCACTCTCCATGACAGCCTCTTTGCATCTCTTTGTGCAAATTCCAGGTTTCAGGTGAGAGCATCCAGTTGGCTTTGCCCATGTCCCATGCCATATCTATATCCTAGCTGCCAGGCTGTGAGGAGGACTTTGGCCCACACCCGTTTCCAAAGTGTAAGGTGGGCTCTGCCTCCACTGAGTCAGAATGAAGGATTCTCCACAAATTAAATGGGAGTACAGAAGTGAGGCAGGCAAAAAGCAAATAGCACATTACCTCACAGGGCTATGAAAATTTAATGACATGGTTTGAGTAAAGTGCTTAGCACAGTGCTGGCACATACTAAGCATTCAATAAATTTTAGCATTATTATTTTTATTAATTCAATGAGGCAGGCAATGTACAAATCCAACTAACGTGTTAAGAAAATAATGGGAAAGGCTGAGTGCCGTGGCTCACGCCAGTAGTTTTAACACTTTGGTAGGCTGAGTCAGGCAGATCGCTTTAGTCCAAGAGTTTGAGTGCAGTCTGGGCAACATGGCAAAACTCTGCCTCTACAAAAGATGCATCAATTACCCAGGCACGGTAGCACAGGCCTGTAGTCCCAGCTATTCAGGAGGTTGAGGTGGGGGTATCACCTGAGTCCAGGAAGTTGAAGCTGCAGTGAGCTGCGATTGTGCCACTGCCCTCCAACCTGGGTGACAGAGTGAGATCACGTCTCAAAAAAAAAAAAAAAGAAAATAATAGAGCTTTTTTTTTAAATTTACAAGCTCAGTATTTTGGAGTTACTAAAGAGAAAAACAAGTATAAAAATGTATATAAAACCACATGGCTGGGCACAGTGGCTGATACCTATAATCCCAGCACTTTGGGAGGCCGATGTGGGAGTACAACTTGAGCCCAGGAGTTCAAGACCAGCCAGGGCAACATAGTGAGACTTCATGTCTATAAAAAATAAAAAAATTAGTCAAGTGTGGCAGGATGCGCCTGTAGTCCCAGTGACTGGAAAGGTGGGGATGAAGCAGGAAGGTCACTGAACTCAGGAGGTTGAGGTGGCACTGAGCCATGACTGCACCACTACACTCCAGCCAGGGTCACAGAGCAAGACCCTCTTTCTTTTTTCTTCCCTTCCTTCCTTCCTTGTTTCTTTCTTTCTCTTTCTTCCTTCCTTCCTTCCTTCTTTCTTTCTTTCCTTTTTTTTCTTTCTTCTCTCTCTCTCTTCCCTTTCCTTCCTTCCTTCCTTTCTTCCGTTCTTTCTTCCTTCCTTCCTAGGGGATCAGATGTTGAGGATGGTGGGGGGACCTTGCTAAACTGACTTGGCAAGGTTCTTGATAAAACTGGATTTCATAAGGAAGGGCACAGATGAACCTAGGAGAAGGTTCACAAGCCTAAGTAAAGTTTGGTCAAGCATATACTCTTGGCCAAAGGCATCAAAACTTGGTAAAAAGGGGTCACATAATCACATTTGGGGAAGGGAGGTAACTCTCTAGGAGTGGTAGAGAGATGGAACTAGAATGAGCAGAGGCAATGTCAAGAGTTCAGATAGAAGAAGATGATGGCCTGTACTAAGGGATGATGAGAGTTAAGGCATTAACTTGGAAATGCTTATGACATAGAATGAACTAGATTTGGTGACTCCAAAACTAAAGCTGAGGAAGGGAAGGAGTCCTGGGTAACTTAAAACCTAGAGACCAGTGTGTGCTAATACTATACATAGTCATAATAAGTCTGTGGCAAGGGGATTTCCTAAGGCAGTGAGGAAGAAAGTATAATGAGTTTTTGTGACAGATCTGTGGGTGTCCAGCCTGCCTCACTTAAGAGTTGGTGACGACCGAGCATGGTGGCTCACGCCTGTAATCCAAGTACTTTGGAGGCCAAGGTGGGCGGATCACCTGGGGTCGGGAGTTCAAGACTAGCCTGACCAACAGGCTTTATTTAAAAAAAAAAAAAAAAAAAAAAAAAAAAAAAAAAAAACAAAAAAGAAAAAAAAAAAAGCAAAAAAAAGAAAAAAGAGTTGGTGACACACAGCCATTTCCTGGTCCCTGTCTTGTGTCTTGGAGTCTGGAGTGATGAAGACCTCTGTGCTCTTAGGCGGGTCCTTCCTCTTTTCTCTATTGCTTTGGAATTCTTCTGGACTCTACCCAACAACAGTTTCAAAGGTTGGTTTGATTATTGAATAGTTTCAGTTTCTTATGAGTGGTTGTTAGTCAGAATGAAAATAAGGCCCTCTGATAACAACACAGAAATTAGAATTAGTGACATACACCTGGGAGAGAACTGTCCTGTCATTTAACTGACTTGTCATTTAACTATGAGTTTTCTTATCCTGTCACTTCTTGTGGGATCAAGAAAATTATGTTCCAAAGAAATGATGTTGCCATATTCTTGGAGATCAGTTACACACCAATGTTGAATACTACCTATGAATTTCCAGTGGTTTGCTTTGTGGAAAGGCTTAAATTTCCATTTGTGATGTATTTTTGAATGAGTGGGTTTGATGTTAAAGCATTGAAAGATACCCTTCAAAAAACAAAGAACAAGCATCATCAGCTCCCACACAAAGGAAAAAACGTGAACCTAATTTTAGAAGTGTTAATGAGGAGCAACTATCCATTAATCACTGCATCATAATGCCTGTGTTATAACATCCTCTCCTCCCTAAGGCACAGGAGCAAGTGGTAAATACTTGTCTGGGAACCAGTTTCATTAATACTGTTGTGTCTGTCCAAAGATGAGTAGCAATATCTGTTACCTTTTGGAGTTTTGGATAACATATCTATATTAACATATCATATATATGTATATTTGAGATGGAGTCTCAATGTGTCACCAGGCTGGAGTGCAGTGGCGTGATCTAGGCTCTGCAACCTCTGCCTCCCAGGTCCAAGAGATTCTCCTGCCTCAGCATCCAGAGTAGCTGGGACTACAGTCATACGCCACCATGCCCAGCTAAGTTTTATATTTTTAGTAGAGATGGGGTTTCACCAGGTTGACCAGGATGGTCTTGATCTTTTGACCTCGTGATTCGCTCGCCTCAGCCTCCCAAAGTGCTGGGATTACAGGTGTGAGCCACCGCGCCCGGCTGATGTTTATTTATTTTAATGAGTTAATTTTAAGTGAAATTGTAATTCTAACTTCACATGTGAAATCAAGTCTATACATAATAAAGCTTGCGTATTAAAAAAAATGTTGGTGATGGTGCAGTTGAAGGTGTTAAAGGGATATTAGCCAGGAAGGGTGTAGAGATCCTCACACACCTATAGTATCTATTCCCACAAAAAAGAAGAAATGAAACCACAAAATTTTACGCATGATTTTAGGGAGATTTGTGGAGTTCCTATCTACGACAAGGGATCCATGGATCTCAGTTTAGAAATTTCTGGGATGGCACAAGAAGACCCAGGGAAGAGTCTCACAAATATTTAATAAGCGACAGCAAAGCTGAAAAACTTATAGTTATGTGCTGCATAATAACATTTGATCAATAACAGATTGCATATACAGGTATCGATCGACTTACGACCTATGCAACTTACGACCATTCGACTTTACAACCACAATTGCTAGCCACAACTGCTCCGCGTCTGGCAGCGCAAACGTTGCCCAGTTGGGCGTACGACAGTGCGGACCAGCTTCCGGCAGCACTACCATCTCCGCGTGCACCATTTCAATTGTTATCCCAGACTCGGTACAGCAATTTATGTTTTGTGTCTTGGATATTTTTCATCAAACCCCTCCCAAGATGTCTACCAAGAGGAAATTGTCTTTGTCTACGCCTCAGCCTGCCAAGAAGGAAAGAAAGGCCATGGATCCAGACATGAAAATGAAGGTAATTAAGCAGTACGAAGGAGGAAAGAAAGTGAATGTGATCACACGTAATACGAAGTTATCACACTCGACTGTGTCGACAATTTTGAAAGATAAAGAAATAATTCGAGAAGCTGTTAAAGGTTCTGCACTCATGCAATCAACAGTTATAACAAAGCAACGAAGCAGGCCCATGAACGAAATGGAGAAATTGCTATATATTTGGATGGAAGATCAAATTCAAAAACAGACACTATTAAGTCTTTTTACTGTGCAGATGAAGGGGAGAAGTCTATTTCAGACTCTGAAGGAGCGTGCTGGAGAAGATTACAGTCAAGAATTTGTAGCAAGCACTGGCTGGTTCCAGAGATTCAAGAAAAGATTCCAAATGCACAGTGTTTCAGTGACTGGAGAAGCAGCGAGTGCGGATGAGGAAGGAGCACGTAAGTTTGTTGATAGTCTGGGTGAATTAATTACAGATGAGGGATATCTAGCAGAACAGATTTTCAATGCTGATGAAACTGGATTCTTTTGGAAACGGATGCCAGCGTGCACTTATATTCACAAAGAGGCCAAAAGCACGCCTGGATTTAAAGCATTTAAGGGTAGGCTAACTCTGCTGCTTGGCGGGAACATCGCAGGATTTAAGCTGAAGCCATTCTTAATTTATCACTCAGACAACCCGCGTGCGTTCAAGAATGTTAACAAGCACACACTGCCCGTCCACTTTCGTTATCAACGTAAAGCATGTATGACACAAGGATTGTTTGAAGACTGGTTTATGAACTGTTTTATTTCTCAAGTTCGAGAATATTGTTTGGAGAAAGATATTCCTTTCAAGATTTTATTGCTACTCGATAATGCGCCTGGACACCCACCATATCTAAGCAATCTCCATCCAGATGTAAAATTTGTTTTTCTTCTGCCAAACATGACTGCACTCAGCCAGCCTATGGACCAAGGTTCGATTGCTACATTAAAGGCCAACTATCTCCGAACCACCTTCGCTCAAGCAACATCCGCTATAGATGCTGACTCAGAACTAACATTGCGAGATTTTTGGAAACACTACAACATTTTGATGTGTATCAAGAATATTGCTACCGCCTGGGAGGCTGTGACGACAAAGTGCATGAATGGCATCTGGAAAAATTGTGTTAAGCGCTATGTTAATGATTTTGACGGATTTGACAGTGAACATGAACTTGAAACGATTTGGGGAAAAAATAGTAAAACTTGCTAAAGACCTTTCTTTGGAGTGTGAAATGGAAGAGGTCGAAGAGTTGCTAGACAAAGAATCCGGAGAACTTACAAATGAAGAGCTAATCGAACTGGAAGAAGAAAGAGTGGCAGAAGAAGAAGGAAGAGAAGCAGAGAAAGAAGAGGAGGAGCCAGAAAGAAAGTTCACCACTAAGGGATTATCAGACGGTTTATCTTTACTGAATAACCTTCTTATACATTTCGAAGCAATGGACCCAAACATTGAACGATTTGCAAGGATTGAACAGATGGCACACGATGTGTTTCGTCCGTACTGTGAAATTTATGAAGAAAAAAAGAAACATACAATTCAGACAAAGCTCACCATGTTTATGAAAAAACCAACTCCGGTAACCCCAACTGCTGCCTCAGATGACAAATCAACGATCCGCAGCCAAGCACCAGTGGCCAATAAAATGTTTCGTACATGTTTACATATTTTGATATGTTTTGCAATTGGGAAAATGTTTCCTATGGTATTTTTTACACCTGTATTTTGTAATTTTGTATGTTTTGCAAATATTAAACCAGTTGTACTGGTAATGCAGTGTTTTACTTAAACCTGATGAATGTAAAAATAAGAAACAAAATGGTGTAGAGATGATACAAATGGCATAAAATGAACAAAGAAAATTAAATTATGATATATAACAATAATGAAAGAAAATTATGATAAAATATGACTTAAAGATTTTTATAACATCATTTCACAGTACTGTACATATAGCCTACTCAACTTATGACCAAATTGTGTTATGACCGGTCTGTCGGACCAATCGTGGTTGTAAGTCGAGCACTAGCTGTACAGCGGTCCCATAAGAGTATAATACCATATTTTTACTGTATTTTGTCTATGTTTAGATACACAAACACTTCCCATCATGTTATAGTTTTTTACAGTATTCGCTACAGTAATAAGCTGTACAGGTTTGTAGTCCAGAAGCAACAGGCTACACCACATGGCCCAGACATATAGTAGGTTATGCTGTCTAGGTTTGTGTACATACATTCTATAATGCTCACACGAAGACAAAATCTTCTAAAGATGAATTTCTCGGAATGTATCCCTATGGTTAAGTGCATGACTGTAGAGATATGGAATAACTTAAGATGAGTTTTGGCAACAAATAAGATGAGTTATATTCACCATGCTTAATAACAGCACATGCAATTTTTCTTCTTTACTGAGACAGGGTCTTGCTGTGTCACTGAGGCTGGAGTGCAGTGGCGCGATCAAGACTCCCTGCAGCCTAAGCTCCCCCACCCAGGCTCAAAGAATCCTCCCCCTTCAGGCTCCTTAGTAGCTAGGAATACAAGCTCAGCTAATTTTCTGTATTTTTTGGTAGAGATGGGGTTACGCCATGCTCAAACTCCTGGGCTCAAGCGATCTACCCACCTCGGCCTCCTAAAGTGCTGGGATTACAGGTATAAGTCACTGTGCCTTGCCAGTACATGCAGTTTCTTACAAGTGTCAACTCTCTTGCCGTTTGTTCATCCGTCCCATTTATTCAATACTAATACTAATGGTAGGTACTGCTTAATGAGTGACTGCCATGTGAAAGACACTCTGCCCAGCATTAGGGATGCAAAGATCAGTCCCTTACTATGACCTCGAGGAATTTTACAGTACAGTTGGAGGATACTTAGAAGTAAACTTAAGAAGCAATAGTGAAATATGTATTTGAAGAGATATGTGCAATGGGTGTTAAGTGAGAGACGGGAAAGAGCACCAAAAAGCAGCTAGGATTTGCACCAAGGGAGTGTAGGGAAAACTTATTGGAGGGAACAAATAGGCTTTGTTCTGAAGGATTAATTGGATTTGGCTTGGCAATGCTCCAATGTAATAAATAGCATAGCCTTCTGTTCTGGGACACATAAGTACTTCAGAATGGCCTGAATATAAAGGACAAGAAATAGAGAAAGGCAGTGGGTAGAAATGAGATTGGAGAGGTAAGCAGGGCTAGGACAGTGAATGTAAGTCATTCCAAAGACAGGCAGGTAACATTGTGCAAGGAAGCCTGGCTTAAGACAGATAGCTTTGTGACTTTTGGGCAGCAATGAATTGGTGACCCCATAACCAATGAAAAGGCATTAAAATTCAATTAAAAGAAAAAACATGTTCAGGCACAGTGGCTTACACCTGCAATTATGGAGCTTTGGGAGCCAAGGCAGGAGGATCACTTGGGTCCAGGAGTTCAAAATCAGCCTGGGCAATATAGAAAACCCTTGTCTCTATAAAAAACCCCAGTTTTATTTATTTATTTATTAAAAAAAATAAAATAAAATAAAATAAAATAGGCTGGGCGCGGTGGCTCAAGCCTGTAATCCCAGCACTTTGGGAGGCCGAGGCGGGTGGATCACGAGGTCAAGAGATCGAGACCATCCTGGTCAACATGGTGAAACCCCGTCTCTACTAAATATACAAAAAATTAGCTGGGCATGGTGGTGCGTGCCTGTAATCCCAGCTACTCAGGAGGCTGAGGCAGGAGAATTGCCTGAACCCAGGAGACAGAGGTTGCGGTGAGCCGAGATCGCGCCATTGCACTCCAGCCTGGGTAACATGAGTGAAACTCCGTCTCAAAAAAAAAAAATAATAAAAATAAAATAAAATAACTGCCTAGCAGTGTGGCAAGTAGCTATAGTCCTAGCTACTTCATGTGGCTGAGGTGGGAAGATTCATTGAGCACAGGAGTTTGAGGTTATACTGAATTACGATTGCACCACTGCACCCCAGCCTGGGCAATAGAGCAAGACTCTGTCTCAAAATACAAAGGGCTGGGTGTGATGGCTCACATCCGTAATCCCACCACTTTGGGAGGCCGACGCAGGCAGATCACTTGAGGTCAGGAGTTCAACACCAGCCTGGCCAACATAGCAAAACCCTGTCTCTACTAAAAATATAAAAATTAGCCAGGAGTAGTGGTGCATGCCTATAGTCCCGGCTACTTGGGAGGCTGAGTCAGAAGAATCCCTTGAACCTGGAAGGTGGATGTTGCAGTGAGCTAAACTCGAACCAGAGCACTCCATCCTGGGAGATAGAGAGAGACTTTTTCCAAAAAAAAAAAAAAAGAAGAGGAAGAAAAGAAATACCCATTATGTTAGACAAACAAAAACAGCCAATTTGTGGCTGGTGGCTAAACCAAGCAGGATCTTACAAGACGTCTTAAGTGGTTTGCATTTTAGATCAAGAGTTGGGGAGTGCCATTACAGGAATTTAAATAGTGGAGTACATAAAAGACTAACTGATGACATTGTAAAGACTGGATTAGAAGGGGACAAGACTGTGGCCTGGGAAACTGGTTAGGTGACTAAGGCAGTATGCAAGACTTGAAATGATAGTGGCCTGAAATAAGATAATGCTAGTGGCTATAAAGAGGAATTTGATAGAGAAATATTATAGAGCCCGAAGCAAAGACACTCAGTAATGGATTGAAAGTCGGGGGCAAAGGAGAGAAAAAAAGATTCCCAAAGTCATTAGCTACAAAAACATCTTTAAAATGTACTGATTTCTCCAGGTGTAGTGGCTTACACCTGTAATCCTGGCACTTTGGGAGGCCAAGATGGCAGGATCGATTGAGGCCAAGAGTTCAAGACCAGCCTGGGCAACACCGCAAGCCCTGTCTTTACCAACAACAACAAAAAAAAAATTAAGAAAATTTAAAAAAAAGTATTGATTTCTATTGGTTCGCCTAATGACGTTTAGTATTAAATCCAATATTGAGTCAGAGCAGTGAACTCAGACAGCCATCTTCATTTTCTCCTTCTTTATTTCAGTTTGCTTTGAAATTCAGTTTTATATACTTAAGACTTAACTTCTGGCAATTAGGAATTAATTTCTGAGATTGCTCTAAATTATTTCCTTTCTTTGTTTCTATTCCTCTTTCTTACTTCCCTATTTTATTCTTTTTTGAGACACAGTCTAGTCAGTCTGTCACCGCCCAGGCTGGAATGCGGTGGCGCAAACTTGGCTCACTGCAATCTCCACCTCCCGGGTTCAAGCGATTCTCCTGCCTCAGCCTCCCGAGTAGCTGGGATTACAGGCGTGCGCCACCATTCCCAGCTAATTTTTTGTATATATATATTTTAATTAAAGATGGAGTTTCACCATACTAGCCAGGCTGGTCCCAAACTCCTGACCTCGTGATCCGCCCGCCTCAGCCTCCCAAAGGGCTGGGATTACAGGCGTGAGCCACCATGCCCAGCCTCTATTTTATTCTTAATATTTTGTTTTAGTGGAATGCTAAAACATCTTATGAGACCTTAGTTTTTTTGTTTCTCTAAGAGAACCGTGAAGCCTTTAAGTATCAGAAATGTGTCTTCTCTTCGGAATCTTCTAGGATTCCAGAAGTTTCCAAGTCGCTACATATAAATGTTGCAGAAAAACGTGCAATTCTCTTTTAAGTAGGCTATCTTTTTTCCGCGGATACATTTAGCATTATAGTCCATTATCATTTCGCTGCCTTAACACAAGCTGTTTTTATCGTAAAGATGATGTGTTTTCACCATATAATTCAAATTTGCATAGGTACTTCATTTTTTAAAAGGTGACTCATAGATATGTCACATATAAAAACAGTAACATTGAAACGACTGAGAATGTAGGGGCCCTAAAAAGTAAACGCAGCGGCGAGGGTGGGAGTGGGGAGAAGCAAAGGGGTGCGAAATTCACATCTCAAGCCCTCGGTCCTGCAAAGGCCGACTGGAACCTAGTTGTGCAGGAACGTTCCTCCCTCTGCAGGGCAGCCCAGCCCAAGCCGGCCCGATCCGGAGCCGAGGGAGCCGCCACGCAGCCTCGCTGCCGCCCAGGCGCGGCCACCTGGTCCCTGGGTCCCCCGCGCGGAGCCCCGCACTCCTCGCCCCTCCCCGAACAACTTTCTCCCTGCTTGAACGGATTCTCGCTGTTGGCAGCCTGCACAGTCACAGCATCAGCCGGAGAGGACCTGCGTCGCTGGGACTGGAAACAGCTACCGCGGCGAAGGAGGCGGTTTCGCCGAGCGAGGAACAAGAACTCCCAGCTTGTCCAGGGCAGCCCCTCCCTGCGCCGCAGGGCGCCCACCCCCGCCCCAGAGGCTCGGCGCCGCGGGTGGGGAGACTCTGGGGGTACCTCGCCCTCGCTCTCCGAACGCGCGCCCCCTCCCGGCGCGCTCCCGGGGGCCGGCCGCGGCCCCGGCGCCCCCGCCCCCTCGGGCGCTCCGTAGCCGTGACGTGCACGCCGCGGTGCCGGGGACTCGGCTGGGCGCCGGCCGGCGGGCGGGGACCGACTCGGGATCTGTCCGAGCAGGAAGCTAGCCGCAGCCCGGCCGCTGTCGCCGCCCCATCCTGGTGCGCGTCCGCGTCGTCGCCCTCTTCGCTCGCCCTCATCACTTCTCACCGCGTTCTCCAGCCTGACCCGCAAGAGTACCCCCGCCGCCGCGCACCTGCCTTCACGCCCGCACCGGTGAGTGTCCCGGAGCCCCCGCTGCGGGGCGTCGGCTCCCGGGTCTCGCTGTCCCCAGCCCGGCCTTGCTCCCGGGCCGACGCGTCGGTTCACCGCCTGACGACGCGGGTGGGAGAAGCAGGTGATGGGTCGGCCCCGGCGGCGGCCGCGCGCGGTGGGGCGGGGGGTGGTTCTTGTTTCCATAGAAAGACGGTCCGTCCCCTTTCACGGGTTATCATCACCAAGGTCCCTTTATGTTTCTTCCCTGGCTCCCAGGTAGAAGCAGAGCACTCAGGTATCCAACTCGGACTTGGACACTTTGTGATAGTTTTATTTTCTCTTTTGTAAACACGCTTAAAATTCAGTGCAGGGAGAGCGCAATTTGTTCTGAGATGTGAAGATCACAGATACCATTAATAGTCTAATCATGTAGGAGACCAGATTGAGACTTTGTAAAGCTTTATTCTTTGTCTCTCAGTACCTTGAGTATGTTAATTTACAGGTATGCTACTGAACGAGAACTTTTTTCTGTTAATTTCCAAAAACTCCCTAAAACGATTAAAATGCTCAAACTCTGATATTTTAATTTTAAATAGGACATAATTTGATGGGGTTATCCCTAGAACATACGAGTTTAGAAGTATTTCTATACAGTTTCAAAAAATTCATTACACCTTACCTAGCATAAAGTGATACTGTGGAAAGATGCTTAACTCCTAATTTACGAGTATTAGTGAGAAACGAGGAGCAGTGCCCTAACTTAATAGACTAACTGTACGGGCTAAATAAGTCTCATTTTTTTTTAATGCTCTGGTGGTTTAGATACAGTCTATCTAGTCAGAATTTGAGAGTTTTAAAATTAACATTCTTTTTTTGAGACGGAGTCTCTGTCGGCTCACTGCAGCCTCCACCTCCCAGGTTCAAGTGATTCTCCTGCCTCAGCGGCTGGGATTACAGGCATGAACTACCGCCCAGCTAGTTTTTGTATTTTTAGTAGAGATTGGGTTTTGCCATGTTGGCCAGGCTGGTCTCGAACTCCTGACCTCAGGTGATCCGCCCGCTCAGCCTCCCAATGCGTTGGGATTACAGGTGTGAGCTACCGTGCCTGCCCTAAAAATTAACATTCTTCTTTATTTATTTATTATTTATTTATTTATTTCTTCTTTAAGACGGGGTTTCACCATGTTGATCAGGCTGGTCTTGAACTCCTGACCTCAGGTGATCTGCCCGCCTTGGCCTCCAAAGTGCTTGGATTACAGGCGTGAGCCACCGCGCCTGTCAAAAATTAACATTCTTAAGGTTTAGCTGAAACTTATCTTCACAACATAAAACATGAATCTTGAACTTGCACTTGTAGTGGTCATGGTACAAAGGTTGGTGGCAGAGCAGCATTTCTGTACAAATTAACTGAACTTCCTAGATGTCTTGGGTTGTGGTTTTTCAACTGGAGAATGTTTAGTGAAAAAATTACCTCTGATCCGAGTCACAGCACTTAAAAAAAAAAAAGAAAAAAAATTAACTGTGTCTTTTGCCTTTAATTGTAGAAACCGCCACAAATGTTACAAAGTAGGCTATAGTTAGAGCTTGAAACCATGCAGCTGTTCACAATGGCTCACTGACTTTTATATATCCAGCTTGTTTTGAGTATTTTTAGGCAGGAATTACATCCACATCCACGTCGGTAAACAAGTCATTGTAGTCATATGTACATTTGCCCATTACTTTTGCATTTTTTGTGTGTGACATGCTGTTTATCATTCTCCATCTTTGTAAATTGTTTTCAGAAACCATTGTAAATGGCAGTAACAGAAGTATGAGTGACATTTAAGGAAAGATCATGTTACAAACTGTATAATATATAAAACTATATATGATGTACATATATATTCTTGGTTAGTGCCCAGAAACATGAGCAAGAAAAATGTAATGAACAATTATAATATTTAATGTAAATTAATGCAATTAAATATTGTATTAAAAACAAAAGATTGTAAATCATAACCAGTAGAGCTTATCTGAAATGGATTTTTTTCCTGTTTATGTTTACGTGATCAGGTTTTAAAATAACAGTGGCCAGGAAATCTGAGAGAGGCTGAAGGCTCTTTTCTCATCCTGTTGTTGACTTTGCCTGGAGTCTGTGGTGTATCATGTAGCCCATTGTTTAGACAATTGGGCTGTATCTGGGTTCCAAAATGTAGCTTTCTTTAGAAAGTTTTTTAGAAAGTTTCAAAGATTTTGACCATGTGAGGTTTGAATAGATATAAACATCCAAACACTTAAAAAAAATTAACTGATTTTAACTTTCTGTTTGTTGATAGTTGAGGCTCCATTTTTGACATGTAAAATGTCATTTTTAAGAGGAATTTACTAACCTCTGTACAGTTTTCTTTTTTATATATTAAAATATCTAAAAATAAAATATTGAAAAATGTTATAACTTAAATAAATCTCATAGAGTTTATTTATTCCTTTTTTTTTTTTTTCCCCTGAGATAGGAGTCTTGCCCTGTCACCCAGGCTGTGTAGTGTCATGATCTCAGGTCACTGCAACCTCCACCTCCTGGGTTCAAGGGATTCTTCTGCCTCAGCCTCCCAAATAGCTGAAATTACAGGTGTCTGCCACAACACCTGGCTAATTTTTATATTATTAGTAGAAATGGGGTTTTAACCATGGTGGCCAGGCTGTTCTTGAACTCCTGAGCTCAAGCGATCTGCCCGCGTTGGCCTCCCAAATTGCTGGGATTGCAATCTGAGTTTAATTATGATACCCATAATGAGATATTTCATAATAATTTGTGAACGGGCCCTTTACTAGTATAAGATTGTTGCACATTTGTTAGTCACCTGCCATAATTGGACAGATTACAGACCGAGGGACTTGATTTGCAAAATTATTTTCTGGGCTGATGGCCTTGGCCTTTTCCAAATCACGAAGTCTAGGCTCAAAGAATTAAATGCTTGCTCCGGAGGGGCAAAGTCTGGATCCACACCTGAGTCATTTTACCATGGAGCCTCTGCTTTTTCCAACCAGAGCAGTTTTCCTTGGTTTCATTTCACTTGGTGGACTGTTTAAACCGGCAAAACTGGTATTATGTCAAAGAATGTAATTCAAGGTTTGATGAAAGCATCCAGGAGTAGATGTGATAGGCCACGAATGTAGTTCTGGAGCTAATTTAGAATCCTTTGTTTTTGTCTTCCTTCTCAAGTTGACAGCCTTGAATAATGATGCTGCTGCCTTCTCATTTCTCATATAGTTCTAGAATGTTATATGTGTTGTGCACTTGTACCTTTGATAGGTTTATAAGAACTAGAATTAGATTGTAATGTTCCTGGTTAGGATAGAACTTTAAAATTTTCCTATAATGAAAAAGATTATTGCCCATAAATGCGGTAGCTATCCTTTAAATTTTACATATTTAATTCTCTAGGGAGGGGGGACTTGTTTTCAGATGATTAAATTGTAATTTAGATACTATTAGGGCAAATCTTTTCTATGGCCTGTGGAATATCCCTTGAGCTGCAATAGACAAATGACCAAAATGAGCACATAAAACCCATTTTTTTTGTAACACACTAGGAAACATGCATTTCAGCAGTAGGATATAGCTGAGTAAATGAGAAGAAAGGTAGGAATGCTGAGTTGGGTAGCTACCTTTACCAGGTTTTTCTTTATTTGCTTTGAACTATTAGGAATTTTCCATCTCAGGGATATTCATATTCAACCATAAATACAAAGCCACCACCTAATATAAATTAGTAATAGATGATCTGTGACACACACATCAAGAACTAGAGTTAAATAAGCCGAGTTCTCTTTTTGAGGTGGGGTGTGTGTGTGTGTGTGTGTGTGTGTGTGTGTCTATACACATTTTTTTTTTTTTTTTTTTTTGAGACAGGTTCTCTTTCTGTCACCCAGGCTGGAGTGCAGTGGCATGATCTCAGCTCACTGCAACCTCCGCCTCCCAGGCTTGAGTGATCCTCCCATCTCAGCCTCCCGAATAGCTGGGACTACAGGTGTATGCCACCATGCCTGGCTAACTTTTTTGTGTTTTTGGTAGATTTGGGTTTTGCCATGTTGCCCAGGCTTTTCTTAAACTCCTGAGCTCAGATGATCTCTGCTGCCCTCGGCTCCCAAAGTGCTGGGATTACAGGCATGAGCCACTGTGCCTGGCTGTCATGTTATGTCCAGAGGAACCAGGATCTTTTGTATTTAAAATGGTTTTGAAGTTGTTTGACAAATTTGAGTGGACTGGAATCTTAAAATATTTTGCGATATCTTTCTAGTTACTGTTTTCAAAAATTAGCTTATTTTTCTGATTGATTAGTATAAGAATGACGTAATGGTTGGAGAAATGACCATAAGTCCACCAAAAGGTTTCCCTGTGAGTACTGAAGGATAGGAAGTAAAACCTAAAGAATAAATCTGGCATCTTTAGAAATCTTGCTGGTGCTAAAGAGAGAGGAAATAATTTTTTAAATAGAAGGTATGTCTCAAGTGAAACCAAAACACCAAAGCACATTCCTTCAGTGTATATTCACATAGGGTAAATATCATGCTGAGTAATGTGCACAAAGGAAACTCCTGACAAAAACACAGGCGTCTTTTGCATATGTTAGGTCATTTGTTATTTTATTTGAAAATAACCTGGCTAGGAGTGCTGGCTCACACCTGTAATCCCAGCACTTTGGAAGGCCAAGATGGGCAGATCACCTGAGGTCAGGAGTTTGAGACCAGCTTGAGGCAACATGGTGAAACCCCATCTCTACTAAAAGTACAAAAAGTAGTTGGGCCTGGTGGTAGGTGCCTGTAATCCCAGCTACTCAGGAGGCTAAGGCAGGAGAGTAGCTTGAACCTGGGAGGTAGAGGTTGCAGTGAGCTGAGATTGTGCCACTGCACTCCAGCCTGGGCGGTTGAGTGAGACTCTGTCTCAAAAAAAATAAAAAAAAATAAAAAAATAAAGTAACCCACTGACTAACCTTTACAAGGTAATATATTTTGTGTGGCAGAATTTTTTGGCTTCTGATATATGTGGATGATCATCCTTTTCAACAAATAAGATGAGGGCCCGCTGTGTTTTAGTTATTACAAGTGTGAACTGATTCCTTCCTGTTCTGGCATATCTTTGGATCCAGGAAATAGAAAGTGTTGCAGAGAGATGAAAAGATAAATGGAAGCCATCCATTTAAATCCAAAAATGTATGTATCAAAAGCTAGTAACTTATATTTGTATGGCATTTTATTGCTTTAAAATAATTTTATATACATTTGGTCCTTAAAAGAACTTGATGAAGTAGGTTTAGTAAATTTATTCCTTTTCTACAGGTGAGGAAATGGAGACTCAAAAAATTAAAAATACAGGCTGCGTGTGGTGACTCATGCTGGTAATCCCAGCACTTTGGGAGGCTGAGGTGGGAGGATCACTTTGGCCCGGGAGTTTGAGAATAGCCTGGGCAACATGGTGAAACCCTTACCTGAAAAATATTATACAAAAATTAGCTGGATGTGGTGGTGGATGCCTATAGTCCCAGCTATGTGGGAGGCTGAGGTGGGAGGATCTCCTGAGCCCAAGAGGTCAAGACTGCAGTGCGCTGTGATTGTACCACTGCACTCCAGTCTAGGTAACAGAACAAGATCCCATCTCTAAATAAATAAATAACTTAAAATTAAGTAACTTGTTTGAGGTCAGTGTTGCTACTTAGAAGCATCATTGAGAATGGAACCTCTCTCTGTGTAGTCCCAAAGTAATAAGTTTTCCCTTTTTCCCCCATTGCTTATGTATTTAACTTCACCTTATGGGTTCAAGTCAAGTGGTTCAGAAAGTTCTGAAAAATTAGGGTCACTAAAGTGATGATTGTTAAATTGTTACAGTTTTTTTTTTTTTTTTTGAGACGGAGTTTCGCTCTTGTTACCCAGGCTGGAGTGCAATGGCGCGATCTCGGCTCACCGCAACCTCCGCCTCCTGGGTTCAGGCAATTCTCCTGCCCCAGCCTCCTGAGTCGCTGGGATTACAGGCACGCGCCACCATGCCCAGCTAATTTTTTGTATTTTTAGTAGAGACGGGGTTTCACCATGTTGACCAGGATGGTCTCGATCTCTTGACCTCGTGATCCACCCGCCTCGGCCTCCCACAGTGCTGGGATTACAGGTTTGAGCCACTGCGCCCGGCCACAGTTTTATTTTTTAATGGAAGGTAGAAGATGAGTATGATGCATCATTATAGAACTACTTTAAAATTTTTAGTAGATTAATGGACTGAAGTTGGTAATTAGCTTTTCTAGTTGGAGAATTTTTAAAGAAAGTCAATTAAAAAAAGGAAGGAGAAAAATGTTCTGGGGGAATTTTGAAAATAACTTTTATTACTTTGTGCATTGGTAGTGATCTGATAGTTACAACTGTCTTTGTAAAGACTCACTAAAGAGCTGTGTGTGTTTCTGTGTTGGTTCCTTTGAGTCTTCATTTATTAAAAACATATTTGAGTGTCTACCATGGACCAGGCACTATTCTAAGTTGTAGGGATACAGTCATTAAGACCAAGCCCCTGTAATGACATTTTGTTATTGTTTTGAATTAAGTTAATTATAGACTCTTCATACTAGGATGTAATCAGGGTGACCCTAAAGTTGAGAAATAGTTGTCAAAGTGGTGCAATTTCAGGGCTAATGAATGAATGACTTATTTGATCTGGAATATTCTACTCCTGACCTTCTGTCTGTTGAAGACTCCCAGACTATTGGGTTATGGCACTGTTGCCGGCCTGCTTTGATAAATATAAGTATGTTCCATCATTTGTCACACTTTCAGCAAAGAAGACTGAGAGAAAATAAATGGAAACTAGAGTTGGACATGGTGATGCATGCCTGTAGTCCCAGCTACTCAGGAGACTGAGGCAGGAGGAATGGTTGAGTCCAAGTGTTCGAGGCCAGCCTAGGCAACATAGCCAGATTTTGACTCAAAAAAACAAGCAAAAAATAAGTGGGAGTAGGACTGATATGTTGGTGTTGTAAGAGAAGAGGCTGGCAAAGTATAGTTTTAACAGCAGCTATTTTTTTTTTTTTTTTTCTGAGACGGAGTGCCACTCTGATACCCAGGCTGGAGTGCAGTGGCATGATCTTGGCTCACTGCAACCTCCGCCTCCCGGGTTCAAGTGATTCTCCTGCCTCAATCTTTTGAGTAGCTGGGATTACAGGTGGGTACTACCACACCTGGCTAATTTTTGTATTTTTAATAGAGATGAGGTCTCACTGTGTTGGCCAGGCTAGTCTCAGACTCCTGACTTCAGGTGATCTGCCCACCTTGGCCTCCCAAAGTGCTGGGATTACAGGCATGAGCACTGTGCCTGGCCAATAGCAGCTATTGTTTATTGAGCTTTTGCTATTATGTCAAGTATTATGTCAACTAAGTACTTTTGTATATATATTGGCTCAATCACTGTGTCACCTCAGTGGTCTTACTGTTATGCCCTTCATTTTACAGATTAGGAAACAAGGGCAGAGATGTTAAATTTGCTCAAGCTCATTTGGTGGTGCTGGAATTTGGACCTCTCCTAGTACTAGGCATGTAGTAGATACCAATGTGGAAAGAGTGCTTATGCATATATGTATGCATATATATATGCACACACACACACATATACGCATATATATATATGTAGACAGACTTGTGATGTTCTACAAGGATGTGTGACACATCATGGAGGCGGGAGAACTTGCTGAGGGAGTGATGGGTGTGGGGAGTCAGGATAGCTTGTTGGGTGAGGGGTGGGAATTGGGGTTGCAGGGAGATGGGAGGGTGTTACTTGCCTAACAACATGGTCCTCAGGCTTAATTCTCTGACAGCCCTGTGGCTCCAGAGTTGCATTTAAGCATAGCAGTGCTTTCTTGTCCGGCTCCTGGGTAAGAGAATAGGCAGACCTGAGGCAGTCCTGGTTTTGGTCAAATTACTGAATTTCTCTGGGCTTCAGTTTTCTCATCTATAAAATGGAAATAACAATATTACCTACCTGGTGTCGTTCTTGTGAGGATTGAATTAGATAATAATACATGTAAAACACAGATCACACTGGCTAGCACATAGTTTACATTCATTATTGTTGTTACTATGTTGGGGTTTTTTTTTTTTTTTGGCCGTGTTTAATGTGGATTATCCAAAAGCAAAAAAAAGCAATATATTAGTGATTTGGTTGGAATCTTGAAGTTGGCCTTTTTTTTTCTTTTTTTTTTTGAAATGGAGTCTCACTCTGTTACCCAGGCTGAAGTGCAATGGCTTGATCTCGGCTTACCACAACCTCCGCCTCCTAGGTTAAAGCGATTCTCCTGCCTCAGCTTTCTGAGTAGCTGGGACTACAGGCGTGTGCCACCATGCTAAGCTAATTTTTGTGTTTTTAGTACATACAGGATCTTACTGTGTTAGCCAGAACTCCAGACCTTGTGATCTACCCCCTTCGGCCTCCCCAGGTGCTGGGACTACAGGTGTGAGCCCTGTGTTTGTCCAAAGTTGCCCATTTTTCAGTAGTTCTGAAATTGGGTGTGCCAGAATTACCTGGGGAACTAGTAAAAAGTATGGGTGGGGCCTGAGCATTAGCATTTAACAAACTTCCTTTTTTGATTTACCTGCAAACTGGAATTAGAGAACTACTGTCTTAAAGTTTTTCATCTTACAGTTACGGAGGGCTTCAACAAGAATAAAGACAATTTGCTTAGGTTAACCAGGCATTGTGTGGTGCAGGGAAGTGAAATACGTTACCAGAATCTCTTTATTGATTTTTTTTTTTTTAAAAGAGCTTATTTGGGGCTTATAGCGTTTATATGGAGAAGAAAATGCAGTGCTAAGTTTCACACCTAAATTCAATTGTAATGACTGTTTCAACTTTTTCACTAGCTTTATTTGAAGGTGATTAGCTAATATTAAAGATCGTTAATTTTTAACAATTATGCAAATAGCAAAAATGTATACATAGGTGTTTGCATAGATTTGTTTTTTTTTTTTTTTTTTAGATGGAGTCTCAATCTGTTGCCTGCTAGAGGACAGTGGCGTGATCTTGGCTCACTGCAACCTGTGCCTCCCAGGTCCAAGTGATTCTCATGCCTCAGCCTCCTGAGTAGTTGGGATTATAGATATGCATTAACATGCCTGGCCAATTTTTGTAATTTTAGTGGATACGGGGTTTCATCGTGTTGGCCAAGCTGGTCTCGAACTCCTGACCTTAGGTCATCCACCCCCACCTCAGCCTCCCAAAGTGCTGTGATTACAGGCGTGAGTCACAGGGCCTGTTTCTATGGACTTTAAAAATTTAGATTTCTTTAGCTAATGTACTGATCAGACTTGGTATTTAGTCATATCAGGCAAAGTCCCAAAAGGAAAGAGATTTTACCCTTGATGGTTCACATGAAGAGGCTATTTGCAGAGGTTAGAGAACAAACAAGCATGGTAAAACACTCAGGGACTAGCAGCAGCAAGAAACTCTTAATTCTCCAGAGATTACCAGAGCAGAAAGCTGGCTTTGTGGAAGAGGGCTTGAGGGAGCTGTGGTTTTGAAGCAGGAGGGGCGTGAAGGAAGGTTCCCTGACCTCTCCTCGCTCTTCCTCTGAGTCTCCACCAGTGACTTAACATTACTAGAACCCAGCTGGGGAGCCCAAGTGATGCTTATTTGTTGTTTGTTTGTTTTTATTTTTATTTTTATTTCAAGCTCGTTCTCCCAGTGCAATAGCAGAGCAGAGAAAGAATTGAGGACATGAGGGAGCAAATGGAGAATAACTAGGACATTATTTAGAATCTTTGGGGATTTGTAGCATTTCCTTTGTACATTATAAAATAAATTGTAGCATTGTTATGCATCTGCAAAATGCTTGGGACTAATTATTTTATACATGTTTTCAGAAAATGGTTTATTCAGTTTCTCATTTAACTGAACAATTACTTTAGGAATTTTTGATGATCCATATAACCCAACAAGAAGCATAATCTAGGTCTGTTAACGCAAAGCATTTTTGTTAATATATTGTTACACCTTGCTGAGGTTTTCTGAAATTTTCTTCATTAGGCAGTCTTGGTTTAATGGAATACATGTTTCTTTCATTAAAAATGTTGTAATGACTAAATTAAAAATATTTTGGCAATAAGTCTTTTGCTTTTTGGAATTTAAACTTTGTATTCACCTGGAATTTTTTTTGACAACCAGAACACTAGACCATAGCGTTGATATAGTAACAGTTAGTGGAAGCAAGACTGTTGGGAAATAGTTGTTCTTCCTCCCCAAGTCCTTTTGAGGACACATTAAATTTTTGTATAAATCTGTTGCAATTTGCTGCTATCTTGCAGCTGCTGATATTTTGCTAATGCCAATTTTACCTAATCTTAATTCTGGCAAAAAGTGTGTGCTCTTTATATTTTGGATAGATTCCTTAGGGTTACTAAAGAAAGGGATTTCTCTTCTTAAAGAGATGGTATGAAGGATGCTAGTATATAAGTAATACTCCCCCCAAAACAATTAGATTATGGTTTATATTTTCTTTATTCTCTTGAGGAATCCAGGGAAAAAGAAGTACAATATCTTACTCAGATTAAGAAGCAGCTAGAGAAGGTCTTGTTCATGACCTCCAGAAAAGGGGGAACCATACTGCCCGGAGTTGAGCAAATTAATAAACATCTGGCTGTGAGAATTTAGCATACAAATAAAGGATACCTCTGGATATAAATGTTTTAACTGAGTTAAAAAAACAAACAAATATGTTTCCCAGCTTGTCTTTTTTAAAGAGTATGGTGAAAATGAGAAACAGGTTTGGAATCAACTGAGTAACACCTGTGCTTGGAAACCAACCATTAAGATATTTTCTCTGTAAGTGGGCTTTTTTTCTGTTTTGTTTTTAAGGGGTGATTTTAAACTTTTGTGGGATCTTCTAAAAACATATTGTTTATTTTGATTTGACACTGATGGAATTAGAATCCCACAGGATATATTTGAGGCTCTTAGTTTTTCCATGTTGTATTCTTTGAATTTCCTTGATTTGAGGATTGAGTTATTCCAGAGAGAACTTTTCTCTTCTTCCTTGTTATTGTTTTTCTAAAATTAGATGAACCAGCTGTGTTTTGGTTTGTGGGCATGATTTGCTGTCCGTTATCCTTTTGGTCTTAGTGTCTGGGGGAAGAACAAAAAACCTGTATGTGTTTTGAAGAGGAATGTATTAGTTTCTCTGCTTTTCTTGTTCATCATGGTTGATCTTGAAGATTAGGAGAACAAACAAAATACTTTATGAATCTATTCTTTTGCTTGATATTTCAAACAAAACCATGTCTTGTATTGGCAACTGAGATGATGAAGAAAACAGATGTATGTGAAGTGAAAAACTGGTCATCATGTATTCAGATGTCTAATTGAAGACATTTATGTTAAAGAAAGATTTTTCTTTCAGGTGTGGGAGGAGGGAAAAGAAGGATGGAAACTGAATGAGTTTGATCATATGAGCAGCTGTCACTATAGATGTTTTAGCAACTAGAAAATATTTATTTCAATCAGAATTTAATTTTATATTTTAACTAATAATCTGTTTTTTTTGTTTTTGGAAAGCGAGGATAAGTTAGGAATTTATAAACCAATTTGGTGATTTTAGTAAGTCAGTAGTAAAAGTGGAGATAGCCTGGTGGCTGCGTACAATGATGCAAATATGTTAGAAAATGGGCTGTTAGACACATTTTTTTCCTTTTTGCCAGATGTGCAACTGTTTACAGAGGGGTATGATTTATTTAAGGCGTGTTTCTGGAACTGGCTCAGAGTGTCGTGGACTTTGGTCCTGTTTTCTAGGATTCTGCCGTTTGGTATATAACACTGATATAGATTAGTATTTTCAGAACATATGGACAACTGAGTAGGCTGGCATGATTGAACAGTGAAAGATTTATGTCAGATGGGTTACGGTGGCATTATATTGTAATGATGGATTGAATGAGTGATCTAAAATCATCCTAGCACAGCATAATTATAACAATTCTTGAAGGCCAATTATATGCCATCACTTTGAGTGTTTTGCAGTTATTTTTTCATTTAATTGTCACATTGAGTCTATGAGGTTACTATTCCTATGCCATTTTATAGCTGAGAGAGCTGAGGTCTAAGTAGTTTTCGAAGGTGATAGAAGTAGTGAGGAGTAGAGTCAAAAGATGTTTTCAGGTGGTCTGGCTCCAGAGTCTTTGCTCCATTTGGAATTCTAAGTTCGCTTTTTCTGTGTGCTCTTTTAAACACCTAGAGCTTTGAAAATCCCTGAAGGGTTAATCTGTTCTGTTTTTATCTCCCTCCACATATAATAGTAAAATGGTGACATTCATGCATCTGTGGCCCACTTTCAAGTCCAGGGGAGACAGGTCTTCTATGATACTCACTTTCTTGAGCCAGACTCACCCTCGGATTTCCGTTCTACACAGGGCTTCAGCCTCCCCTGCCAGCAGATGAGAGAGAGGAGACCTCCTGGATCCAAATCTAAGCCATTCCTTACAGCTCTTGTTTTTTAAGCCTCTTAACAACTACCTGTTTTAGTTTTATACCTGTTATAATTACACAGTTTTTGCACGTACTTTAAGCAAATGTATTTCTGTTAAGTTTTGTGTAAATTAAATAATGAATTGTAATTTAAATTTCTTTTTATAGAGCTGGGGGGGGGGTCTTACTATGTTGCCCAGGCAGGTCTTGAACTCTTGGCCTCAAGCAATCCTCCTGCCTTGGCCTCCCAAAATGCTGGGATTGTAGGCATGAGCCACTGCATCTGACCTATAATTTTTTATTATTCTGGGAAAGCTTCCTATTTAAAGTATCCCAGTGGTAATTTCTTTTGTAAAGAGAAGAATCTTTATATAAAATAAATGATTATTTGCTAGATTATATTAATAAAATATGGATTTTCACATATTACTTTTGCATAGACATAGTTTCAGCTAAATACATATTTGATATAAACATGCCAAAATGAAATTTGATCTTTTATTGTGCTTCATATTACTAATAAAAAAGGATTGAATAAGTTTTTTTTCCTTGAATAAATGTCATTTGTTGAGTTTGCATTAAAATGTACCTTTGTGGGCTTACCTATAGTAAGAATAATATTCTTTTAGGCAGTAGGTTGAGATTCAATATGTAGCACAATAATATATTGTTTTGTTATAAAATTAGGATGCTAGAGTTCTGCTTAAGTGCTAAAATCAGTATTTTGTGATTCTGAAATAAATTCTCTGAAAATCACGTAAGTTTTAATGAAATAACTTTAAAACTGTTGTAGTTGAAAGACAAAATACTCTTTGGAAAAAATATTTTTCTGTAACCCTGGGTAAAATACTTATTTCCTGTAGTTAATATAATGCTAATGAGGTCTTGACCCTAGACTCACTCTAATTTGTGCTCTCTCCCTAAACACTCAACAGTGACTACTCTGTAACCTAATTAATAGATCCAGTGGCCTCATTTAGAGCATTATTCTTTTCCAGTCTCTTCAGTTATTTCCTTTTTGTTTGTTTTTTAGAAATAGAGTCTCACTCTCAGCCAGGCTGGGCTGCATTCGTAACATCATAGATCATGGCAGCCTTGAACTCCTGGGCTCAAGTGATCCTCCTACCTCAGCTTCCCAGAGTGCTGTGATTATGGATGTGGGCCACCATGCCTGGTCTCTAAACTCTCATTGTGTGACTCAGAATTTTTTGTGACCTCATCTCGCCCCACTTTTTCACTATAGCGCTCCTCACACCTCTGCCATTCTCCTTCAGTCTAGCCCCGTTGGCCTCTCCGCCAAACATATTACCATTCTTTTTTCTCTTTACTCTCGTTCAGACAAACCCTTTGTCTGGAATGCACTTTTATTTAGTCATTGTTATCCATTTTTCAGTACCTGCTTGAATTAAACCTTTGAAAGTAGCCATCCCAAATTTAGTATTTGGAATTATACTGGTATTATTATGTACATCAAAGGTTACAGGATGTATATGTATCTTCCTTCATTCTTGCCTACTCTAGATGGTGAATGACTAGAGGATATAAACTGGCTAGCAAGAGGCTTTGTAAGGTTTTGTTTGATCAGTGGATCTCAGGTCTCAGAACTCTTTTTACATACTTAAAAATTACTGAAGACTGCATAAAGATTTTATTTATGTGGGTTATATCTATTGATATTTTCACTGTACAGGTATTGATCGACTTAGGACCTATGCAACTTATGACCATTCAACTTTACGACCACAATCGCTAGCCACGACTGCTCCGCGTCTGGCAGCACAAACGTTGCCCAGCTGGGTGTACGACAGTGCGGACCAGCTTCCGGCAGCACTACCATCTCCGCGTGCATATAGCCTACTCAACTTACGACCAAATCGTGTTACGACCGGTCAGTCGGAACCAATCGTGGTCGTAAGTTGAGCACTAGCTGTATTAGAAATTTAAAAATTATTTGATCCGGGCCAGGCACTTCGGGAGGCTAAGGCAGGCAGGTCATTTGAGGCCAGGAGTTCAAGATCAGCATGATAAAACCCTGTCTCTACTAAAAATAGCAGATCTTCCAAATTTAGGTAATATTAAAAATTATATTCTTAGTGTAAGCTTCTCTGTTGGAAAGCTTTTATAGCCGTGGTGGCAGATATAAGGTCTACTTTTGTACTTTTCACTTGAAGGCTCAAATTTTATCATTGTGGCTTTAAGTACAGTGACTCTGGTATGTTTTGGTGGCACTGCCTTGTTACTAGCTAAAGCTCTAGAAGTTTTACCCATCATTGCTTCTGCATCCTTTTTGCAAATGAAACCACAGTAAAAAAGGCAAATGTCTCAGTATTATTATGAAAATAATTGTGGCCTTTTTTATTCTCTGAAAGGGTCCATTGGCCACACATAGGAAGAACTGCTGGTCTGAATAATTGTCTTCCTGAGTTGTGAATGTGTTTCATGAATACTAGATAGGTAGGAACCTAGAATGTTAAAATTGAACATTACCCTAGAGTTAATTTAATTCCAGTTCCTTACAAGAACTTGAGGAAACTGGTTTAAAGGGCTTAAGAGACTTGAAGATCATGTAGTTAGCCACTGGCAGAACTGAAAGATAATTCATAAAGCTCTTAGTTTAGAGTTCATTTTTTGTGTCAGTATTGTGCAGTTAAAAAAAATTTAGAGGTAATTTTACACATAAGGCTATGACTAAAAAATTAAGCTGTTTTTTTTTTTTTGTTTTTTGAGACAGAGTCTTGCTCTGTCACCCAGGCTGGAGTGCAGTGGCGCGATCTCGGCTCACTGCAACCTTCCCCTCCTGGGTTCAAGCAATTCTTGAGCCTCAGCCTCCTGAGTAGCTGGGACTACAGGTGTGCGCAATCATGCCCGACTAATTTTTGTGTTTTTTGTAGAGATGTGGTTTTACCATGTTGTCCAGGCTGGTCTCGAACTCCTGGCCTCAGGTGATTTGCCTGCCTCAGCCTCCCGAAGTGTTGGGATTACAGGCATGAGCCACTGCATCCGGCCCAAAATAAATGTTTCTTTTTGTGCTACAATATAATGCAATTCTGTAGGGAAGAGATTTCTGAACTCTCTTACTCAGTGCTCTAAAATAAGCTTTCATGTATTTTTTTTTTTTACCTCTTAAAAAAATAACCAGAAGTGATGGCACGTGTATCTAGTCCCACCTACTTAGGAGGCTGAGGTGGGATAATCGATTGAACTCAGGATTTTGAGGCTGCAGTGAACTGTGTCACACCACTGCACTGGGCGATAGAGCAAGAACTTAAAAAAAAAAAAAGAAAAGGCTAGGCCTAGTGTCTGTAATCCAACACTTGGGGAGGCTGAGATGGGAATATCGTTTGAGCCCAGGAGTTTAAGACCAATCTGGACAACGTAGCAAAACCTCCTCTCTACGAAAAATAAAAAAAAGTTAGCTGGGTGTGGTGGCATGTGCTTGTGGTCCCAGCTATTCTAGAGTGTGAAGTGGGAGGATTGCCTGAGCCTGGGAGGTCGAGATGGCAGTGAGCTATAATCGCACCACTGAACTCCAGCCTGGGTAACAAAGTGAGAAACTGTTTCAAGAAAAGAAAAAAACAGGCTAGGGATGGTGGCTCATACCTCTCGTCCCAGCACTTTGGGAGGCTGAGGCAGGCGGATCACTTGAGGCTAGGAGTTGGAGACAAGCCTGGCCAACATGGCGAAACCCCATCTCTACTAAAAATACAAAAGTTAGCTGGACAGGGGTGGCAGGTGCCTGTAATCCCAGCTACTTGGGAGTCTGAGGCAGGAGAATTGCTTGAACTCGGGAGGTGGAGGTTGTAGTAAGCGAATATTGTGCCACTGCACTCCAGCCTGTGTGAAAAGAGCTATACTCTCTCTCAAAAACAAAACAAAACAAAACAAAACAACTCGTAGACAGTATAACCTATACATACGTGTGTGGGTGTGTATTTTATATATATATGTACAGATATGTACATTTAAAAATGCAGTATTCTAACATAAAGAAAAGTTATTAACTTATTAATTAATTACAATAATTACATTACATATATTATTTGTTTCAGTTTCCGAAGATGCAGGCACTCCTCTACTACGAGGCAGAATAAAGTAATCAGATGCTACCAACATCTACATGTAGAATAACCATGAATGAGGCAGCTGTAAATTAGACTAATAAATGTGTGTTGTAATTGGTGACTCAAATACCTTCATTAGCATTGCTCTATAATGTGATTTTTCCAGCATGATATACACCTTTTGGTAAAGCTCCAAATAAAGGACAGACTTCTTTCAATGTATGTGTTATTGTATGTGTTTTAGTCAGTGAATGTTAAAGCAATGCAAAAATGTTTTAAATATATGTATACATATATTTGATTAGATTCTGGGCTCACCTGTGTTTTCCTCTGAATTTGCTGTTCATTTTACCTTCTACACATCATTAATGGCATCACAATAATTTGAAAATTTTGAATAAAAAGTAAAATGTGGGCCGGGCGCGGTGGCTCAAGCCTGTAATCCCAGCACTTTGGGAGGCCGAGGCGGGTGGATCACGAGGTCAAGAGATCGAGACCATCCTGGTCAACATGGTGAAACCCT
>NW_016107678.1:2130028-2132369 GCF_001604975.1 Cebus imitator | reverse complement strand
AGGCGCATGCCACCACGCCCAACTAATTTTTTGTATTTTTAGTAGAGATGGGATTTTACCATGTTGGCCATGCTGGTCTCAAACTCCTGACCTCAAGTGATCCACTAGCCTCTGCCTTCCAAAGTTCTGGGATTACAGGCATGAATCACTGTATCCGGCCAATAGTTCATTGTAACACCTTTAAGGGATAGTGAGTTTGGGAATAAGCAAAAGATAGAACCAAATTATTGCTATAAAATACATGAACTATATATGAACTATTTTGCCATAGGGAATGTGTTACTCTGGTTTAACATTGCTGTAAAGGAGTACCTGAGACTCAGATCAAGCACTCACTCAGAGCAAGCAAGTTGCTTTGTTTATATTCTGTGTCCTGGAGAGGTAGGTAGGAAATTTGATCGTTGATATGAGTATGCATACTCATACGCTACCCCCCTACACACACAGTTTAAAGCCTTCTCATCACATAGATAATTTTCTAAGTCTGAATAGCCTAATTTAAATAAACTTTCTTTGTAATTCAATTAGAAAACTCTTCATTTTGAGTTCTTGTTTAGGTTTTAATATAAAGGAAACATTTTACCTTAAGAATTATTGTTTTACCAACCTTACTGACAAAGAGAAATAGTGATGAGGAAATGACTAAAACCAGTTCAGATAGTATTGAGCACACAGATTCTACAAGGGTTGGGAACAGGCAGGGCTAAAAACACATGTGGAGAAGTCAGCTCTGAAAACAGTTTTCGATCACGTTCAGTTATAGATGGATGAAGTTACCGATGTGTTTTCAGTTGGAGAGGCAATGCTGAGGAATTTTATACCTATTGCATTGTATTTTTCTGTCAGGTAGGCATTAGGTCATCTTGATTTCCTGTAGGAAGGAGATAATACTGGGGGCCCTTTAATGAAGTTCTAAGGTTTTGAGGTAGTATTTCAGATAGGACTGTGTTGGTGATCTTATAATTTTAGCAAATATACTATTATTAAAGCATATTGTTCAGTTACCCTATTCAAATAATTGGATTTTTAAGTGTATTTACTTGAATTTTCAGAAAATGTTTAAATTGATTCTGTGAGGTAGGAAAGTGACTATAGGTTTATGTATACGTGTTTTTGATAGTCAAAAAAAGATGAATTAATTGTCGTAATTGTGACTTAGAATCCATTAGAGGTGAAATAATGTAGCTAGTGCAAGTACTATGCTAAACAGTCTTCCCAACTTGAAATTTCATATTCTGGTAGGGCAGGCTGTTTACATGTGAGGATATTTTAAACACTTGATTTAATTTCTCCAAATTTTATATAAACTAATGAGTATGTATCCAGTTATAATTAGTAGTAAAAACTGGAATGTTTGACTTGATACTGAACTCTGCAGCTGAACCCTTGTGGAGGTTTGGAATGACAGCCGCACGGTTAGACATTTTAGAAAACTGGAATTGATTACATTGAAATAAATAAGACTAATGAAGTGATTCAGACACGTTTCAAATGCAGAAGGTAATGATCATGTATCAATCAGTATTTTTTGGTGAAAACAGTAGAAGGCTTGATCTTCAGCTGCATTCTGAGGGTTTTTAGCCCAGTTTGTTCATTTATTCATTGAGAATTGTTTGCCTGCAGTGTAGAGACACAATGCCAGGATTGAGAGATGGATTTGGGAGCAGGACAGACACACTTCCACCATCATCAAGCGTATGTTCCAGTAGGGAGATGGACATTAAACAACATTTTATCTCATGGCTGTGCTTCAGTGGAGAAGTTCTCTGGGTGCTATGAGACCATGTTAGAGGGGAAAGATGTGAGAAAGAGTAATGTAAGGTGGTGGCAAAACATTAGGATGGGCGACGGAAAACCTCTGTGAACTAATCAGACCTCTTTAAAAATCCACCCTTCCCAAACTACAAAATCAACTCATTTGTTCACTGTGGAAAATCCACAAAATCTAAAATGAAGTAAACAAATATCTTTAATATTTCTATTACACAGAGATAATCACTAGTTTTTTTTAGAGGGCTTTAAAAATTAAATGCATTTTCATCTTTATAAGGTGACTGGGAAATTTTATTTCTAGATGTGGAATTTATGGTCATCATTTCTCTGACTAATGCTGTATAAAGAAGAGCAATTATCTTAATGATACTACTGTAACCCCTTGCTATAGCCCCACTTAATAATTGCTTGATAAATTATGTAGATGAGTGTTCATTCATAGTCCAAAGCAAATAGTTTTTTGGGTTGTTAAATATAACAGGTAATGTAAATGCTTTTTTACATAATAAAATGGTAATGAATTTATTTTTACATAATAAGATGGTATATATTTGTTTTTCTTTTTTTT
>NW_016107678.1:2108176-2128903 GCF_001604975.1 Cebus imitator | reverse complement strand
CGCCCGGCCAATTTATTTTTTTAAAGACAGGGTTTCACCATGTTGGTCAGGCTGGTCTTAAACTCCTGACCTCAGGTGATCCGCCCACCTTGGCCTCCAAAGTGTTTGGACTACAGGCATGAGCCACCACACCCGGCCTATTAGCTTTAATTTTAATCCCTTTCCCCCACTTTTATGAAGTGGTGCTTAAAACTTGGGGAACTTACTGAGAAATTATTTTATGTATACAAATTATCCTTTGACATTATTTATACATTGTAAAGAAGGTGCTGCTTTTGCAATGCCAGTAGTTCCAATAGACCAGTGAGTTGTCTCCATTAAGTATAATCCTCCTGGGATTTGGGATTTGTGGTTACCATGTTGCCACTGTTAAGGTTGGAGTCTGCATAATACCTGAGCTGAGCATATTCTTCTGTGCCCCTTAACAGACACAGAAGAAATCATGCAGGTCACCTCTGGGTGAGGAACTCATACAGAAGATAATGCTGCCTTGACTTCTGGCATTGGGGGTTGAGCTGTCCTTTGTCTCTGGATGCTTTGAATGAGATGCATTGGCAACTGTCCAAATTGGAAATAAACTTCTCAGGTTCCAGGCCTCCCTTGGCTCTGAGAGCTGTGTACAGGAAACAGTAGCATCTGGGGTGGATGCCTGCTTGGCCAAAGAACAGTCTCCTGCCTTGAGGGCTGTGCTGCTTATGTTTTGACAGCCTGGGAGCAGATTGCCAAATACAGGTCAGGAGGTGTATATGACCTATAAAGGGTCCTCTCCTTTTCGAGTTAGGCTGTTCAGGGCTTCAGCTTTATTCAGTTGTTCAAATTTATTTTGTTATTGTTTAATAATTCCGATGTCTAAAGTTTAGTAATGCATTTGTTTGAGGAAATATGGTCAGACTCTCAGATTCATAGTGCTGCCCTTACTTACACAGGGATGGAAAGTGCTTTTTAATGGAGTTGACTAATGTGTCCCTAATATGAGTAATTAGTAATATTTACAAGGTAGCTTGAATCCTGATAGGCAGATCACACTGGTATTTTTTGTTTTGTTTTCATGCAACGTGTAGCATATCATTTCTTTAAGATTTTATCCTAGTCGTCTTTTAATGCTTCGTACAAAATGGAGTTCCTGTGTCCTGTTCCTTGTCTTTTACTGCTCCCCCCCACACCATTTCTATGACTACTTTATGTCAGCACTATGAATTACTGTACATGGTGGTATAGTTGTCTTTCTCCTTTTGTAAACTGTAAAGACTTCATTTTATTCTTGTGTCTTCAGGGCCTAGTACTTTGCCCTGTTATAATAGATGCTCCATAAATGTCTATTAAATAAATAATTTCATCCTGTGATTGAACTGTGAATATATTGTCACTTCCTTTTTTTTTTTTTTTTTTGAGACAAAGTCTTGCTCTGTCTCCCAGGCTGGAGTGCAGTGGTGCAATTGTTGCTTCTTTTAAAAATTGTTTTCTCCAAATATAAATTCTAGACCATCCCATAAAATATCTCAGAGGTGGTAAGAGTGGGCTGGTCAAGGACTTTATGAGCCAGGGAACTTATAATATTGTTTTTTTTTTTTGAGACGGAGTTTCACTCATGTTACCCAGGCTGGAGTGCAATGGCGCGATCTCGGCTCACCGCAACCTCCGCCTCCTGGGTTCAGGCAATTCTCCTGCCTCAGCCTCCTGAGTAGCTGGGATTACAGGCACGTGCCACCATGCCCAGCTAATTTTTTGTATTTTTAGTAGAGACGGGGTTTCACCATGTTGACCAGGATGGTCTCGATCTCTTGACCTCGTGATCCACCCGCCTCGGCCTCCCAAAGTGCTGGGATTACAGGCTTGAGCCACCGCGCCCGGCCTATAATATTGTTTTTAAAAAAAGAATATTCGCAGCAGTGATTAGAAAGGGTTAAAGCCTCATACATCTTTTTGAATAACATTTGTTTATATTATGTTCATTTTAAGTTAACTAAAAAGTGAATGCATCCTTTCGCCAACCAGAAATCAAAATAATAAGGGGTTGGCATTCCCCTAGGCCACTGCCTGGTTGCTCATCTCTATTTAGAAACTAAGCACTACTACCGTTTTGGTGTGCATATGTTTATCTTTTACCATTACTTACATTTTTAGACTTGCAGAAACTCGCTGTGTGTGTATGTATGTGTGTGTATGTTTTGGTAGAGATGGGGTCTTGCTATGTTTCCCAGGCTGGTCTCAAAATTCTTGGCCTCAAGCAATCCTCCCACCTTGGCCTCCCAAAGTGCTGAAACTATAGGTGCGAGCCACTGCGCCTGGCCTTGTGTTTTTTTGGTTGTTGTTGTTTGTTTTTTAACATGAAAGGTCGTGTACTCTGCAAAATGTACAATTCTATTTTTTTTTAATGTAACAACAGCTCTTAGATATTCATGTTGGAAGATAAAGATCCACCTTAGTTTAAAAAATTATTGCATAACTCTCTATAGTCCGGGTACAGCCTTGTTTACTAAACCTTAAAAATTTTTTTTTTTTTACTGATCAGATTGTTTGTGATTTTTCCTTTCTTAACAGTGCTGCTGCAGATATCCTTGGTGTGTACTAAGAAGTACTGGTTCAGAGGATTTACAGTTTATAGCCTCAAAGTGAGAACAACTCAGTGTTACAGGTTTTTAATTTTTGTTACTGTGATAGATGAGAAAAGTATCTCATTGTTAACTATATTAATATCTTTCTTAAGGGTAAATATCAGGCCCTTGTGTCTTCAGGGCCTAGTACTCCCAGGCTCAAGGGATAAAGATGGATAAAATATGGTTTTCTGGCATAATCCTTTACACAAATGTGGCTGGCTGTTTCATAGACTTTGTGTTTAAAAGATTTTTTAAAAAGTTGAGTTTGTCTGACACAAGAACAGAAAATCAAACACCGAGTGTTCTCACTCATAGGCGGGTGTTGAACAATGAGAACACATGGACACAGGGAGCATCACACACTGGGGTCTCTTGGGGGGAATAGGGGAGGGACAGTGAGGGGGTAAGGAGGTTGGGGAGGGATAATAACATGGGGAGAAGTGCCAGATATAGTTGACGGGGGGGATGGAGGCAGCAAACCACATTGCCATGTGTGTACCTATGCAACAATCCTGCATGTTCTGCATATGTACCCCAGAACCTAAAGTGCAATAAAATATATATATATATATATGTATATGTATAAAATATATATACGTATATATATGAAGTTGAGTTTGTGATTTCTTTCATTTTTTTTTTTTCTTTTTCTTTTCTTTCTTTCTTTTTTTTTGAAACAGGATCTCACTGTGTCACCTGGGCTGGAGTGCAGTGGAGCAATTTCAGCTCACTGCAACTTCAACTTCCTGGGCTCAGATGATCCTGCCACCTCAGCCTCCCTAGTAGCTGGGACTACAGGTGTGTGCCACCACACCCAGCTAATTTTTGTATTTTTTTTGTGGAGATGAGGATTGTCTTCTATATTTTATGGTTTCTTAAGAATTTTCCAGTAAGTCAACAGTTTTAATTGTTTTATGATATTTTGTTTATATGTCTTGTATTGGTTTAGTGAATATAAGTAAAATAAATAATTCTAAAAATTAAATTTCTGCCTTTTTCTAATTTCCCAAAAAGAAAAAAAGACATTGAGATTGAACCAGAATATAAGGTAATTATTTTTCTAATTACTTCTGTTGCCATTTGAGTTTGTTTGCTAATGATTTTTTAAAAAATATTTAATTAAAAAAATAGAGGCTGGGTGCAGTGGCTCATGCCTGTAATCCCAGTATTTTGAGAGACTGAGACAGGAGGATCCTTTGAGCCCAGTACTTCAGTACCAGCCTGGGCAACATAAACCCTATCTCTACAAAAAAGTAAAAATAAAAAAATTAGCTGGGTATGGTGGCACATGCCTGTAGTTCCAGCTCCTTGGGAGGCCGAGATGGGAAGATTGCTTGGGCCCAGGAGGTTGAAACTACGGTGAACCATGATCCCTGGTGCATTCCAGGCTGGGTGACAGAGCAATACTTTGTATCCTAAATAAATAAATTAATAAATAAATAAAGATAGATAGAATTTGGCTGCATTGTTCAGTCTGGTCTCCAACTCATGACCTCAAGTGATCCTTCCACCTTGGCCTCCCAAAGTGCTGGGGTTACAGGCATAAACCAGTGTGCCTGGTCTAAATTCTTAATAAAAAATGAGGCCAGGTGCAGTGGCTCATGCCTATATTCCAGCACTTTGGGAGGCCTAGGTGGGCAGATCACCTGAGGTCAGGAGTTTGAGACCAGCCTGGCCAACATGGTGAAACCCTATTTGCATTAAAATTGCAAAAATTAGCTGGGCATGGTAGCATGCACCTGTGGTCCCAACTACTTGGGTGGCTGAGGCGGGAGAATTGCTTGAACATAGGAGGTGGAGGTTGCAGTGAGCCAAGATTCTGCCATTGCATTCCAGCCTGGGTGACAAAGTGAGACTCANGGAGGCCTAGGTGGGCAGATCACCTGAGGTCAGGAGTTTGAGACCAGCCTGGCCAACATGGTGAAACCCTATTTGCATTAAAATTGCAAAAATTAAGCGGGGCCTGGTGGCGGGTGGCTGTAATCCTAGCTCTTGGGTGGCTGAGGCAGGAGAATCGCTTGAACCTAGGAGGCGGAGGTTGCAGTGAGCCAAGATTCTGCCATTGCATTCCAGCCTGGGTGACAAAGTGAGACTCAAAAAAAAAAAAAAAAATTCTTAATAAACAATGCTGTTTTAAAAAAATAATGCACTTTGCCAGGCACGGTGGCTTGCACATGTAATCCCAGCACTTTGGGAGGCTGAGGCAGGCAGATGACCTGAGGTGAGGAGTTTGAGACCAGCCTGACCAACATGGAGAAAGCCCCTATCTACTAAAAATACAAAATTAGCTGGACATGGTGGTGCATGCCTGTAATCTCAGCTATTTGGGAGGCTGAGGCTGGAGAGTCACTTGAACCCAGGAGATGGAGGTTGTGGTAAGCCGAGATCATGCCGTGACACTCCAGCCTGGGAAACAGGAGTGAAACTCTGTCTCAAAAAAAAAAAAAAAAAAAAAAGCATTTTAAGATCCAGCATGTTTGTTTTAATTAGCCGAATTGGCTTTCATTTTTGTTAAGTTATTGTAATGTGTCTTTACAATATTATAATGAATATTGTGTTCATTAACCTTAGTCGCCTTTTTTTCATTCTTTTTCTATGGCTGTTAAAAAGAAAAGTAGAAAGAAAAAGATTTTATGCTTCAGTCATTTCATATGGTAATTATTACAGATTTCTCATTTCTCCCTTGCCTGCTATTCATTTAGTTTACAGTGCTAAATGACTTACCATTCTCTTAACCAATTTGTTGCTCTGCTTGTTACACTTTCAGTCTTGCCCTGTTATTCCATCTCTAGATTCAAGTTTCCTTCTTTCTCTTTTCCCTTTTAAGCCTGTTTTCATGCGTCCTTGTTTTCTTGCCCCTTATCTGTTATTGCTGTCCATACTATCTCTTAAGCTGAAAACAAATTCTCTCTGTTTATCTGGCCAAGGATTCTGGATTCTGACTGTCTTCATGGACTTCTTTGAAATCTGCTTGTTGCAAAATAATTGGGTAATAGGGGCTGGGAGTCTAGAAAAAAAATTGGATAATGGCAAAAATCATTGTTAAATTAGCACACTTTAAATATGTGATATGGCCAGTTGTGGTGGCTCATGCCTATAATCCTAACATTTTGGGAGGCTGAGGCGGGCAGATCATCTGAGGTCAGGAGTTTGAGACCAGCCTGGCCAACATGGCGAAACACTGCCTCTACTAAAAAATACAAAAATTAGCTGGATGTGGTGGCGGGTGCCTGTAATCTCAGCTACTCCGGAGTCTGAGGCAAAAGAACGTCTGTAACCCAGGAGGCAGATATTGCAGTGAGTTTAGATCGTGCCACTGCACTCCAACCTGGGTGACAGAGCAAGACTGTCTCAAAAATAAATAAATAAAATAAAATAAAATAAAATAAATATGTGATGTAAAAATATTTAATACTAGTTTTTTGTTCTTCATGGAGACAACATAAAGTATATGCTGGATTTGAAGTTTTGTAAAGATTAATAATGATATACATCTGTTCACTCAGAAACTTTTATCTGAAACTTTATTGTTTGTTACAGATTCTAACTGAACATACAGCTGTGTTTAGCCGTTTGGGTTGAAGAGGGCGTTTACTACTCATCCCTTCAATTAACAAATATTTAATAATTTTCTATATATGATATACTGAGTTAGATACTGGCTGCTTATAAATAAGCAGTATGTTACTCTTGTCCTTTAAGGAGAGAGAGATTCATTCATTCATTCATTCATTCATTTATTTGTTTATAGACAGAGTCTTGCTCTATCACCCAGGCTGGAGTGCAGTGGCTGTATCTTGGCTCACTGCAACTTCCGCCTCCTGGCTTCAAGCAGTTCTTCTGCGTCAGCCTCCCGAGTACAGTAGCTGGGACTATATAGGCACACACCACCACACCCGGCTAATTTTTGTATTTTTAGTAGAGACAAGGTTTTACCATGTTGGCCAGCCTGGTCTCAAACTCCTGACCTCAAGTGATCCACCACCTTGGCCTCCCAGAGTGCTGTGATTACAGGCGTGAGGCACTGTGCTTGGCCGAGATTAAAATTTAACAACAAAATTGGGCCTTCGGCCATGTCTACAAGGTCAATGCAATTTTGTCCTATTTTGACAATAAAGTAGAAAACAAAGCAGAGAGAGACTAACACTAAATTTAAAAGTAGGTGCAGAGAAAAGAGTAGTTAATCCTGAGAAGGCTTAGGGTAAATGACTTAAAGGAGGCGGAGAGATTTGCTTAATTTTTGAAGCAGAGAGTAGAAATGTAATATAGGAAGAATAGGACAGAATTCTTCCTGGCGGAAGTGCAAATTGTATGCATGGAATGGTGGTGATTCTTCAGTGGCCTTTGTGCACAGCATACATGTGAGGAGAATTTGACCTATTCCGTAACAGCGAGAGGGATACTGTTTGAGGGCCTCCATCTCCAGCATGGAGTTGACATGTTGATCTCTGTGATGATAACTCAGCTTTCTAGGTTTTCAAGGTTGTATGTGTTTCCCCCAGTGTTGTTTGGAGAAACTGTTTCTATCCAAGATAAGACAAGACAAAGAAATGAGGGGAGTGTCCTGTTACCGAAACCACATGTGGACAGACGAGGACTGGTGCTGGAGTTCAGAGTGAAACTAATTATTCTGAGTAACCTTACTGTAAACAGTGTAGTGAGGTGAGTCATAGAAAGTATGGGTAGGAAATTGAGATGACTTTGGGATGGGTTGCACAGTTCTTTGGCTTAATGAAATTTTCAGAAACCACATTTTCCTTGTATTTTGAATCTGACCTTGTGCTGGGCATTTTGTTTGAAGTTAGTGATAGGCTGAAATGCAATTACTATTCATTAATTACTTTAATGTGTATCATTTAAAAATAGTTTTATATTGTCATGAATGTCATGGAGTTATTTTGGTTTCTTATACCAAGATAAATTCAACTTATACCGTCTTATACCTTCTTTTACCCTTACATTCAAGATTCTTATTGCTGCTGCTTCCACAAAATCTTTAAAAAAATTTTTTTTGGGACAGGACAACATAACATATATATATATATATTATATATATATATATTTAAAATACATATATTTTAAATTATTTACAGCTGGTTAAAAAGAAAAATAGAGAAAGGTTTATGCTTGAGTCATTTCATACGGTGATTATTACAGATCTCCTCTAATTTCTCCCTTGCCTGCTATTCATTTAGTTTACAGTGCTAAATGACTTACCATTTTCTTAACCAGTTTGTTGCTCTGCTTGTTACACTTTCTGTTCTTGCTGTTATCCTATCTCTAGATTCAAGTTTCTTTTCTCTTCTTTCTCTTTTCCCTCTTAAGCCTTTTTTCATGTGTCCTTGTTTTCTTGCCCTTTATTTATTGTTGCTGTGCATAGTATCTCTTAAGCTGAGAACAAATTCTCTCTGCCTGGCCAAGGATTCTGATTGTATTTGTGGATGGACCTTTCTGAAATTTATTTGTTGCAAATTTAGCTTTTCACAAAAGAATAAGTGATAGCCCTTGATATCCCCAGTTAGCTTTTTTTTTTTTTTTTTTTTTTTTTCTTTTTTTTTTTTTTTTTTTTTTTTTTTTTTTTTTGAGAAGACGGAGTCTCCCTCTGATACCCAGGCTCGAGTGCAGTCGCATGATCGCAGCTCACTGCAGCCTTGATCTCCTAGGCTCAAGTGATCCTCCCACCTCAGCCTCCGGAGTAGTGGGACTATAGGCATGTGCCACCATGCCCAGATAATTTTTAATTTTTTTGTAGAGATGGGATCTTGCATGTTGCCCAGGCTGATGTTGAACTCCTGGGCCCAAGCGATCATCTTCTCTTGCCCTCCCAAAGTTCTGGGATTATAGGCATCAGCCACGAAGTCTGGCCTCTCAGATAGATTTCTAGTCTCTCTTTCATCAGAGTGCCTCTGGTTTTCTCCTAAAGTTTTAGTTTCTCTGTCCTTTGGAAAATAGCCTATAGGCACAAGGTCTTGTTTTGATTTCGAATGAGAAATCTTGCCCGGGTCACATGGTTGGGTTCACTGAACCAGTAACCCAACTTGTGGAAATTAGGACATTGAAGTAGACTTGTTAAATGGGGCTTTCAACATTCCTCCCTTTTTCTCTTTCTGTATTTTGATGATAGTTCACAGGGTAGAAGTCTTTATTTTAATAGTGAAACATTTTGCAGAAGGGGTAGTTTCTACCTCTGAGGTGGCATTTGATGTCTCATTTTTTATTGTCATTTAACACATCCCACTTGCCTCAGTAATGCTGACACATACCATAATTAGTAAGGGCCTTGGGCTGTGTTCTAAAAGATCAATAACATTGATTATTTTGACAATAAAGTCAAGGTTCCTCTATTAATGTGTAGGATCCACCTATCATTTTGATGATCATTTAGTGTTTGAAGACATTCTGAAAAAGTTGGAAATTTATCATCTAGACCACACCATAATTACATGACCTTAATTTGTGACTCTTTTAAGGTGAGGGGAGCAAAAAGGTAGGCTGTATGTTTAGGAGAGGTCAGATTTCTGCCTTAAGATTGATGGGATGAGGAAAGAAGTTTTAGCTCTCGTTTAATTAGAGTTTGCCTTAAGGGAGATCATGGTGGAAGGACTTTTATATGAGTGGCATGAGAGATCCTGAATGGGGGAGACTTTATTTGAGAGGCTAGGAGTTGGGGGAGAAGTTTGAAAAAAACTAGGATTGGACACAGAGAATGGAGGTGAAGTTGAAAGCCAGAATTAGGAGTGTAACAGAATCAGGCTGTGGAAAGCCAGCGGACCATAGGATGTGGCAATATGGAGAAGAACAAAGTGAAAGGGAAGATTGTTCTTTAAACAGGCAAAGAAAAAGATGAGAGTGGAGCAGAGTAATAAAATATCCCCTGAAGATTGAGGAAGTGTTGCTTTAGTTTGAAACGTTGTTGCCGAGAGCAGTGGCTCATGCCTGTAATCCCAGAATTTTGGAAGACCCAGGCAGGGGGATCACGAGGTCAAGAGATTGAGACCATCCTGGCCAACATGGTGAAACCCAGTCTCTACCAAAAATACAAAAATTAGCTGGGCGTAGTGGTACATGCCTGTAATCCCAGGTACTCAGGAGGCTGAGGCAGGACAATCACTTGGACCTAGGAGTTGGAGGTTGCAGTGAGCTGAGGTCGAGCCACTGCACTCCAGCCTGGTGACAGAGCAAGACAACCTTCTCAAAAGGAAAAAAAAAAGGAAAGAAAAAACTTCCTTAGAAACTGAAAGTAATTTGTGGTTTAATTTGTTAATCCTTAGAATTGGTGGAGTGGCAGGGTAATGACGTAAGGAGTTACTTTATAATTCCTTATGCTTTTCATATTCAGTGCACACTTTCATTTATTCTCCAAATATGGATTTATTACATATATAGTGTTTTTAATTAAGTACAGTAAATGTAAATTTTCATTTATTCATCTAGTCATTTATTCAGGGGATATTTTATTGAGCACCAACTGTATGCCAGGCTCTTATAACTCAGGAAAGGGGAGAAAAAGGGATGTACATTAATTGCTTGTCTGTTCTATTGCTGGGTAAACTAAGGAATGAATTCAGTAAAATGTATGAGTTAACATTGGTTTTATATATAGTTTTTCCCAGGCTAATCTTTAGAAGCACAGAGTAGCAAGCTTTCTCCTAATAAAAAGAAGTCATAAGAATAGCTGAAAATTATGCTGAAATGTATTCTTTTGGAGAAAGTAGTATAGTTAAGAACACATATAGTGTATGTAAAATATACCTCAGCAAATGTGACTTTAAAGAATCATTAGAATTTGTCACATTAAGAGTACAAAAGTTTCCAGCCTGGGCAACATGGCAAAAAAAAAAAAAAAAAAAAAAATTAGCTGGATGTGGTGGTTCGTGCTTGTGATCCCAGCTACTTGGAATGCTGAGGTGGGAGGATCGCTTGAGCCTGGGAGGTGGAGGCTGCAGTGAGCTGAGATTGTGCCACTGTACTCTAACCTGGGTGACAGAGTGAGACCCCCCTGTCAAAAAAACAAAAAACAATAACAAAACAGTGCAGAGCGAAACTCTGTCTCAAAAAAAAAATAAAGAAGTTTGATAAAATTCAACAGGCAATTGTGATTTTAAAAACCCTTCAGATTATATACAGCAAAATGGACAAAAATAGTAATATTAATTACTCAACCATTTTCTTTTGGGAAAATATTGGGTAAATATGTAAGTAAAATTGAATTCACATTTTATGGCATAAATATATAGGACTAAAAATTTGTTTTTGATGCCTATTTGACTACTTCTGGAGTATCTAGGATATTGTTAGTTCAGCAAGTTATCTGTGGCACACTAAACCCTTTGATGTATGGAACATTTATGGAGGGTTTATTATGTCCTTGAGTTGAGGGATAGATATATACATGAATCAGATATCCCCATCATCAGGGTGCTTCAGTTTAGTGGGAAGAACGTAAGTAAATACAAGCAATAACATTTTTTCAGGCTGTGGTGGAAGAGTGTCGGGGGACACACAGTGGGAATAAAGATGAGAAAGAATGGTGGGAGGAGATTGGGCTGAGGCAGGAGAAGCTCAGGGAAAGGTGAATGCCAGAACTTGGCATTGATTTTTTGTTTGTTTTGAGACGGAGTCTTGCTCAGTTGTCCAGGCTGGAGTGCAGTGGCACAATCTTGGCTCACTGCAACTTGTGCCTCCCAGGTTCAATTGATTCTCCTGACTCAGCCTCCTGAGTAGCTGGAACTACAGGCATCTGCCACCACGCCCAGCTAATTATTGTATTTTTAGTAGAGACAGAGTTTCCCCATGTTGGCCAGGCTGATCTTGAACTCTTGACCTCAAGTAACCCTCTTGCCTTGGCCTCCCAAATGTTAAGATTACAAGCATGATCCACTGCCCCCTGCCTGGAATAAGTTTTGTCAGAAGAAGCCTTTTCAGCTAAAGTGTAGAGATGGGATAAACCTGGGACACTTAGAGGAACTCAGAGCAGTTGAGAAGGCTGGAGCTTGTGGACCTGAGGAAGGAGATGAGAGCAAGGATTACGGAAAGAAATAAGCATTTGTCATGCTATTAAACACAGTTTTTGAAAAGCAGAGGCAACATGATATTCCTTCATATGCAATGTAACTCCTTCACAAAAACCAAAAGTGTACATGATTCAGTATGCTGCAAGTACATTTTACTGATGAAATGAAGGAAGATGCTGAGAGGTCTCTAGACTCCCTTGCTATTTAGATGTCTAGTTTCAGGTTACCCACCTCAAAGTATTTACTGCCTTTCAAATTTAGGTTTTCAATTTATTACAGTACCAGGTTTCATTGAATCTAAAATACCATGAATTCTAAGGTACACAGTTTTATATACTGCTAATAAAAAAGTCACTGTTAATTAAGTAATGACATATCAAAATGCTAAATACATCTTAAACCTGTTAATGTGTGAAAAAGTACCTATTAGAGATATAGAGTTTCATTTAATCCTCATAACAGGTTTCACATACATATTATCCACTATATGTCATAGCTTTTCATGGTAATTTTTTTTTTTTTTTTTTGAGGTGGAATTTTCCTCTTGTTGCCTGGGCTGGAGTACATTGGTGCGATCTTGGCTCACCACAACCTCTGCCTCCCAGGTTCAAGCTATTTTTCTGCCTCAGACTCCCAAGTAGCTGGGATTACAGGCATGTGCCACCACACCTGGTTAATTTTGTATTTTTAGTAGACACAGGGTTTCTCCCTGTTGGTCAGGCTGATTTCAAAGTACTGACCTCAGGTGATCCGCCCGCCTTGGCCTCCCAAAAGTGCTGGGATTACAGGCATGAGCCACCTTGCCCGGCCTCATGGTAATTCTTATTGAATGATCAAACCTGTGGTTGTTCACTTTTCAAATGCTGAATTACACTGTATTGTAATTTAATTACCTTTTATTGTTAAATATTTATTTCTAAGTTTTTTCTTCCTTTGTTTTGTTTTCTCCTGCCCCCTCACTCCTCCTCCTTTTTTTTGTTAACTACCACTTCAGAGAATATAAACTTTTTAAAAATGGCCGGTTGCGGTGGCTCATGCCTGTAATCCCAGCTCTTTGGGAAACTGAGGTGGATGGATCATGAGGTCAGGAGATCGAGACCATCCTGGCTAAGATGGTGAAACCCCATCTCTACTAAAAATACAAAAAATTACCTGGGTACGGTAGCACACACCGGTAGTCCCAGCTGCTTGGGAGGCTGAGGCAGGAGAATTGCTTGAACCCGGGAGGAAGAGGTTGTGGTGAGCTGAGGTCATGCCACAGCACTCCAACCTAGGCAACAGAGGGAGACTCTGTCTCAAAAAAAAAAAAAAAACAAAAAAAACCCTTAATTTGTATTTATAACTGACACATAATTGTACATATTTACGGGGGTACAGTGTGATGTTTCAGTGTTTGTATGTGTAGTATATTGATCAGAGTATATTACTTTAAACATTTGTCATTTCTTTGTGGTGACAACATTCAAAATCTCTTTTAGCATCTTGAAATACACATTACATTATTATTTGCTGTATTCACTCTACTGTGTAATAGAACACCAGAATTTATTCTTCTTAACTGTGACTTTGTACCCATTGAACAACCTCTCCTGGTCCTCCCCTTGTCTTTGGTAAGCACTATTCTACTCTCTACTTTTATGAAGTCAACTTTTTCAGATTCCATGTATGAGTGAGATCTCACAGTGTTTGTCTTTCCGTGCCTGGCTTATTTTACTTAACATAATGTCTTCTAGGTCCAACTGTGTTGCTGCAAATGACAGGATTTCATTCTGTTTTGTGGTGAAATACTATTTAATACTATATACCTATAGATGGGCATTTAGGTTGATTCTGAGTCTCGTATGAATAAACTTTTGATTACTTTCTTAAGGATAAATGCCTGGAAGTAAAAATACTAGGTCAAAAAGTCCACACATTCTTACGACTCTTGATATACATGCATATAGCCATGTTGCTTTTCAAAACTATTATACCATTTTAAATTGTTTAAAACAATACTTAAATCTGTAAGTTCCACCTTCATTGGCAGAGTATCACAATAAGTTTTTTTTCTAATTCTGTAGGCAGAAATAGTATTTCATTTTTTTTTTTTTTGAGATGGAATCTTGCTCTGTCACCCAGGCTGGAGTGCGGAGGCAGGATCTTGGCTCACTGCAACCTCCACCTCCTGTGTTCAAGAGATTCTCCTGCCTCAGCCTCCTCTGTAGCTAGGATTACAGGTGTGTGTCATCACGTCCAGCTGAGTTCTGTGTTTTTAGTAGAGATGGGGTTTCACCATGTTGGCCAGTCTGGTCTCGAACTCCTGACCTCAAGTGATCCACCTGCCTCGGCCTCCCAAAGTGCTGGGATTACAGGCATGAACCACCACTGTGCCCAGCCAGAAATAGTATCTCATTTTCTTGGACCATGTCAAAAGAATGATAGCATCTCATTTTAGTATATATTTCTTGGATTACTGGTTAGATAGAACATTTGATCACATTAGTTTTTACAGGAGATAATTGGTATATACATTTCTGGCATTATTTTGTGATTATAAGTAAATTATAAGTTAAGAACAGTTGTAATTATGCAGCTATCATGACATTTTACATTATGAGATTTCTTTTTTTCCCTCATAGTAATATAATAGCTATATTTTTAATTGTAAAGAATAATTGATGCAATTAAAAAATTCTTCAGTTCTGTGAATTTCTCATTTTGATTTGCTGCTCAGTTGTTGATTTTTAAGGTGAGAGTTAATGTTTTAAATAATTATGACCTTAATTCTATAGTGTTTATTGTCCTTTTAATGCTGGAATAAAATTGTAATGAGATTTCCACCCATTATAAGGATGTAAAACTTGATTATCTGAAAATTATTACAATTATAATAGTGTATGCTAAAAATATAGTAAGATGTGCTGTTTCAAGTGGTTAAAAATTATTGAGACTTAAATGATAAAACAAAGATTCTGTTGTATTCCTTTTGTCTTGAGTTTATTTTATTAGTAAAAAGTACTTGGTCAAGGAGACTTTGATTTTTAGCTGATGTAAGAATGAAAGAAAGATTTCTTACTTGATCTATGTCATAAGGATCTGTTTGAGTAATTGTGAAGAAGAAGCATTTGGTGTGAACATTTTAAAATTGTTACTGTTTGTGAACATTTCAAAATTGTTTAAATTGAACAATTTTTTTTTTTTTTTTTTTTTTATGGAGTCTCACTCTGTCACCCTGGCTGGAGTGCAATGGCTCGATCTTAGCTCACTGTAACCTCTGCCTCCTGAGCTCAAGCTGTTCTCCTGCCTCCCCCTCCCGAGTAGCTGGGACTACAGGGGTGTGCAACTACACCTGCCTAATTTTTGTTTATTACTACAGCTGGCTAATTTTAAGTAGAGATGGGATTTTACTGTGTCAGCCAAGATAGTCTTGATCTCCTGACCTCGTGATCCGTCCACCTCGGCCTCCCAAAGTGCTGGGATTACAGGCGTGAGCCGCTGCTCCCGGCTAAATTGAACAATTTTAAATCGGTTACTTCTGAGCTACATGAATTCTAGCTATTTTAAACTGGCTTTCTGTAGTAAGTATTACAGTGCATACTTGAATTGTTTTTTTTGGAACAAAAAATTGGAAGTTAAGTAATATTTATTAAAATGTGAAATTTTTCTGTGGCAAAATATTTCTACCAGTGGGCTCTGATAGAAAATATTTTTTAAGAAAGTAGAGGGTTTGGCACAGTTTAGTTGACCGCCAATTGATGGACAAAGAAGAGCCTTGTCCCAGTGCTCTGTGTTATGTGACTATGAATGAGTCACTTAACTTTCCTGCCTGTTTTTGTTTTTGGAAATGAAAACAATAATGCTGGTTATGGATTGTTCATATTACAAAAACAGTCAAATTCTGATGTTCTGCTGAAAAATTAGTTCATCAGTCATTTATAATCCCTGTTACTTGGTTCTAAGTTTTTAAGTTTTAGATTATGATGGATTTATTTCATGGCTTGATCCAATCTAGCACATTTTAAATGATTTCACTTTATAGATATTAATTAGTTACCTTGGGTGATGAGATGGGGTTTATTAGTGTCTTGTTAACAAAAGAAGCTGTTCAATTATTTCCAAGAAGGTAAGGTGGATTGTATATTTTCTACAAAGGCAAAAAAAGGGGAATTTGTGCCATAGAGACTAAAGATCCCAAACATTTATTTTTGTCATTATGCTAAAAAATAACAACAGTGTTTTCTTTCTGGCTTATTCAGAGTGGTAGGGCTTCTTTGAAGTTTCCTATTTCTGTGTCTGCTTTTATCAAGCTGTAGAACTCTTCATTTAGAATATAGCATTTGCTATATTCTAATTCAATATTTGCAAATATTGAAAAAATACTTTTTTGTGTGTGTGGGATTGCCAGTGGGTCCTGGATATAATATGTGAGGAATGATTAGCAGTAGTAATAGTTCTGAAATTTGGGGTACTTATATTTTTACATTGTTATGCTTTTTCATTATTATATATATTTGAACATTTCTGTAACACTTAGTTTCTTTTCATAATTATTTATTTTCTTTAGAGGCAGGGTCTTGCTGTGTTGCCCAGGCTGGAGTGCAGTGGTGTGATCATAGCTCACTGTACCCTTGAACTCCTGAGCTCAGGTGATTCACCTGTCTCAGCTTCTCACGCAGTTGGAATTACAGGCATGCACCACCACACCCAGCTAAATTAAAAAAAAAAAAAATTTTGTAGAGAAAGGATATTGTCTTGTTGACCAGGCTGGTCTTGAACTCCTGGCCCCAAGTGATCCTCCCAGTCTCCCAAAGTGTTGGGATTATGTGCATGAGCCACTGTGCATAATGATTTTAAAGTTTCAAAGATCTCAAAAGATGTTATTATACTCTGGGATTAGTCCTCTTTCCTCTTAAGGAAAGTATTTCCAATTTTATAATGAAAGTTAGAATACAGGTCAGTGACAGTGGAATCCACGTACCTGAAGTTCATTTTACTGCGAACTTTTAAAGATTAAGTTACAATTCTTATATAAGACAATTATATTACTAAAGATTGAGGCTTAAAAAATAATTAAAATGGGCTGGTCATGGTGGCTCACGCCTGTAATCCCAGCACTTTGGGAGACCAAAGCAGGTGGATCACCTCAAGTTAGGAGTTCGAGACCAGCCTGGCAAACATGGTGAAACCTTGTCTCTACTAAAAATACAAAAATTAGCTGGGCATGGTGGCATGTGCCTGTAATTCCAGCTACTTGGGAGGCTGAGGCAGGAGAATTGCTTGAACCTGGGAGGCGAAGATTTCGGTGAGCCAAGATCGCGCTGCTGCACTCCAGCCTGGGTAACAGAGTGAGACTCAGTCTGAAAAAAGAGAGAAATGTAAAATTGTCATATTAATAGACTTCATTAAGCATTCCTAAGGCAGTGTTGAAAATAATTACTCTATAAAGATGTTTTCCCTTGTTAAACGTTGCACTTCTTGTTAAACATGGAGAATATTTACGTACATTTATATCTTCTTTCTCTTCTGAAACATCATTAGAATGATGGTATAGGAATTTAAAAAAAATTCTATAGTTGGAACATCCCTACAAAAAAGTTGGGTGTGCCCAGTGACTAGAAAGAAGTCATACGTCTTCATATACTTACGTAGAGCTGCTAGTTAGCTACTTAATGACTTTCTAAATATGAATGGAAAACAAGTTGAGAAAAGCCTTTCCATGGTAAAGAAAGAAGCAGTAGAAAAAAGCAACTAGAAGGAATCAGAGACAGTGGAGGGAAAATAAAAATGTGACTGCAGAAATAAAATTTTCTATAGAAGGGTTAGAAAGTCAAGTGGAGGACATTCACAAGAAGGTGGAATAAAGGGATAAAGACATAGGTAATAGAAAACAGGGGAGAATAAGGTAATAGAAAACAGGGGAGAATAAGAGTGGCAGTCTCGCAGAAGGACAACATTAAATTATAGACCTCTCAGAAAGTGAGAACCAAATAGGAAGACATGTAGTAAATAGAAAGAGCATCAGAACATTCCACATGATTTGTGCTTCCAGACTAACCATGTTCTTAGTGTATTCAGCACAGTGAATTCAAGCAACACAGAGCCATATTATCATGGAAATTTAGGGCACCCAGGATTAAGGCAAGATCCTTCAAGCTTTCAAGTCAAGGGGGAGAAATAAAAAGGGGTATGAATAATCAGGAACCTAAAAGGCATAGCAGTTCTGGAGTCTAAAAATACTTGATTATGTTCTCAGAATCCTGAAGAAAAATGACTTTCAACCCAGAACTCAATTATATGTGTATGTTCAATCAGTAATTTAAGTATGAAGATAGAACAAAGACCCGCTTGAACATGGAAGGACTCAAATACGTACCTAGGAGAGTAGTGAACGGAAGCCCCAGAGTGATAGCTAGCAGCAGTTTCAGAGAGCAGCCTAACAAGGGAGGGAGGGGCAGAAGGCACTGTGGTTGGTTATATGGTTTAAATATATATTTAAAATATTAAATATAATATTTTCTTATTATACTTAATAAGAAAATTAGTATAAAATGCGTCTTTGTGAATCACTGTTGATATTGAATGGGACGTGTGAGAAGATTGTAATTAATACCACTTCATTGTGAATAACTAAACTGAAGAAAAAAAGGCTCAAGCCTTCAATGCAAAGAAATTCATCCTTCATGAAGAATACTCAGTAGTTCTAATAGATTCTATTCCAGGATGGTAATTCTTGTGAAGTGAGCCCAAATTGTAGCTGAGTTGAATTTTAATTGTTGAGTAATCACTGTGTAATTAATTCCAGAGAATGAGTGAGATTATAAAATAGCAACTGAGTACTTGAACACTCTGAAACTTTAGATTTATGTGGCCTTAATACCTACAGACTTAAAAGTTGAAAGTGTAAAGTCTCAAGATTGAATTTTGGAATAGGCAGTAGGCAGCAGCTTTAAAAGAAATCATCCATTGCTATGTTGGTGGTTAGGAGTGAAAGCAAAATGCCCACAGCACAGTAGAGGAGAGAGTTTTTATTGTGAGATCTACTTCAGAAAAAACAAAAGTTTGCTTGCTTTTAACTCTGGGGAAACTGAAGGTTTTTAATCCTGTAAGTCACATTCCTTTGAGCTATTGCCATGCCTTATGAGCTGGGAAGGCACATGGAGTTTGGAGCATGTAATTAATATGATAGATTATTTTTGTTTGTGAAAAGTTAACTATTTGAGTAACTTTTTAAATGCTTTGACAAAACCATTGTGGTTTTATCAGGTTTTATAGAGGATCTCAGTAATGCATAAATTGTATCTGTCTCAAGTCTGTCTGAAAATGAAAAAATCCAGGTATACTATTCACTGGGAGACATTCCTACTATAATGTTTGATTTATTGGCTACTTAGCAGAATTCTATAGAAATCTACTTTTAAAAAATCTAACTCACCTAAACTTTGCCAGCTGTTTGGATAAATGGTTGTATTTTTATCCATGTTTTGAGAATCTGTTATATTACATTTTCTTAATTTTACTAATCCAGCACATTTGTGCAAAATGATAAATTGGATGGCAAGTGATGATTATATCTGATTTGAGCGTATTTACATTCCAAAAGATTGGAACAATCTGAAAAAATCTTGTTACTGAGTAATAGCATTATTAAAAGATGATTACTCTACTGAATTTGCCTTTTAATGGGTTTATGACACAAAGTCCTATAAGAGCTATGGCTACTTAACAGTCTTTATACATAAATAATTAAATCCCTTATATGTATGAAGTTTTCTTTTAACTTTATTTGAGGCCGGGCACGGTGGCTCACGCCTGTAATCCTAGCACTTTGGGAGGCTGAGGTGGGTAGATCACCTGAGGTCAGGAGTTCAAGATCAGCCTGGCCATCATGGTGAAACCCCATCTTTTAAAAAAAAAAAAATTATTTGAAACACCCAATTATTAAATTACTTAAATCTTTGTTTATGAATTCATTAATTATTTGCTTTTATCGGGTGCCCTGTTTTTGGTGCTTTTTTCCCCTCATCATATTGAATTATTACATACCACTCTCTTCTACGAGAACACAGTGACCTTTCTAATATGCAGATCTAATTAGATGACCCTCAATTGCCTGTAGAATAGAGTTAAGCCTGTTTACACCTTGGCATGTATTTACCTTTATTTGTCGGCCTTTGTCTTCCACTAAGTTTTTTTCCTCTTCTCCCTCTCAGTGTACCCTTCAGTCATACTAAGTAACATTTATATCCAATATTTTAGCTTTTAGTTTCACATCTTTGAATTTCTTTTTTTAGAGAATTATAATTTCGCCTTTTATTTTAGATATAGGGGTACATGTACAGATTTGTTACATGGGTATACTGGTGCTGCTAAGGATGATTCCATCACCCAGGTTGTGAGGACCATACCCAGTAGGTGGATTTTTAGCCCTTTCCCTCTTCCTTTCTGCCCCTCTAGTAGTCTCCAGTGTCTATGGTCTGTATCTCCCATCTTTTTTTTTCTTTTTTAATTGAGACTGGGTCTCACTATGTTGCCCAGGCTGGTCTTGAACTCCTGGGCTCAAGCAGTCCTCCTGCCTCTGCCTCCCAGAGTGCTGGGATTACAGTCATGAGCCACGCCTGTCTTCAGCTCCCATCTTTATGTCCATGAATACTCATTGTTTAGTTCCCACTTGTAAGCGTGAACATATTGTATTTGGTTTTCGGTTCCTGTGTTAATTTTGCTTGTGATAATGGCCTCCAGCTGCATACATGTTGCTGCAAAGGGCATTATTTCCTTCTTTTTAATGGCTGCATAGTATTCCATGGTGTATATTTACTACATTTTCTTTATCCAATCCTTTGTTTATGAACATCTAGGTTGATTCCATGTCTGTTGTGAATAGTGCTGTGATGAACATACAAGGGCATGTGTCTTTCTTTTTCGGTGTGTGTATTTATTTTTAAGCAGGCATATTATGTTCAAAGAATGCATGTGTCTTTTTAGTAGAATGATTTATTTTCCTTTGGGTGTATACCCAGTCAGGTGATAGCTGGGTCAAATGGTAGCTCTGTTTTATATATATATATAAAACATATACGTATACATATATGTATATATATGTATACGTATATATATATTTTTTTCTTTTTTTTTTT
>NW_016107678.1:2101477-2108166 GCF_001604975.1 Cebus imitator | reverse complement strand
TTTTTGAGACTAAATCTTGCTCTGTCGCCCAGGCTGGAGTGCAGTGGCATGATCTTGGCTCACTGCAACCTCCACCTTCTAGGCTTAAGCCATTCTCCTGCCATAGATGCTGAGTCGCTGGGATTACAGGTGCCTGCCACGACGACGGTCTAATTTTTGTATTTTTAGTAGAGATGACATTTCACGTTTTAGTAGAGGCCAGTTTCAAACTCCTGACCTCAAGTGATCCTCCTGCATCGGCTTCCCAAAGTGCTGGGATTACATGTGTGAGCCACTGTACCTGGCTGGTAACTCTAGTTGAGAAATCTCCAAACTGCTTTCCACAGTGGTTGAATTAATTTACATTCCAATCCAACCAATAGTATGTTATCATTTCTTTTCTCTGCAACTTTGTCAGCCTCTGCTTTTTACTTTTTAATAAAAGCCATTCTGACAGGTATGAGATGATACGTCATTGTGGTTTTGATTTGCATTTCTCTAATGATTAGTGATAATTATTATTTTTTCATATTTGTTGGCTGCTTTTATGTCTTTTATTAAGTGTCTGTTATGTCCTTTGCCCATTTTTTAATGGGGTTATTTGTATTTTGCTTAAGTTCCTTGTAGATTCTGGATATTAATCCTTAATTGAATGCATGGTTTGTGAATATTTTCTCTGATTGTGTAGGTTATTTGCTCTGTCGAGAGTTGCTTTTGCCATGCAGCAGCTCTTTTATTTAGTTAGGCCCTACTTGTCAATATTTGTTTTTGTTGCAGTTGCTTTTGGGGATGGAGCCAAAAATTCTTAGCCAAGGCCAGTGTCGAGAAGAGTATTTCCTAGTTTTTTTCTAGATTTTTATAGTTTGAGGCCTTATCTTTGAATCTAATCCATCCTGAGTTGATTTTCATATATGGTGAAAGGTAGGGGTCCAGTTTCATTTTTCTGCATATGACTAGCCAGTCATCCCAGCACCATTTATTGAATAGATTCCTTTCCCTATTGCTTGTTTTTGTTGACTTTGTTGAAAATCAGATGATTGTAAGTGTGGAGCTTTATTTTTGTGTTCTCTATTCTGTTCCATTGGTCTGTCTGTCTTTGTACCATTACCATGCTGTTTTGGTTACTGTAGCTTTCCTTATAGTTTGAAGTCAGGTAGTGTGAATACAATGTGATCTAATAGGCTTTTATTCCTGGGATATAAGGCTGATTCAGCATAAGCAAATCAATAAACATGATTCACCACATTGACAAAATTAAAAGCAAAAATCATCTGATCATCTTAATAGAGGAAGAAAAAGCTTTCTGTAAAATCTAGCATCCCTTCGTAATAAAAACCTTCAACAGACTAGGCATCAAAGGAACATACCTCAAAATAATGAGTAATGTATGATAAACCCATAGCCAATGTTCTGCTGACCAGGTAAAAGCTGAAACTGTTCTCCCAGAGTGGTCTCGAACTCCTGGACAATCCTCCAGCCTTGGCTTCCTGAAGTGTTGGGATTATAGACATGAATTATTGTTCCTGGCCAGCAGACCTTTTCAAAGTAATTTACTGACTAAAGGGAACCCTGCTGAAATGTTTTCGAGAAGTTTCAGTTTCTGAGCTTTGGTTCAGGAACCAAAATGCTTAATAAAAGATTGTGCTAGGTACACAACAAAACTCACTAGCCACAGCCAACTGTTACTTCGTGCCTAGTTTTCTCAGTGTCTGGATACCAGGGAAGCTAATAGCCTTAGGATACACTGATACAGGTAAGAGGAGTTGCCAGTTTAAAACTTGTGTGCCAAAGGTGCACATAACATTGTTTTGATTAGCAGGGCCAAGACTTGGCCAGATGAAAGAGTAATCTTTTTAAAAGGCATACTTAGTATATCTACCCCACTCCTTCCTACACCCCTCCACTGGAATTTAAGATCCCTGAGGGCAGGGATTTTGCCAATTCTGTTTGCCCTTTATTCTAATTGATTGTTTTCCTATTAGATAGAAGGCTGTCTGAGGCCAGATACCTTATCTCTTTTTGCTCATTTTTATGCCCCCAAGACCTGGCAGCATGTGGTACATGGTAGGAGACTAAGTAAATAATAGTTAACAGAATGAGTGGCTCTGGAAGGCAGTCTTGGAAGGGTTTTGTTTGCCATATGTAGTGCTGCTTTCTCCTTTTTGTTATCTTATTGTAGCACTTTCAGCCAAAACCCAAATTACTTTTAGCTGGTACTTAATGTCTAATACCCTAAATAAATAATATATATATATATATATATCTTTTGTTGTTGTTGTTTACTTTTTCTTTTTTTCTTTTTTTTTGAGATAGAGTCTCACTCTGTCACCCAGGCTGGAGTGCAGTGGCACCGTCTCGGCTCACTGCAGCCTCCATGTCCTGAGTTTCTCATGCCTCAGCCTCCCAAGTAGCTGGAATTACAGGTGCGGCCTCCACACCTGGCTAATTTTTGTATTTTTAGTAGAGACAGAGTTTCATCATGTTAGCCAGGCTGGTCTTGAACTCCTGACCTCAGTGATTTGCCCGCCTTGGCCTCCCAAAGTGTTGGGATTACAGGGGTGAGCCATAACACCTGGCCTTACTGTAACTGTATTTCTAAACCGGTAACTTTTGAAGATAATGGTGAGATGGTAGGCAATGGCTCATATTTTGTGATGTGAATCTGCCTATAGTATGTAACACATAGATGTTTCTGGAGTTAACTTTAGAGATGCAGATAAAAGAGAATATAGTTGTGTATGTTTTTGTTACTTGTGCCTACAATAAGTTTGTTCCCAAAGATCCTCCTGATGATAATCTTGTAACATTTTGACACAGAAAAAATGAAAAATTAGTGTAGTAGCTTTGAAAGGCCATGGATTGCTTTCTATGGATTACATAGTGCTTCTGTGGATTACTTCTACATATTACTGTAGTGTTTACATTAAAAATACATCTTAATTGTCAATTAAGTACTAAAAGTAAGATAATTTTCAGTTGATGATGCGGAATTACCTCTTTTAGAATAACTGTAGGAATTTCCAAGGTTTAAAATTTCCTTAACACCAGTAATTCTTCATTTTTTTTTTTTGTATTAATGCAGTATAGTTAGAATATGTTTAAGACTTTTAGTACAGTAGCACTGGGAATTGAAACTATTTTTATAAAATTCCCTTTATGCTGAGTGTCTTTTTAAGTACTCTTCATATGCAAACATGTTTAGTTAAAATGAGTATTGACTGCATGGATTTTCTGAAGGATTTCCTGGGAACAGATATTAACATATCTAAAACAATTTTGTTGTTTTTGGTAGGATGAATGCATCAGACTTCATTAATGAGGAATAATTTGTATTATAAATATTTAGGATTCCAAAAACATTTAAATGAAGACATTTAAAGAAGAGGTTTATTCTAGTGAAAACCTTGCACTAGTTACAAAGTGATCCTGGCCAACATGGCAAAACCTTGTCTCTACTAAAAATACAAAAAAAATTGGCTGGATATGGTGACACGTGTTTGTAGTTCTAGCCGTTTGGGAGGCTGAGGCATGAGAATCACCTTAACCTGGGAGGCAGAGGTTGTAGTGTGTTAAAATCATGCCACTGCACTCCAGCCTGGGTGACAGAGCAAGACTCGGTCTCCAAAAAGCCTCCTTTTAGAAATCAAACAGCCCAACCTTCTCCTTTCTGTGGTAACATAACAGAGCCCTTCACAAAATGAGCAAAAAGAAAAAAAAAAAAAAAAAAAAAAATTAACAGAGAGGGAAGTGAGTGTCCATGGCTGCTTCCAGGCAGAAGCACATCATCATCACATAGAATAAGTCACGTTCAGATAAAAAACTGGGCCACAGTCACTTGGTCCAAGGGCAGTGACTGTCTTTGATGACAGCTCAGTATGGCTGTCTCTTGGATTATATTGTTCCAGTCTGGACTGGGAGTTTGCCTCTGTGTAGAGTTCTTGGTTAGAATTAACTTTCCCTCAGAATTTTTAAAGCATTGTTTTATTGTCTTACTGCTTTGAGTGCTGTTGATCCTTAGAAGGACCTGTTCTTTTTTCTTCTTTTTTCACTAATCCCTCTGGAAATGTGTAGCATGTTTTATTTATTTCCGGTGTTCTGAAATTTGACAGTGGTGTCTCTGTGTATCTGCTTTCTAGTACATTGTTGAGGACTCCATGGAAATTTTGACTAGACTTTAGAAAATCAGGTCTTTTGGTTCCGGTGTATTTTTTTGGAAATTTCAAAGCTTTCTTTCTCTCTTTTTAGGGAGTTGGCATGTAGAGTGATATTTTTCCTGGTATTTTGATGCTGGATTATTTTTACTAGGCTGATACTCATACATTATTTTCCTTTTTCTCTTTTCCCTCTATTTTCTTTTGTTACAGGAAGGGAGTCCTGATCCAGACCACAGGAGAGGGTTCTTGGGTCTCACACAAGAAAGAATTCGGGATGAGTTCATAGAATAGAGTGAAAGCAAGTTTATTAAAAAGGAAAAGAATAAAGAATAGCTACTCCATAGACAGGGCAGCCCCAATGGCTGCTGGTTACCCATTTTTATGTTTATTTTTTGATTATACGATCAGAAGTCTCTCTTGTCGCCATCTTGGTTTTGGTGGGTTTTAGCTGGCTTCTTTACTGCAGCCTGTTTTTTCAGCAAGGTCTTTATGACCTGTATCTTGTGCTGACCTCCTATCTCTTCCTGTGATTAAGAATGCCTTAAATGCCTAGGAGTGTAGCCCAGTAGGTTTCAGCTTTTTTTTTTACCCAGCTCCTATTCAAGATGGAGTTGCTCTGGTTGACACGCCTCTGATGCTATCTCTTTCATTTTATCTTAACTCTCCAAAAGGTTGCCTCATCTTTATCTTCTATAATGTCTAGTGAATATTTCATCTCTATTATTATGTTGTTAAAGAAAAATTATTCTGACACTTGTTAAAACAGCAAGGAATACTTTATTCAAGACTCTTGTGGTAGGAGTGGTATTAGTCTGCCAGAAATGTAGACTGCTCAGGCTGCCATAACAAAATACCACACATACTTTTGTATTCTAACAACAGAAATTTACTTTTTCACAGTTTTGGAACCTGGAAATCTGACATGAGTGTGTCACGGTGATTGGGTTCTGATAAGAACACTTTTCCTGGGTTGTAGATGGCTGCCTTTTCTCTGCATGTTCACGTGGCCTTTCCATGGTGCATATACTCGGAGACTCTCTGTTTCTCTCTCCCTCTTATTATACGGCCACTAATCCTATCTCATTAGAATCCTACCCTTCTGACCTCATTTAATCTTAATTACCTCCTAAAAGCCCTGTCTCCAAATACAGACACATTGAAGGTTAAGGCTTAAACATATGAATTTGTGGGGGAACAAAATTCAGTCCATAGCAGTACTTTCAGTTCATATCAAAGGGTATGCAGTAGGGGAGAGCGACGGGCCTCAACTCTGAATATGGCAGAGACAGCTGGGGATTCTGAACCCAGAATATCTGAGACAGGTCTCAACCAATTTAGAAAGTATATTTTGCCAAGGTTAAGGATGCACCTGTGACACAGCCTCAGGAGGTTCTGAGGACATGTGCCCAAGGTGGTCAGGGCACAAATTGGTTTTATACATTTTAGGTAGACATGAGACATCAATTAACATGTGTAAGATGCACATTGGTTTGGTCTGGAAAGGCAGGACCAACTCAAGGCAGGGGGAGGTTACTTCCAAGTCATAGGTAGCTAAGAGACAAACTGTTGCCTTCTTTTGAGTCTCTGTTTAGCTTTTCACAGAATACATGTTTACATGTGAGGGGAGGGTAGAGAAAATAATCACTTACGCCTTAGTCTGGCTTAGTGATACATTATGGTAGAAGAAGCAATTAGATATGCGTTTGTCTCACATGAGCCTCAGCAGGATGACTTTGAGTTCTGCCTATCCTTCGTCCACAGGGAATTCCCTTGTGGGCAAATTGTGAAGGAAGTATGTAGCATTTAAAATAAATCTTTGTAGCTGTCTTGTTTAGGAATAAAATGGGAGGCAGGTTGGCCTGATGTAGTCCCTGGCTTGACGTTTTCCTTGGCTTAGTGATTTTGGGGTCCGAGATTTTTTTTCCTTTCACAGGATTTATAGCCAAGGAACAGAGCGAGTGGATCAGTGAATGGAAAATTATTCATGGAGACCTCAAGGGCATGGAAAGTCTTGCCAAACTGACTTAACAGAATTTTTGCTGAAGGCAGGTCAAGGACTTAGAGTGTTAATGGAAAAAGCAAACTGTAAAATATTTAAAGAGGTTTATTCTGAGCCAGTATGAGTGACAATGGCCTAGTGAACAGTCTCAAGAAGCCCTGAGAAAGTGTGCCTGAGGTGGTTGGCGACAGTTTGGTTTTATACATTTTAGGAAGGCGGGAATTATAGGCAAAGACATAATCAATGCATGGAAGGTATGTATTGGTTCTGCCTGAAAACTGGGAAATCTCAAAGCGGAGGGGATGGCAGTAGGGGGAGCTTATGGGTCATAGGTGGATTCAAAGATTTTCTGATTGGCAGTTGAAAGTATTAAGCTTTGTCTAAAGACTTGAAGTCGGTAGAAAGAAATGCTTGAGTTAAGATAAGGGCGATGTCAGCCGGGCCTACTAGTTGAGGTTTGTAATCCCAGTACTTTGGGAGGCCAAGGCAGATGGATCACTTGAGGTCGGGAGTTTGAGACCAGCCCGGCTAACATGGTGAAACCTTGTCTCTACTGG
>NW_016107678.1:2084844-2101432 GCF_001604975.1 Cebus imitator | reverse complement strand
AAGCTAAAATTAGCTGGGCTTGGTGGCAGGTGCCTATAGTCCCAGCTACTCAGGATGCTGAGGCAGTGAGGCAGAATTACTTGAACCTTGGAGGCGGAGGTTTCAGTGAGCCCAGATCGCCCCACTGCCCTCCAGCTTGGGTGACAGAGTGAGACTCTGTCTCAAAAACAACAACAACAAAAAACAAACAAAAAAACAAACGATCTATAGATATTGAGGTTCTTGTTATGTAGAGAAGCTTCGTAGGTAGCAGGCTACAGAGAGAATAGATGGTAAATGTCTCTTTTCAGACCATGAAAGGTGTCAGACTTAGTTAATCTCGCCTAGATTCTGGAAATGCCTGGCTCATTAATTACTATGAAATTCTCTACAGATGCAAATTTCCCCCACAAAAGACAGCTTCCCAGGGTCATTTCAAAGTATGTCAAAGAAATATATTTTGGGGTAAAATATTTTGATTTCCTTCAGGGTTTGCTATCTGGCATGTGATGCTGTACCAAAGTCAGGTTGAAATGTGTCTTATTGCTGTGAATAATCTGTTTTGTCAGTCTTACGATCTCTATCTTAGTATTAATATTGGTCAGTTGTGCTTAAATTCCACAAGGGAGGGGAAATAATGCGGTGTGTCTGACCTCCCTTCCTGTCTTGGCTGGGAATTCAGTTTTTGAAGTTCCTCTGGGTTTCCCCCACTGTGTCCATGAGGTGTCCCCATTCAGTTGGTTAAGTGTTTAGGATTTTATTTTTGGCTTATGACATGAAAGGTGGGGGATTGGAACTGGATCAGATCTTAAGAGTTGGGGGGTCTTTCTAAACTGACTTAGGATTCTTGCTAAAACTAGGCTGTGCAGGCCTAGCAGAGATAGAACAGAATTAAGGCCAAGATTGAGGCCTAGTTGAGGAGAGGCCTCAGAGGAGCCTAATTAAAGTTTGTTGGTCAACGAGAAAGTTTTGGCTAGGTGCAGTGGCTTATTCCTGTAGTCCTGGCTACTCAGAAGGCTGAGGTGGGAGGTTGCCTGGGCCCAGGAGTTCGAGGCTGCAGTGAGCTATGACTGTGCCATTGCACTCTGGCCTGGGTGAAAAAGTGAGACCCTATCTCCTAAGCAGTTTTTGTTTGTTTGTTTGTTTGCATACTCATAATTGTTTCTTGTGTTTCTAATTCCAGAGTCTTCTCCAGAGAATAACATCTAGGCTTCCCTTGGTGGAGATTGCGGGGGGACAGTTTGTCCATCAGCACGGAGTGTGTGTAGTTGGTGTTAGGAAATCTCTTTCTCAAACGACGTTCACCTGGTTTTCCTTATTTTAGATTTCTTTTCACCCTTGTTCTGGAATGTTGTACTAAATTTGTTGTATGTTTGAGGATTCTGTAGTGTAATTTGGGTTCGTTTTCATGTTTTCCAATTCATGCCTTGGAATTCAGCTCTCTTGTGGTTGCTGTTGGTTGCCTCTCAACCATTTGCTTTCCAAATTAGAAAATGCTTCTGTTGTCTCCTTTTTGCTTCTCTCCATCCTCGTGGGCTGATGTATTTTTAAAGAACTCCTGTACTGTAGATTTAGGGCTTTGATGAAGGAGCAACATTAGATGTGTGCCTTTAAATTTGTTACCTTTACTGGGAAGTCATAGTAAACAGTTCAAAATAGGAAAGTAGTTTGAGTAGTTTAATTTGCCATTCTTTTTTGGACTTTGAGGTTTTGCTTTGCTGTGATTTTTCTTTCCTTTTTTCACTGTCACAAATTTTACACACAGTGGTTTCAGATAATTTTTTCTAAATGATCCCTTATGTCTATTCTGAAATTTCTCTTTGTATTTAAAATCACCACAACTATTGTCTTAAAACTGATGGGTGGCTTCAAACAAGGGATATGGGGGGAAGGAAAGAGAAAAGGTGGGGGGGCATGACTATTATCTATTGGGTGTCAGTAGAACAATGATCTCAGTTTTATGTCACTTAATCCTAACAGCAATTCTGAAAGGTAACTGATATCCCACCATATGGATAAGGACAAAGATAAAAATCAAAGAGGTTAAATAACTTGCCTAAGAGCTTGTCAGAAAGTGGTGGAGCTGAGTTTCAATTCTAGGTTTGCTTTTTTTTTTCTCGTCAGAGACAGATCTTACTCTGTTTCCTAGGCTGGAGTGCAGTGGCACAACAATACCTTATTGCAACTTCGAACTCCTGGATTCAAGTGATCCTCCTGTCTCAGCCTCCTGAGTAGCTAGGACTACAGGGCTTTGCCGTCATTCCTGGCTAGTTTGATTTTTGTAGAGGCGGAGTCTTGCTGTGTTGTTCAGGCTGGTCTTGAACTCCTGGAATCAAGTGATCCTCCCACTTTGGCTTCTCAAAATGCTTTTTTTTTTAAATCCAAATTTTTCTGTGTGTGTTGATACATAGTAGGTGTACATAGTATGGGGTACATGAGATATTTTGATACAGACATATAGTTTGCCATAATTACAGTAGGGTAAATGAAGTATCAAACAGCTCAAGCATTTATTCTTTCTTTGTGCCACAAACAATTTACACTATTTTACACTATTTTAGTTATTTTTAAATGACAATAAGTTACTATTGACTGTAGTCACCCTGTTGTGCTATCAAATACTAGATCTTATTCATTCTAACTATACTTTTATACCCATGAACCATCCCTATTCATCTTCCCAGCCTCAGTTATCATTCTACTCTCTATCTTCATGAGTTCAGTTGTTTCAGGTTTTGTTTTTTTTTTTAAAAAAAGCTCCTGCAGATATGTGAGAGCATGTGAGGTTTCCTTTCTCTGCCTGGCTTGTTTCATTTATCATAATGACCTCCAGTTCCATCCATGTTGCTGTAAATGACAGGATTTTTTTCATGGCTGCATAATACTCCATTGTATATATGTACCATGTTTCTTTATCCATTCTTCTGTTCATGGACACTTGGGTTGCTTCCAGATCTTGGCTATTGAGAATAGTGCTGCAATAAAAATGGGAGTGCAGATATCTCTTCAATATACTGATTCTTTTCTCTTGAATATACAACTAGCAGTGGGATTGCTGGATCATATGGTCATTATATTTTTAGGTTTTTGAAGAACTTCCAAACTGTTCTCCGTAGTGGTTGTGTTAAATACTTTTACAATTACAGTTTTAGAATATTCTGTTTACTTACTATTACCAGTGAGTTCTGTACCTTCAGATGATTTCCTACTGTCCTTTTCTTTTGGATTGAAGAACTTTCTTTGACATTTCTTGTAGGACAGGTCTGGTGTTGATGAAATCCCTCAGTCTTTGTGAAAATATTTATTTTTCTCTTATGTTTGAAGGATATTTTGCCTGGATATACTATTCTAGGATAAAAGTTTTTCCCTCAGCACTTTAAATATGTCATGCTACTCTCTCCTTGCCTGTAAGGTTTTCACTAAGAAGTCTTTTGCCAAATATATTAGAGCTCCTTTATATGTTACTTGTTTTCTTTTCTCTTGCTGCTTTTAGGATCTTTTCTTTATTCTTGACTATTGGGAGTTTGCTTTAAATGTCCCTAGGTAGTTTTATTCAGGTTAAATCTGTGTGGTGCTCTAGGACTTTTTTATGCTTGGATATTAATATCTTAGACTTGGGACATTCTCTGTTATTATCCTTTGAATAAATTCTCTACCTTGATTTCTTTTCTCTACCTCTTCTTTGAGGCTAATAACTCTTAGATTTGACGTTTTGAGACTATTTTCTAGATCTTGTAGGCTTGCTTCATTCTTTTTTATTCTTTTTTCTTTTGTCTCTTATGACTGTATATTTTCAAATAGGCTCTCTTCAAGCTCACTAATTCTTCTACCTTATCAATTATGCTACGAGACTTTGATGCATTCTTCCGTATGTCAGTTATATCCAGAATTTCTGCTTGATTCTTTTTATTTCAGTCTCTTTGTTATATTTATCTGATAGGATTTAGAATTTCTTCTTTGTGTTGTCTTGAATTTCGTTGAGTTTTCTCAGAACAGCTGTTTTAAATTCTCTATCTGTAAAGTCACATATCCCTGTCTCTCTGGGATTGGTCACTGCTGCCTAACTTAGTTCCTTTGGTGAGGTCATGTTTTTCTGGATGGTCTTGATTGTGGACATTTATCAGTCTCTGGGCATGGAAGAGTTAGGTATTGTAGTCTTAGCAGCCTGGGTTTGTTTTTATCCATCCTTCTTGGGAAGGCTTTCCATGTATTTGAAGGAATTTGGGTGTTGTGCTCTAAGTGTTTGGTCACTGCAGCCATAACTGCTTTAGAGGGCACTCCAAGCCCAGCAATGCTATGGTTCTTGCAGATTTGTAGGAGTATCACCTTTGTATCACCTTCAGTAAAATCTGGGAGAATTCCCTGGGTTATCAGGCAGAAACTCCTTTTTTCTTTCTTTACTTTCCTCCAAACAGGTGGAGTCTCTCTCTCTCTCTCTTTCTTGTCTCTCTCCCTCCCCCCCTCCCTCCCTCCCCCTCCCCCCTTTACACCTCTCTCCGCCCCTGTGTGTCTCTCCTCTCTCCCTCCCTCCCCTGAGCTGCCTGGAGCTGGGGGAGGGGTGACAAAAGCACCTCTGTGGCCACCACTACTGTGACTCTGCTGGGTCAGACCTGTAGCCAGGACAGCACTGGGTCTTGTACAAGGCGCATGGTAGCCACTGCCTGGTGACCACCTGTGTTCACTCAAGGACGAAGGGCTCTACAGTCAGCAGGTTGCAAATCTAGGGAGGCTTATGTCCTTCCCTTCAGGGGAGCGAATTCTCCCTGGTCCCAGACAGGTCCAGAGATGCCATTTGGGAGCCAGGGCCTGGAGTCAGGAACGTTAGAAATCTACCTGCTGCTGTATTCTGAGCTCAGCTGGCACCCAAGCCACAGACAAAGTTCTTTTCATTCTTTCTCCTCTTTCCTCAAGCGAAGAGTGTGGCCACCACCATCCCAGGCCCATGGTAAGTACTGCCTGGCTCCTGCCGATGTTCACTTAAGGCTCAAGAGCTCTTCAGTCAGTTTGTGGTGGATGCTGTCAGCCCTGAATCTCTCCTTTTAGAACAGTGGGCTCCCCTCTGGCCCAGGGCATATCCAGAAATGCCATCCAAGAGTCAAAGCCTGGGATCAGGGATCCCAGGAGCCTGCTTGGTTCTCTGACCCACCCTGGCCGAGCTGGTACCCATGCTGCAAGACAAAGTCCCTCTTACTCTTCCCTTCCCTTTCCTCAGTCAGAGGCAATCTCTCCCCATGGCCACCACCGCTGGGAATGTGCTGGGTCACACCTGAAGCCAGCATAGCTCTCAGTCTCACCCGTCACCCATGGTGAGTATTTCCTGACTACCAGTGCTGACTATTCAGGCCCCAAGGGCTCTTTAGTCACCAGGTGATGAATTCTGCTGGGACTGTGTTCTTCCCTTCAAATCAGAGACTTATCTTCGCTTAGGGTGTGTTTAGAAATGCCCGGCAGCTAGAGCCTGGAATGGGGGCCTCAGGACTTGCCCTGTACTCTGTTCTACTATGACTTGCGAGACAACGTCCTCTTTACCTTTCCCTCTTCTCTCAAGCAGAGGGAAAGAGTCTCTAACCCAGCGGTGAGCTGCACTGCCTGGGGTTGGGGGAGAGATGGCGCAGACACTCCCTTGGCCGCCCAGCTGGTGTCTCACTAGGTCCCCAAGCCCATTGACTCGAGCCTATCATAGCACCAGGACTTGCCCAGAAAATGGCATCCTATATAAACATGCCAGTAGTTAGCAGCCTCTTAGGTTTATTTGGGACTCCACAGCAACTTAGGCTGCTGTGGGGCTTGCTGAGATGAACTATTTCCCTCTGGCTAGGACTTCTCTAAATGCTCTGTTTGTGAGCTCTCCCTCCTACAAAACTGTAGATTCTCTCCCCAGACCACATTGCTGCTTCCAGGGAATGGGGAGAGAGAGCATGGTGCTGAGAGTTGAAGACTGTCTTTGCTACCCTCTCTAGTGCCTCTTTCTTTGATGTGATGTTAAAACCAGGCACTGTGATTGCTTACCTGACTTAGTTCTTATGAAGATGCTTTTTGTGTGTGTGGATGTTTGTTCAGTATGGTGTTCCTGAAGGGGAAATGATTGCTGAAGCCTTCTATTAAGCCATCTTGCTCTGTCTTCTTTCCCTAAAGTGTTGATTACAAGGGTGAGCCACTGTGCCTGGCTGAGCCTAGGATTTGAAGATACTTCAGGCTGACAGTGGCTCATGCCAATAATCCCAGCACTTTGTGTAGTTGAGGCAGGTTGATTGCCTAAGCCCAGGAGTTCAAGACTTGCCTGGGCAACACAGTGAAACCCTGTATATACAAAAAATAAAAATTATCTCAGCGTGGTTGCATGCACCTATAGTCCCAGCTACTTGGGAGGCTGAGATAGGAGAATGTCTTGAGCATGGGAGGTCAAGGTTGCAGTGGGCCATGATTGCATCACCGTACTACTGTACTATAGCCTGGGTGATAAAATGAGACCCAGTCTCAAAAAAAAAAAAAAAAAAAAAAGATTTCAACTTTTCTAAGTCTGCCACCTGTTTTTACTCTTTCCAAACTGTGTGAATAATTCATTCACTTACCAGTGAATATTGAGTTGCTTACTGTGTGCTGGGCCTTAGAGACACAGAGAGGAATAGTGCAAGTCCTGATGAAACAGAAATGAAATGATTAGATTTACCTTTTGGTAGGATTACTAGTGATATGTGTGGAGCGGCATGAGTAGAAGCAGGCAGCTGAGTTAACTACAGAAGTCCTGGTAAAAGATGATATTCACCTGAACTAGGACAGCAGAGGAGATACAGAGAAGGAGGTGAATTTGTGATGCCTACTGGAGGTAAAGCTGACAACATTAAGGAAGTGATATGAATTGGAAGGAGCTAAGGGGATTGGGGTTGATTCCAGGTTTAATTTGAATGAGTGTTGTTAGTGCCTTTACTGATATAAGGAAAAGCAAGCTGGAGTGGTAGACCACAGCAATAATAACATCATAATTATGTTACACCTATTAGATATGTTCATGAAGAGGTGTCCAGTAGACAAGTAAAATCTGGGAACTCAATGGAGGTTTGGGCTAGAGCAACAACTTTGAGCATCACTCTCATATAAATGGCATTTAAAGCCATGGGACTAGATATGATTAGGGAAAGAGTACAGATGTATGTGTGGTAATATAAGTCTGAGGTAGTGGTATTGGTTCACTTCTGTGGAGACTCTTCGTCTAATTTGTCAACTTGGAATTACAGATAAACCTGATAACATTTCCTGAATAGGGAAAGCAACTCACTTTGTAGCCACTGCATAGACGACATTAAAAGCAATAAGCAAGTTGTAAACATGCCAACAGTTAGCAGCTTTTTGACCGAACTGTGTGCCAAATGTCCTTGACCTTTATGAAACAACACCTGAGAGCATCCACTTGAAGATCCCAGGTTTGAGAATGCCACACAAAAAGAGGATTATGGCACATGAGTCAACTTTTCTTTTTAAATATAGATAAGTAGTGAAAAAGTATAAGTTCCTGTGAAGATGCTGAGACTACAACATCTGGGATCATTCCCTAGCTGCTTTACTGTTACACATCAGTCTCATAATGTTTTAAAACATTAAACAAAATATTTTGCATGTCATGGATTGTTTTGGCTATCTTGATAGATAGAATTATAAATGTTAAATCTCAGAATGCTAAGTATGAAAGAAACTATACAGGAATAATTGAAAAATTAGGTTAGAATCACAATAGGCAAAAACTGGAAACAGTTCAAATATCTATCAACAGGGCAATAGGTGAACAATTGTGGTATAGTCATTCAGTGGACTAGTACACACAACAAGGCTAAATATGTTGAAAGCAAAAACATTGTGTTGAATGAAAGAAGCCAGATATGCAAAGAATATATACTCTATGATCTCACTTATATGAAGTTCAAGAATAGGAGAAACAGTAGGGATGCTGATGGGGATGGTTATTGACCACAAGGAGTCATGAGATAACTGTTGTTTTATTTTGGAAACAGGGTCTCGTTCTGTCACCCGGGCTGGATTGCAGTGATCCAGTTGTAGCTTACTGTAGCCTCAAGCTGTCCTCCTGCCTCCGCCTTCCAAAGTGTTGGCATTCCAGGTGTGAGCCACCACTCATGACCTTGATTGGAGTGTTTCATAAATGGCTATATCCATTTGTCCATATTCATCAACTTGTGTACTTAGATTTGTACATTTCACTGTATGTCAGTTTTACCTCAGAGAAAAATAGGAAAAAAACAAAAGTAGCATGCTGACTAGTTCTGTGGGGCTGAGCTTAGGGAGCACATCGCTGCATTCTCAGAGAGCGAGGGAAAGTTTCCCAGAGATAATAATCTCTCTTTTTATCCTTTTCATTCCACAGTTGATTTATTTATTTCAACTCTTAGCTATCTCCACACAATAATATCTATTCCTGTGACTGTTTAATTTATTGTGCAAATGCAGAATACTTTAGGTAGCAAAAAGGAGTGCTGTTATAAATTACACTCAACAGGTAAAAGCTATGATTGTTTGTTTCTGTTCTAGTCAGAGGATTGCACTCGACTGCAGTCATACCTGAAGGGAGGCAGTAGTAGAGCAGGTGTACCTGAGGGTGGAACAATCTCTTCTTGGCCTCATCTAAAAGTAGATAAAGGGGCAGGGGGTCAGCAAGATGCAAGGGAGGAGGTGGGGATGTTGTGTAGCAGGGGTAGATAGGTATGGTAGTTGCAATTTACATTTGAACTTTTGAAAAAGATACGTTATTTTATGTACATTTTGAAAATGATCATGTTGCTGTACTTGTTCCTTTGAAACAGGTGACAGTGGATAGTGGAAACAGGAGGTAGTGGATCCTCCTTCAAAAATGGAGGATGGAAAGCCTGTTTGGGCGCCACACCCTACAGATGGATTTCAGATGGGCAACATTGTGGATATTGGCCCCGACAGCTTAACAATTGAACCCTTGAATCAGAAAGGCAAGGTGAGTTTCTAAGAAAGATGTCGAAATATGATTTATTTCAAATATAGATGGTTTTTATTTTTTTATTATTATTATTTTTTTACATAAAATATATGTCTGTCTTCTTAATGAAGCAGATATTTGGGAAAGTGTATTTCTGGTAAGTGAGTGTGTTTTCTCCTGACTTATTTGATTAAATCAGAAGTATGTGCCCTAGGGAAAAAATGGTATGCTGTGATAAAATCAGACGGAAATTTAGTGAGCCTTTCATTGTTTGTTTTTTCACATCTGTTTGATCGTCCAGTTCCTAGTGAGCCTTTCATTCTTAAGAACTAGCTATATGATAAAATATAAACAAAAATGACATTTTTATTCCTTGTGCCACATTACTAAAGTTATTCGTGTATCTGTGATTGATCTGTCACAAAGTAAAAATATGAAAAATGAACGGGGTTATCAGATTTTACTTTTTTTGCCTTAGCTTCTATTATAGTCTTTTTTTTTTTAAAAAAAGCTTTTTGTTCACTTGAACTTACGGCTCTCTATCATTTTTGTGATAATTTTTAAAACACGAAAGTATGCTTTAATTCTGTACACATGGTATTTATTTCTTTTTATGTTTAGACATATGCTAGGCAGTATTACAAAATGAAAGTCTCAGGGAAAAGTGACTAGGGGTTGTGACTCGTTTACAGAGAAGGCATCATTGTACATACCTCTTTCAGTCTTCATGGAGACTGGTATAGTCTGCTTTTGTGGAACTTCATTCCATTCTCAGAGAGTGAGGGAAAGTTTCTCAGAGGAAATAATTTCTTTTTATCCGTTTGGTTTCAGAATTGATTTTTCAACTCTCAGCTCTCTTCACACAATAATATCTATTCCTGTGATGTTCACAATTTTTAGTTTAACGAATATGCCTGTGAAACAGTTCTTCTGACTAAATTAAATTTGTAGATGTCATTTCTGTTTACTTTAGACTGAAAATGTTCATGAATAATTTATATTCTACGATACATGGTTAACTAATGCCATATAACTACCATCCTTCTGGGAACCTTAGAAAAACAAGGTGGATCTCTCATGAGGTCTCTTCACAGAGAAAACTATTCTGTTACTGTAAACAACTCAGGAACTGAAATGCATAATGTATAATGTGCCATGTTAGAGGAGGCCAATTAAAGATACCCTCAGGACAAGAAAGACAAAGTGTTTTTGGTTTTTCCTCTTATTAACAGATACCTATTTGTACTTACAATTCAGTACATACTTAAAAAAGATAAGCTTGATTACATATTTGAAGGCTTTTGATTTTTGTTTAATATATTTTATAAGCACAGTAAATCAAAAGACCAAAACGAAATTGAGAGTATATTTCCTAGGTTTATGTATGTAGGTGTTACGTATATTTTGTTGTATCCATAGGTGAAAAAACAGTTCAGTTCAATTATAGAAGAAACGCAATTTCTATTTCATATTTTAAAATGCTTTAAACTCTGCCTTATTAATATTAATCAGGTACATGTGTAGATCCAATAAAAACAGTTTACATTAGGGAGGGATATAAATTTCATGGACCTGTAGTTAATTTTGTGAACTAAAATGTAAGTTTTTTCCACAAAAAATTTTTTGAGGATTAACAAGTTCTCAGAGATGACTTTTAATCTTAATTTCCCCCCCTACTTTCTGACAGGGTCTTAATAAAAACATACTGCCGTAATAACCAGACAGTTAACAAGATCCTTAAGAGAAGCAATCTTTTGCTTAAATAATTCATGGCCTAGAGATCATCAGCCTCGAAATATTATTAAGGAATTAATTACACAACATGGTGGGCTGGTCGTGCACATGTTCGTGCAGTGTGTACACAGTTGAAGTACAGTGGAAGTGTAGATGAGGGAGAGAGGAGTATGTCTTGATGATAGCAATGGCTTTTCAAGGTTTTTGTTTGTGACCCATAGTAAGAAACAGATTTCACATTGCATTAGGTGTGTTTATTATGTGTGTGGGTGAATCTATCAGACATAAATTTTACACTTCAGCAACTGTGTGTAGTGCTTGTGTGTGTTTACTTACGAATGAAACAGTTGGTCAAAAAAAACATCCTTAACACACGCTATGCATTCTGATATTTTCTAATGTGTTTTATTCTTTTAAAAATGCTGTTTTAGGCCAGGTGCAGTGCTCACACCTATAATCCTGGAACTTGGCGAGTCTGAGGAGGGAGGGTTGCTTAAGCTCAGGAATTCAAAACTAGCCTGGGCAACATAGTGAGACCTCGTCTCTACAAAAAATTTAAAAAATTAGCTGGGCATGGTGGTGTATGCCTGTCTTAGCTACTTGGGTGGCTGAAGTGGGAGTATCACTTAAGCCAGCAGGTCAAGGCTGGAGTGAGCCATGATTGTGCCACTGCACTCTAGCCTGGGTGAGAGTGAGATCCTGTCTCAAAAAAAAAAAAAAAAGAAAGAAAGCTATTTTAATCTACTAAATTGGTTTCATATTCTGTATTTGCAGCAGTGGCAAGAAGCCACTCTGAAGCCTCATAGGCTGATGCCCTAAATTTATGGCATGGAAGGGTCTGCATTTTCTTTTCCCTGTCTGCTTTGCCAGCCTTACGTTTTGTCAACCAAGTTTCCCCTTCATACTCTTACATTATATTTATTATTGTATGCCTGTTTCTCCTTCTTCCACAAGTAGTAAGACATGCCACAGGTGATGTTAGATGCTATGTGCTTTCTGTCATTGCTCACAGTGTTCTTGCCTGGAGTGCCACTCTCCCTCTCCATGCCTTTTTTTTTTTGAGAAGGAGTTTTGTTCTTGTTGCCCAGGCTGGAGTGCAGAGGTATGATCTTGGCTCACCGCAACCTCGTGCAGTGGTGCGATCTTGGCTCACCGCAACCTCTACCCCCTGGGTTCAAGCGATTCTCCTGCTTCAGCATCCTGAGAAGCTGGGATTACAGGCGCCTGCCACCACATCCAGCTAATTTTTTGTATTTTTAGTAGAGACGGGGGTTCATCATATTGGACAGGCTGGTCTCAAACTCCTGACCTCGGGTGATCCACCCGCTTTGGCCTCCCAAAGTGCAGGGGTTACAGCCGTGAGCCACTGCACCTGGCCAATCTCCATACCATTTTGCTTAGAAAATAACTTACTTTTCCTTTAAGACTCTGATTGAGGTCACCTTGTTTATGAAGTTTTTCTACAGACACCCAGTCGTACCTCCTCCCATTCAGTAGAATTGACTGTTGAGAAATTTTTCCTTTGAGGAGGGGTATAAATTCTTAGCTCTCCTTTAATCTTCATTGGAAATAATTTTTTACTCTGTCTCCCCCTCCCTGCTAGACTGTATTATCTTCTCAAGTGCAGGAGCTATTTTATTCTGTCATTGGAGCTTTATGCTCTGTATTTGATTTGTGGTAGATATTTAATGCTGAGTGATCAATATATGCTTTGTTACGTGATCTTCTTTTGATAACAGTAAAAAGCCTTCTCCCTCTAAGAGAAAACAATTAATGAAACATTTTCTCTTTAAGGATGGAGGAAGATGGGGCTAGTGGTAATTTAAGGAATAAAGAAGGAGCGAGAGAAAACGTCTTTGAGTACTCCTTACTGGCCTTCTAGCCTGCTCTTAATTTTCTCATTCCAGCAACTCTTTGTCATTGACTCCCCTCATCCCACTCTCCTCTCTTCTAACTTCCTGGTAGCTTTTTAATTTGACATGGCTCCTGCCAGGCTAGAGCTAAACCCTGAAGTCTGGGGAGCCTGTAACCCTCTTGCCATGGCTGTGAAAGTTGGGCACATAGACTTTTGACATTAGCAGTTATTACTGAATGCATTTTCCTATAGAATCATTATTATAAATTGTGGATTGTTTTATATGACCCTTAATATACGTAATACACATTATGGGTTAGTTTTGCTTTTGTGTCCTGTCCTACAAACCTTTCCACATTTATAACATTAAGAACATGTGTACATGTGTACTGGGTTCCAAATAATTAACTTCCAGAGTTTTTTAGTGTAACAATTTTCAACATTGGCTATGACTTGGAATCGAGGTAATCCCAGCAGCCTGGATTTTATTCTTTATAGTTGGCTTTACACACACACACACACACACACACACACACCCTATAAATATTATTTTAAAATAATTGAACCATTTTTTCTTTCAATTTTCTTTGATATAATTAGAAACTTTAACCGCAGAGTAATTGTAATTGCTTGAGAAGTACTGTATAAATTTATAAATAACTGTGAGAATGGCATGGATTAAAATTTAATTTGGATGTAATTTGAGATCATTTGTTCTCTCTTACGAGATGTTATCTTAATTCTGCAGTGTCTACTATAGCATTTAAGTGATAAAATAAATATAAGTTTATGCATGCATACTTGTAATTTTATAGATGAAATATTTTGGAATACTTTTTATATTTCTGACAGATTTTCGTGTAGGAGTTTGTGTCAAATACATTGGTACAGGAGTTTGTGTCAAATGTATTTTACTCAAACAATAGCTATTAATATAACCCTTTGGCTATATCAGATTGAATGTTACTTTTTACTTTTTTTTTTTTTTTTTTTGAGATGGAGTTTTACTTTTGTTGTCCAGGCTGGAGTGTAATGGCATATTCTTGGCTCTCTGCAACTTCTGCCTACCGGACTCAAGTGATTCTCCTGCCTCAGCCTCCTGAGTAGCTGGGATTACAGATGCCCACCATCATGCCCGGCTAATTTTTGTATTTTTAGTAGAGGCAGAGTTTCACCAAGTTGGCCAGGCTAGTCTCAAACTCCTGACCTCAGGTGATCCACCCGCCTCAGCTTCTCAAAGTGCTGGCATTACAGACGTGAGCCACTGCACCCAGCCACTTTTTCCTTTTTTAAAACACTAAAATTGTTGTATGTTTACACATTAACATTTTATTTTAAAAAATTTTTCAATAGCATATGTTTGTAAATTTAATATTAATATACCTATTTTTTTGTCTTTCTCTAGGTGTTACAGCCTAGGATACTTACTTACTGATTGTTTTTGTTGATTTCATGTCCATAGTAATGGTAGATACTATTTTTGAGTAAAGTTGTTATTCTGTTTTGGGGTTAATGACTTGTTAAATAGTAGGATCTGTATTATATTTTAATAAAGAGGATATTGTTGCCACTGTTACAGTGTATGTAACCAATTAAGCCCTTGTATTGTTCTTACTATTTATAAGCCTTGAGTTCAGTGAGTATTTGTTTTGTTTGTTAGACATTTTTGGCTCTCATAAACCAAGTGTTTCCTGCAGAAGAGGACAGTAAAAAAGATGTGGAAGATAACTGTGAGTACCAAATTAAAAATGAATTCTCAGCACAGAAAAGGAAACTTCTTTTAAAAAAATAAATTAGTGGTTATATTACTGATACAGTATACTGGTTCAGAAAAAAATCTAGTCTTTTGACTCGAATGTTCATGTGAATGAAGGAACTCGAGTCTTACATTTATTATTGTCTCACATTTGCATTTTGGTGAAAGCGTCTCAAATATTCTTTTGGTGTTATTTGAGTTGTATAAATGTGGGGAATGGTAATAATTTACTGTGAGGCTTGAACCAAAGATCTTTTGTTAACAGTTTTGAAAGTTATTGAATCGTATCTAGAGTCAGGTGGTTTTTATAGTAGTATATGTGATTTAATCATTTGGAAGTGGAGTCAGTAGGAGTCATGTAACATCACTGTTTGAAGCAAATAAGCATATAAAAAATTCTATATAATTACTAATTGAAAAATTAATTTCAGAATGATATTAAAACACAGTATTAATTTGATTTTAACATTTTAACATGTTTGATGAAAAAAGCCTTTCTCTGTGGAACAGGCCACTGTTTATCCTTACATTTTTAAGATTAAGCAGTAATCATTTCATATTGGAGGCAGCAGTGTTAACAGTTATGTACACTTGTCATGGATTTCATTAAAGGTGTCTGACGCTAACAACTCCCCATTTAAGAAAAAAAGATAGGCCAGGTGCAGTGGCTCAGGCGTGTAATCCCAGCGCTTTGGGAGGTGGATCACCCGAGGTCAGGAGTTTGAGACCAGCCTGACCAACATGGAGAAACCCCATCTGTACAAAAAATACAAAATTAGCCAGGCGTGGTGGCGCATGCCTGTAATCCCAGTTACTTGGGAGGCTGAGGCAGGAGAATCGCTTAAACGCAGGAGGCGGAGGTTTTGATGAGCCAAAATTGTGTCATTGCACTCCAGCCTGGGGAACAAGAGGGAAACTCCATCTCAAAAAAAAAAAAAAGAAAAAGGAAAAAGAGGTAGTGTTAACAATTATGTACAGTTGTCATGAATTTCATTAAAGGTATCAAACTAAAAACTCTTCATTTGAGAAAAAAGAGAAAGGAATAGATTTGTTATTACTGATTTTCTCTGGAATTCATATTTGAATAAGCCTGTAAAAGCCCCATATGTAGAATGGGGGCAGTATAGTGTGGTGGGAATAGTGGGAGAGCCATGAATTGTAACTGTAGAGTCAGGCAAGCGTACATTCTGATTCTGTCTATGTGAGGAGGAGGCTGTGTGCTCATGGGCAGTTTATCTCTCTTTGAAATTCTCATCTGTAGAATGGAAGTAATGTGTGTTGTATGATTAGAGATGATATACTTAATGTGCTTGGCACAGTGTCTGATGATGCTTAGCAAATGGTAGCGGTTTTTATTAGGTGCAAGAGGTTGAGGAAAAAAATGTAGAATTTCCTTCCTTTCCAAAATTGCTGGAGAGTTTGATTAGATAATAAATTTTTGAATAGCAATCAGAATAAAATAATAGGGAATGGAGCTATTCCATATCTAAAATAGAAAATTCTTCTCTGTTGAAACTTATTAAGGTATGGAGAAATAGGAATCAATCCTTTTCATATATTAAATTGTGTGTCGCTAAATGTAACAAATGGTTTTGAATTGTTTTTAATCCAGTTCTTTAAATGTGCTCTTTCCATTTACTTTATCTTGCTCTACTTGTCTAACTTTTAAATTTTCGCAGCCTCAGTATGTGCTGTCTCTTGCAGGTGTTTTCCTTGGTGATGCCAGATGGCAGCAATGTCAATGTGTAGATGTTAACTATTCTCATAAGATAGTAGCCCACCCCTACTGAAGTCCCTTTTCTGAAATCACATTAACACAGCTTTGATTGTTGAGTTTAGAACGTAGGGTTTCCAGCTGAAGTGGTTCTATCACTTAGTACTTTCATCTGAAGCATGCCACCATACCACTGTCCTCTGCCAAATGACACACTGTAACAACACAAAAGTATAGTGGTAGCTTAGTGTTATTATGCACTTGCACACACACACACACACACACACGCACACACAGGGTCTCAAATGCATATTTCTAAAAATCTTTTTTTCTTCCTTATATTATAGTAGTAATGTGATGATTAAATGATGCCTGTAGAGAGTGTTCTGAAGTATGCGATAAAGGTTGTGTTGAACCAGAGGAATGTGAAGTCTTTTTTTTTTTTTTTTTAAATGAAGAAGGTGGGGTTGATAATGAGCTTATTTCATTCCCACCTCTCTATGTGTTGTCTTTTGATAGTGTCCTAACAATGTAGCAACATTTATTACCTACTTTTAGGTCTAAGTCTCCCTCCTTCCTTCCTTCCTTCCTTGT
>NW_016107678.1:2071163-2083829 GCF_001604975.1 Cebus imitator | reverse complement strand
GAGTGCAATGGCGCGATCTCGGCTCACCGCAACCTCCGCCTCCTGGGTTCAGGCAATTCTCCTGCCTCAGCCTCCTGAGTAGCTGGGATTACAGGCACGCGCCACCATGCCCAGCTATAGGATGTCTGTTTCTTAAGCCAAATAAATCCCCAACTGATTAAATGTCTGCTGATGACAATAAGAATTTGGACAGAAGGGTATTCCTCTGAAACTATACCACACAGCTCATTCCATTTTCAAGAAATCACAGAAAAAGAGAGAGGAAGAGAAAAATATTTGCAACCCTTGTTTGGCCAGAATGTACTAAGTCTCAACTGCCTATAGCTCCCTAAAAGTATGACCTAGAGAGGTTCACAAGGGTCTCACAATTAGCTTGCTGCTCCACCATGTAATTCCTTCCTCTTTTCCTTTCCTAGTACCCAGTCCTAGGATTACTTGGTTTGGCCATTTACATGCAACTCTTTATGTAAATTCTTTACCTTTTAGGCCTCGTTATTAACAGATTTAACTATACTCAAAAGAATATTAAAATTTTGAAACAATTTTAACATAAGATATATAACAAAATATCTGAATAAACAATTTGTTTCTTTATAAGCACGGTTTTAATAAATAAATATAACAAACATATAAAAGTTTCTAAAGAAGATTAGGTAAGATTTCATTATTATATTTAGGTTTCTGACTAATCTGAGCATTTAAGATCCTGCTTAATCATCACAGCTCTAGCTCACTAAAAGAAAAAAGGAACCCAGAAACAACTTCAATACACAAATCTATCAATTCTAAATTTATGTTGTTGTAGAAGTCATTCCATTACTGAAAAAGTTCTTTCCAATTTTATGTATTTATTTATTTTGAAACAGAGTTTCATTCTTGTCACCCAGGTTGGAGTGTAATGGCCTGATCTTGGCTCACTACAATCTCCGCCTCCCAGGTTCAAGAGAGTCTCCTGCGTAGCTGGGATTAAAGGCGCCCACCACCACGCTCAACTAGTTTTTGTATTTTTGGTAGAGACAGGGTTTTAACATGTCGGCCAGGCTGGTCTCAAACTCCTGACCTCAGGTTATCCACTCACCTCAGCTTTCCAAAGTGCTGGGATTACAGGAGTGAACCACTGCGCCTCGCCTCTTTCCAATTTTATACTCTATTATTCTCAACATCTAATAGACAATAATTCATGAAGAACATTATGTGCCATAAAAGTCATACTAGCTCAAAATCAGCAGGGGAAAATGCTATTATTTTCCTTTTAATTACTGACTTCACATCCCTGATTTTCCTATTCTTGTGACAATACCCAACAGCCAAGTAAAAAGGCAAAATTAACCTACTAATCTCTACATATAAAACCCTTCGCATAGAAAACTCAGAGCCATGGCCTGCAAAAAAACAAAGCAAAACAAAACAAAAAGCAGTGAGATGAAAGTGAACTGCTGCATTAAATAAGCATAGATGTATGGGCAGTCTGTGGAGGTTGTTATAGCAAGAGGCTCTTGTTTGCCAGCATTGGTTAGGTGTTGAATAGTATGTTAGACATACATGCAGTGTAGGCACGTTTGCAATTTCAGTGAGGGATCAAACAACTGAATCAGGCAGCATCTTGCTACAAGGATCTGATTTAGTAGACAAAACCAGATATGTAAAATTATCATAATAACTGGCAGTGTGTGGTAAGAACTGTAAGGGAAGTACAAAGAAGATAGTAGTTGTAGTGGTGGTGGTGAGAATGGCGAAGTGCCATTTGTGGCGTAATTTTTGTACCGACCTTGAAGGATAGGTAGATTTTTGACACCTAGAAATGCAGAGGATATTCTACGTGGAAGCTGATAGATGACTGATATCTGCATTTGATAAATAGTTCAGTCTGCCTATAAGTTAGTATTAAAGTGAATTGTGGAAAATTATATGAAAAAGTCATGAATAGGTTTATTAAGAGCCCTAATCAGACTTGAATGGTTGATAGAGACCCAGTGATGATTTCATGGGGAGAGAGATTTGATGGGGGCTCTACTTTAGTTAATGTGCTGAGATGTCTGAATTAGGAGAGGGACTGAGGCAATAGGTAAATAAGAGGCTACGGTGATCACAAAAGAGGTAATGAGAACTAAACTGTTTTTGGAGCGGTAGAAATGGAAAGAAAGGAGATACATTGAGATTCAGATTATGCTTTGAGTACCTGCCACCATGAGCCAGCACTATGCTAAACTTTCTTACATGGCATAAAGACTTGGAAATTGGTTTAGAATAAGGAGGGAGAGAGAAGATGATTTTAGTGTTGACTAAGGTTTACAGTTTGAGCAACTGAGAAAATGGTGGTGCTAATAACAGAAATAAGTTGGTTGAGAAGAGCAGTGATTTTTGTCTACTCCAGCATGGGGTAGAAATGGAGCTCAGGAGATGGAAGGATTTGGAGAATAGCTTGGGAGTCAACTCTGACACCTCAGAAGAGCAGATGTCAGAGAAACAAGATTTATTTGTTCAAACTCTCCTTTAATTAGCTTCATATTCTTGGTTAAGACATACATAATTTCTCCAGGGTTCTTATTTTATTATATCAGTTGCGAGGGACTCCCTGAATGATTTGATGGTCTGTTCCCATTCTAAAATTTTATCTTTTGTGTTTTATCTCTGAAATTCTGAGCATCAGATTGGATTAGTGTCATCACTTTGTTGCATCAGAAGTATATTAAAATCAGAGCTATCTATTTTACTCTTTTTCCCTCTTGAATTTTGTTTTTTAATTAATCTTCATTAACAAGTACTCACTTCATACTCACTAGGTTTACTCCTTTAGTTGAAAATTCATTTCTTAAAAATATCACTTAACACACATGTAAACTGGATAGCTTCTTAAATCAGCTTCTAGGGTTTGCATCAGCCAGGGTTTTAAAAGATGGAATTAAATGTAACCTAACAGTTAAGTGATTCAGATTACAATAGTATTATTTTAGTTTGTTTTCTTCAACTCTCTAATGATACATAAATTTTATATCTTAGGTTCACTAATGTATTTAAATGAAGCCACACTGCTCCATAATATCAAAGTTCGATATAGTAAAGACAGAATTTATGTAAGTATTTTACCTATGGTGTAAATTGTTGTGGAGATTATTAATTTATGTGGTACTCTTTGATTTTGCCAGGCTTGAAATTTTCTGACAGAAAATCATGCTTCATCTGAACCTCTTGAATAGTGTGTGAGCTTAGTGAGGCCAGGGATTTTTTTCTAATTTACAATTTGAACTCCAGGAGTTAAAACATGCATGATACATAGAAGGCACTTAATCAGTATTTGTGGAATGAAATAATGAATCCAGAGCATCATTTAATATCTTTTAGATTTAAAAATACCAAGTTTGAGTATTTTTAAAAACACTATAATTGTTTTTGGTTTTGATTTTTTACTTTTGGTATGTCTGTAGATGTGTTTGATTCAGTTTCCACGTTGTCCAGAAGACAATTTAAGGCAGCCTATAAGGAATATATATTGAAATTAAAAATTTGAATGAGGAAAAAATGTAAATTAGAATAGAAGATAGTATTTGAGGAAATATCAAGAACATAGGAATGTTGACCATAGAGCCTAAATAGTTGCTGAATTTCATTAGACTTTAGATACTCTGCCTTGAAAGTCCAGAATATTAAAAAATGAAAGAAAATGCTTTCAGTATAAATAGAGTTTACACTAAATCATTCAGATGGATACTTAACCTAGCATATTTTAATTATAATTATTCTCTGGGCATGCATGAGACTTTATTCCAATATGACCTAACCATATAGTTGTTTGGTGGCTGGAGATAAATTACCCCACTGTAGTTCTCCTGTTATAAAGATGGGTCTCTTCATTATTTTTGAACGAAGAAAACACATGGTTTCTTTGACACTTGCTAGATCAAATGACAGTCTTAATCTTTTATATCACTATCAATTTGCCTAATTGTACTTACTCAATTCTGACTAAATTACATTTAGTCTCTGCCATCTGTCCAAGTAGTGACAGCTGGAAAATAGAACTTATTTATTTGATTCCAAGTGAGTGTACTTGCCATCTTCTAGTTACATATAGTTTTAAGACTTTACTTTTCTCCCTGATACTTTTCAAAATCAACTAAATAAAGAACATATTTAATGTGGCTATTTTTGATTAGAAATATATTTAGAAGCAAAATTCAATCAATCAGCTGACTCATGTTGAGCATCTAATATGTGCTAAATTCCAAAATTAGAAGTAAGCTTAAGTTGCCCATTAACCATTTAACCCATAGATGTTCTAGGCAGCAGTTAACATATATTGTTTTGACAAAATCGAAATCTGGGACCAAATGGTCGCTACAGAGTGAAATCAATCCTTGGCATTCAGTGATAGGGATGGGCCCAGAGGTGCTTTGAACTGTGTTAAACTCCCCAGTAGCAGGGTAAATAAAGTAGGTTAGGAATACAAATGACCAAAACTTAGCTGTAGGGGTAGATTTTATCAGTGGAGTCAACAGAAGAAGGCTGATTGAGATGGAGCTAGAGACTCAGATTTCTGTCTGTGGTAACTTGGTGTGGTGATGTGGTGTCCCTGGGGAAGCACGTGGAAGGAGAATATTTTCTTTGAGGCAGAGGTAGGTGGGAAGAGATAATCTTGACTTTGGATATGCTGAACTTGAGGTGCCTATGGGGTTGTAAGATATAAATATTTATTAAGAATTGGAGAAATATGGATTCCTATAAAGATCAGGGAATACTCAAAGAATGTTTAGGACTGATTTGGGAGTCTTAGTTATATAGAGAATGGAAATGTTCTTTGTTTTATTTCTACTATGAGCTTTATCTTTAATGAAAATAGTAATTGGAAAATTTTATGTTTATGCTTTTCATATTTAGACCTATGTCGCCAACATTCTGATTGCAGTGAATCCATACTTTGACATACCTAAAATATATTCTTCAGAAACAATAAAGTCATATCAAGGAAAATCTCTTGGGACAAGACCACCTCACGTCTTTGCAATTGGCAAGTGATTTTAGTTGTATTTTAATTATTGTCTTTCTTTGTATTGTACACATTTACTCAATTTTTCTTTTAGATTAATAAAATATACCATAAATTGAATATATATTTTGGAGGAACTGTATACCTCTTTGGCATGTGAACATTGTTAGGAGCAAGTGTTTTACACAGCGTGGGGAAGAATCCTTTTATAGCCAACTCATGGGGCAGGCATACATCATTATCTGTGTTAAATGCCTGTGTTTGCCCAGTTGAAAGTAGGATGTAATAAAAGCTGACCTAATGGCAGTTTTAGAGTCCTTAATCCTTCAGCTCCATCTTAAAGTGTCCTCCTTTACAGTTTCAAGGCCCTGGCCTTTTTCTCTTACCCAGTTCATCCCTTGTGAGTATGTCACTTGGGCTAGACTGGAGCTGTAAGAGCAGACTTTTGGGCATCATCTTGCATCAGAGCTTTGTAAAATTAAAGGATTAAACGTAGTGTATGCTTCATACCACTGGAGAATCTGTGTGGGAAGACAGTAGTGTCTCTTTGCCTTTCTCAGCTTCTCTTTTATTTTGAAGTCCTCCAGCTCTGAGGCATAGGAGGTGGAGTTATTTGATCAGAATGAGAAATTACCCCTCTTGCCACCAAATACGGAAGTGTTAGCCACCCCTTTGGATTCAGACATAAAGCAGCTAAATGACACGTATTGGAACTAGTTCATAGTGCAGTCTGTTTCTCTTTGGGCTTCCCTTTCATGCTTGCGTTTTGGCCTAGCCAGGCTTCACTTCCATATTTGGTTGACCTGTGTGCTGTATACTACTAGGTAGAGTAAATATGACTGACATAATTACTCTACCAGGGCAGCAGCAGATTTACTTTTGGCTCTAAGAAGCTCTGACAGGCGTTGGTGTGTTCAGCTTGCAAAATGGTGCCCCATCCCTTAGAACCTGAATGTGAGCAAACTTATCACTGGAGAAAAGCTACATGTTTAAAATGTAAATAAACCAGCTTTTATTTTTAGTTTTTTACTGGTTCAAAAAACCCAAGTGTTTGGAATGATTCTTTAAAAACAGGTGGAGGACGGGTGTGATGGCTCATGCCTATAATCCAAGCACTTGGGAGGGCTGGTCTCGACCAGCCTGGGAAAACATGCAAAACCCTGTTTCTATAAAAAAAAAATACGAAAAAAAATAGCCAGGCATCTGCTTGCCTGTAGTCCCAGCTACTCTGGAGGCAGTGGAGGGAGGATCGCATGAGCTCAGGAGGTCAAGGTTGCTGTGAGTCGAGATCATGCCACTGTACTTCAGCCTGGGTGACAGAGCAAGACTCTTATTTCAAAAAAAAAAAGGTGGAATAGGTTGTGGGTAAATTGGACAAAGGGATGTGTGTACTCTTGCATGTAGTTTGCATTCTCCCCTTAGAGTAAAAGCCATTTCTAAAGTCTTCTTGGCACATGTCTGAGGTGAGAAATAGTTGTCTTATAGAGCCAAATTGTAAGGACCTAATTTTGAATTAAAGTTGCCTTAATTTGAGACTGCTTTAACAGCATTATACTGTTTGCAACTTGTCTTTGTAGTCTTAACATTTAATACATTTCATAGCCTAAGTTGTTGGAATGTAATAAAGATAGTTAAAAATTATATATGTAAACGGTGACAAATCTAGGAAATTTAAAGCTGTTAATTTTGCCTAGTTGTAAAATGTTGACAAATTCTACAAGATGCGCAAATTTAATAGTTGCATTATAGGGAAAAAACCCCACAGGTGCATTTTGTAATTATGTATTTTTTTCTTTAGCAGAATTTTTGGTTGCCACATTTCTTAATTGGAAGCTCATTAATTCTTGCTTTTCACCGGGGACTTCATTAGTTATGCATAGTGACCATTTTTTTTGATCCCTCTGCAGATTACTTCTGGAATTAGGAAGAGATGAGCCACAGCCCATAATATTGACACATTCTATCAGAAACTTAAGAGTTGTTTATTTGGATTTCATATTACTTAACTTTTAGGACAATAAGATAGAATATTTAAAGTAAATACTTTAAAAATGTTTTGAACATGTTTGAATGACTTTATTTTCAAATTTCATTAACATTGATCAGACATTTATGATTTCTTTAAGAGTAAGTGCTCCTAAGTGAACTTTCTGTTATTAATTTTATATTTAATATATTGCTCATCATTAATATCTTATTTTGACCCTAGCTGATAAAGCTTTTCGAGACATGAAGGTGCTCAAGATGAGTCAGTCTGTCATTATATCTGGAGAATCAGGAGCTGGCAAAACAGAAAACACAAAATTTGTTCTAAGGTGAGTATTCAGCCAACTTGAAGTATTTGAGCAGCTTGACTGTTTTTTTCACCCCCTTGAGATAGGGTCACACTTTGTCACCCAGGATGGAATGCAGTGGCACCACCACAGCTCACTGTAACATTGACCTCCTGGGCTCAAGCGATTGTCCCACCTCATTCTCCCTAATAGCTGGGACTACAGGCACATGCCACCATGCCCTGCTAATCTTTAAATTTTTTCATAGAGATGAGGTCTTACTGTGGTGTCCAGATTTCAAATTCCTGGGCTCGAGCAACCCTCCTGCCTTGGCCTCCCAAAGTGCTGGGATTATAGGCATGAGCCATTGTGCTCTGCCCAGGTTGACTTTTTTTTCTGGTAAAAAGGTACATATGTAAAAGCTGTCAGCCATTTCTAAGTGCATAACATAGTAGCATTAAGTATATTTACATCGTTGTGCAGCCAATCTGTACGATCTCCAGAACTTTTCATCTTGGAAAACTAAAACTTTACCCATTCAATAGCTCCTCCATTTATCCAGCCCCCTAGCAACCAGCATTCTACCTTTCAGTTTTTCTTTGAATTTAACTACTCTGGATATCTTTTGTGTAAGTGAAATTAGAGAGTATTTGTTTTTCTGTGACTGGCCTATTTTATTTAGCTCAGCTTACAATTCATCCATGTTGTAGTATGTGTCATAATTTCCTTTCTTTTAATTTTATTTTTTACTATTTTGGATCCCATCCTTCTGTTTTAAGGCCTTCTGTTTATTACACAGCCTTTATAGGCTGAATAATATTTTATTGTAGATATATGGTACATTTTCTTTATCCATGCATTTGTCAATGGACATTTAGGTTACTTCTACCACTTGGCTATTGTGAATAGTGCTGTTATGAACATGGGTGTGCAAATATTTCTTTGAGAATTTGAACAGGTTGGCTTTTAATACCTTTGCATACTTCATGAAATAGTTTGGAATGGTGGGTTGTATCCCTTTAAAGAGAGAGACACCTTATGTTAAAGCTAGTCTATAGATTATTGAAGCCAGCTCTGACATGTTATTCACATGAAGATCTTGGAGGAGACCAGTACTGGCTAGACAAAGGGTGATCTAGGAATGTTCCTTAAGAATCTAACATTTACATTCTGTCTATACTTGTGTTGTTAGCGTGGTTGAAACCATTTTTTACCTTAAGCTTATGATAATTGGCCTCCTATTTCCTTTATAGCCTGCCCCTTAATGTATTCCCTCTGCTGCCATTAAATTAAACTCGTGGCACTGTGGTGTTTTTTTTTTTGTTTGTTTTATTTGGTTTGTTTTTTTTAAAACAGGGTCTTGCTCTGTTGCCCAGTCCCCCAGGCTGTAGGGTAGTGGTGCGATCGTAGCTTGCTGCAGCCTTGACTTCCTGGGCCCAAGTGATCCCCCCACCTCAGCCTCCCAAGTAACTGGGACCACAGGCATGTGCCATCATGCCTGGCTGATTTTTTATTTTTTGTAGAGACAGGGTCATGCTATGTTGTCCAGGCTGGTCTCCAACTCCTGGACTTAAGTGACCCTCCACTTTGACCTCCTAAAGTGCTGGGATTATAGACATGCGCCACCACGCCTGGCCTTACACTTGGTTTAGAATTATAGCATTTTAGAAATGGAAGGAATCATAACACTCACTGTAGTGTAGTACTTTTAATTTACATACCCGTGGAGGTTAGACCTAGTGGTTGAACTACTGGTAGGAGCAGTGTACTCACCAGTGTTGTTCCCACTGAATTATAGTTCTTAGTTGATTGCTACATAGTGATTCTCTGAAATCTCACGGTTCATTATATAAATATGTGTGCTGTTCAGAGTTATTTATATAAAATCAATTGAAGAGTTTGTTAACAACTGTTATATATACACAATTCTGGTTAAATGAATTCTTACCAAGATTCTTGGATTCTAAGTGGTTCAGTTTCTTTTTCTTTCTTTCCTGTATGTAATAGTCTATATGAGTCTATGGTTAATATATGCAAACGAACAAAAAGTTAAGGAATTATAAACTTACAATGTGAACTTATATTTTAAATTAAGAATTGTACTTTGTTTTGAAATGAGCCAGGCAAATAGTTATTTCTCTGTGTTTTATATTTCAGTGAAACATGAAGAGTGATAACTTCCCAGTTGTTCATTGGGAGATTGCCTTATTTTATACAGCGAAAGATTGAATTAACAGGCTCTCACAGAAGGCTTTGAAATCTCCTGTAGTTGATGAATATGATATATTTAAAATCAAATAGTTGGATAAAATCAGAACATTCCCTAAAGAGTTTAAAAATTAATATCGATTAGATGTTAAAGGCAATACAAATAGAATTTATTTTTTATTTTTATAATTTCAAAATTTGGATTCAGGTAATACATGTGCCGGTTTGTTATGAGTACATTTTGTGATGCCGAGGTTTAGGGTGTGAATGATCCCATCACTGAGGTAGTGAGCATAGTACCCCCAAATAAAAAAATTTTTTTTTTGAGACGGAGTCTCAGTCTGTCACTCAGGCTAGAGTGCAGTGGTGCAGTCTCAGCTCACTGCAACCTGTGCCTCCCGGGTTTAAGCAGTTCTCCTGCTTCATCCTCCCGAATAGCTGGGATGACAGGCGCACACCATCATGCCTGGCTAATTGTTTTTTTTTTTTTTTTTTCAGACAGAGTCTCGCTCTGTCACCCAGGCTGGAGTGCAGTGGCGTGATCTCAGCTCACTGCAACTTCCACCTCCCAGGTTCAAGTGATGAACCTCAGCCTCCTGAGTAGATGGGATTACAGGTGCCTGCTACGCCTGGCTAATTTTTGTATTTTTAGTAGAGATGGGGTTTCACCATATTAGCCAGGCCGGTCTGGAACTCCTGACCTCGTGATCTGCCTGCCTCAGCCTTCCAAAGTGCTGGGATTACAGGCATGAGCCACCGTGTCTGGCCCCAGCTAATTTTTATATTTTAGTAGAGATGGGGTTTCACCATTTGGCCAGGATAGTCTTGAACTCCTGACCTCAGGTGATCTGCCTGCTTTGTTCTCCCAAAGTGCTGGGATTATAGGCATGAGCCACCATGCCTGGCCCCAAATAGAATTTTAAATCAGTTTTAAAAGCTATAACAGAATAGTTGCATTTAAGTACACATGTTTAGCTTTTAAACAGTTATAATGAAGATCTAGTTTTAGTTTTATATGTACTAAATAACAAAAGTTTAAATTATTATATACCATATTATTGTCATCAACATTTTTTATCCTATATTTTAAACAGATACCTGACTGAATCTTATGGAACAGGTCAAGATATTGATGACAGAATTGTTGAAGGTATTGCTAATTTTTTTTCTATTGTTATGCATGTCCTGAAATTAATTTACAAGATTTCTTACAGTGGTCTGGAATGTTCTTCTTTCAGAGATGCAAAATGCTCTTTTATCTCCTACAAATCATTGCTCATGTGTCATCTTGTTATTTACTTAATATCTTTTGTTTCTGCCCCCACCCTCACCTCATGAAAACACTAAGAAGGCAGGGATTTTTGTTTCATATTCCAAACCTGTAGAATAGTAACTGATACATAGCATAAACATCTGTTGAATCAATGAAAGAAGTACAGGTATTTCTTTAGCTTCCTGTTTGTTTTGTGGAGCTTGTTTTGTGTAAAGGGAAGAGGAAGAAGGGTTATTTGGCATTAAGGTGCTTTTAAGGGAAGTCATTTTAACAAAGGCAGTAGTGTGTAAATTGATTTCCTTAAGCTATCCATGCTAGTATAACTTTTTAGAAAGTCTTCTTGTAGCTCAGTTTGGAGACTACTGGCCTAAACTACCATTATGTTGAATCTGTATGATGCCCTCCTGCATCATAGACTCCTGTTTGATCTCCTCACTTAGATTCTTACTTTTCCTTAATCCAGTCTCTGTATGAAAGTTGGAATACTTTTTTTTTTTTTTTGCTCTGTCACTCAGCACCCAGGCTGGAGTGCAGTGGTATGATTTCGGCTCACTGCAACCTCTGCCTCCTGGGTTCAAGCATTTCTCCTGCCTCAGCCTCCCAAGTAGCTGGGATTACAGATGTGTGCCACCATGCCTGGCTGATTTTTGTATTTTTAGTAGAGATGGGCTTTCACTAATTTAGCCAAGCTGGCCTTGAACTCCCGATCTCAGGTTCTCCACCTGCCTTGGCCTCCCAGAGTGCTGGGATTACAGGTATAAGCCACCGCACCTGGCCAGAAGGATTTCTTTTGCTTTAAATCGTCTAATGGCTTCATACAGCTCTCAACATCATGCCCCAGATCCGTAACATCACCCGCAGTGCTCTGTATGGTCTGGCTCCTGCCTCTTCTGATCTCATCTAGAGTCATGTTTCTTCTGACTCCTCATGCTTTAATCACATTGGGCTTCTTGTAGTTCTTTGAACTGTTTTAAACAGGCTTCTCTGAATACTTGTTCTCCTTACCCCTGTCTTACTTTTCCCCACTACGTACTCAGTAAGCATTTTTAATAACAATGGTGATAATAACATATATGGGATGTATTAGGCATTATCTAATTTTTTAAAAATCTGTTACCTAATTTAAATCTTCACAGAATGAATTAGATACTATTTTATCCCTTCTTTAAAGATGAGAAACTAAACTGAGGTGGTAATATGCTGAAGCTCCTATAGCTCATCAGTTGTGGAGTTGGGATATAAACTTAGACATCTTAACTACATGCCATACTAAACGCATATTTTAACACTCTCTTGGTCTTTTTTGTTTTTAAATTAGAGACAGCATCTCACTATGTTGCCCAGGCTGGTCTCAAACGCCTGGGCTCAAGCAGTCCTCCTGCCTCAGCCTCGTAAATAGCTGGGACTGTAGGAGTGCAATGCTCTTGACATTTTAAAGAAAAAACTTAATAGGAGCCTTATATGTTGATGCATTTTGCTAATAAATCATAGCAAATGCTATATGCATTTTTCACAGTGATGTAAAATCTGCATGTAGCTCAATCTAAATGCAACTCTAATAAACATTTTTAAAGTTGAGCATCAGTAAAGTTTTTTTAATATAAAGAATTTTCTAGTTTCATTTAGAGTTTTTACGTGGTGTTGTAACATACCCAGATATGCACTTATTTTGTAAGTGATGCTTTATTCACAGTAAAGTGCCTTACTTTAGTGAGGGAGTCATTCTTAAAAACTGAACAAGTAAATAAAAAAAGAACAAATTATGGGCTACCTCAGTAAAAGACTAATTAGTATTCCGATTTGCTCATTTGAGGTGCACTCTTACTTGGCAATTGGATATAAGCCTGGTTTCTTCCATGGTAATGTGCTGTATATGGTATGTAGTCTGTTATAGTGGAGAAAAGGTGGAAGTATTATTCCAAATGTTT
>NW_016107678.1:2047157-2071102 GCF_001604975.1 Cebus imitator | reverse complement strand
CCTTGCTCTATCCTCCAGGCTGGAGTACAGTGGTGTGATCTTGGCTTACTGTAACCTCTGTGTCTCGAGTTCAAGTGATACTTCTGCCTCAGCTTTCCGAGTGGCTGGGATTACAGGCATATGCCACCACACCTGGCTAATTTTTGTGTTTTTTAGTAGAGTTGGGGTTTTACCATGTTGGCCAGGGTGGACTTGAACTCCTGACCTCAGGTGATCACCTGCCTCCCAAAGTGCTGGGATTCTTAATGGAGAGTAGCAAATGTAACAGGAAGGGCCTAGAGTTTTTTCGATGCCATCTGTAGTAGAAGTTTAGTTGCTGGTTTTGGAATGAGTATATTATTAGTAGCATTAATATGATTTTCTGTTGGAGAGGTTCTTACCCTATTTGGGGATACTTTGCTTGTATTAAATTCTTCAGTAAAAACTAGTAGATTACCAGGAAGGGAGTTGGGAGACCTGTAAATGAGTTCTCCTTCTGTCAGCAGCCAGTTATGTGGCCTTTGAAGAGTGAGTTGACCATGCTGGCTTCAGTTTTTTTGTCCCATCTGAAACATGAAGGATATATGCTAATATTTCTTTTAGTTTTAATGTTTGCTTTCTTATTTTTGGCAAGTAAAACGGCTGGGGAGTGAGCTTTAAAAGAGCTTTAGAGACTAGTTACGCATTCTACCGTGGATAGAATAGGAGAAATAGACTTGAAAAGGCTTCATAAGAAATATGGCTTCCTGTTTATTATAGCAAAAACATGCTTCATGAAAAAATATTTTAACACTAAACACTATGAAGCACTTTAAGTTTGTTGATGGAGAATACGTGTGTAAGATTAACACTAATTTTGTATGTTTATAACTGAGACTTAGGTGAGTATAAGAGTAGACTCTATTGACTCTTATCCAGTCATGGTATGTGTATGGGTTATTATAAAATAACAATGAAAATGTTATATTTGTTTGTTAGGATTTTAAATCCTATTATTCTGAGAGCCTTTCTTAGATAATTCTGTAAACTCTTAATTTGTTAAATTTCACTGGATGTACATGTAAAAGTGTTAAATCTGGAGGCTATGTTAATATGTAAAATGTTTTACAAAAGTAAGTCAAGTAATAACATTTCTTGCCTATATTTTCTCACAAGAGGCTTGCTGTTTTATCTATTATAATTAGTACTCTTGTGAGCCTGATATACTTGAGAAAGCAGTAAAAGTCTTAGGGAAAGAATTTTAAAATCGAGTTATAAATTTTGTAACGCAGTGGCTTAAAAATTTAGCTTTTCCTATAACATTTACATTTTCTTTTTACATGTTTGAGAAATTTTCCCATCTCCTGGACTTGAATATTGCCTGAGCCTAGTGGGCAGTCAATAAATATTTGTGGAAATGGACATTACATGTGAATTCCTTCATGTTAATATTTTTTAGAGCATTTTTTAGACATATATATTAACAAATGGAGGCATACTATGTATATTTTGTAATGTTCCTTCATGCTAATTTTTTGATGGAGTTTTTTTATTTCTCAATAGCTAACCCACTCCTAGAAGCCTTTGGAAATGCAAAGACTGTTCGCAACAATAATAGCAGTCGATTTGGGAAATTTGTAGAAATACATTTTAATGAAAAGGTAAGTGAGAGTAAGCTTTGGAATGATATTTTTGGGAATTCTTTGTGAAAATGCAGGGGTCAGTTGGTGCTGTACTTGCACTTACGGTAAATTCCTTTAAGTTTCGTTATTACTTTAGATGATTTCAGGAATGTGTATGTCCACTACGACCACCTAAAAAGCTCCTTTCAGAATTTAAAACCCAGATACTGAATTTGACCTTGTCATTGAGTATTACTGTATAGCTAGTCATGTAAGATATTCTAGCACTTGTGTTGAGGTACGGTGCAAGGTCAATTGTGATTCTACAGTGGCTCCAAACTTAGTAGGATTTGGGTAGAGACTTAAACGAGGATGTTTAAAATGAAGGATGACCATTATAAATACTCTAAGCTTACATTTAGTTTTTTGTTGTTTCCCCTTTATTTGATGAATATTATAACCTCTATGATAGACAAACGTGTATTAGAAAAGGTAAATAATTTAAGATTGCTGAGGTATACTTTAAGACTTTAAATGTAAAAATATATTTTCTCTCTGTTTTGTTTTTTAGAGCTCAGTTGTTGGAGGATTTGTTTCACATTATCTTCTAGAGAAATCTAGGATCTGTGTTCAAGGCAAAGAGGAAAGAAATTATCATATCTTTTATAGGTTGTGTGCTGGTGCTTCTGAAGATATTAGAGAAAAACTTCATTTGAGCTCACCAGATAATTTTCGGGTAGGTCAAAAGAAAAGAAATTTCATACAGCCAGGTGCAGTGGCTCATGCTTGTAATCCCAGCACTTTGGGAGGCTGAGGTGTGTGGGTTGCTTGAGCCCAGGAATTCAAGAGCAGCCTGGGCAATGTAGTGAGACCCTGTCTCTGAAAACAAAACAAAACAAAACAAAAATTAGCTAGGCTTGGTGACACGCAGAGGTAGTTCCAGTTACTCCAAAGGCTGAAGTGGGAAGATCACTTGAGCCCAGGAGATTGAGGCTGCAGTGAGCCATGATTGTGTCATTGCACTCCAGCCTGGGTAACAGAGCGAGACCCTGGCTCAAGGAAAAAATAATTTCATGCTATTTTTGAAAATAGAATTACCATTAGTCTTAAAACTTATTTTAGTAGATTTTGAAATCTGGTTGTTGTGTGTATGTAACTTACATTAGATCAAGTATAACATGTTAGAATGATCACTGTACTGAGAAGATCTGTATTAAGATGTACTGCTGAGTTTATAATATAACACTATATGAGGAGGCACATAATGGAATAGGTAAAAGGATAGATATTAAACCCCATATCAATTTAAACTCAATTAGAAATTTATCATAGTTATGTAATATTGGCTTTAAAGTTACCTTTGAGTTATCTGTAAAAATGTTTGAACACTGAATTAATGTTAATAAAGGACACATGAATGTATTTCTTAATTCACTTCAACAACAAATATTTATTGCTTGCCCATTGGGTGCCAGGAATTGTGCCAGGATTAAAAAGATAAATAATACCCAGTCGTACACAAAGATAATAGCCAGACACACATGCACGCACGCACGCACACACGCAGACACACCCCTGCACCCCTGAGCATTACAGGCCAAGGGAGTAGAGTTTCTAGGAGTGGTAACTGGGAATGGTTAACATAATTTTCAGATTCTCAAGTTAGAAAACTGTCTGTGTATGGAATATGGGAATGTAGTTTATACAAAGGAATGGAATGTGAGTAAGGAATGTACTTTGTATAGAGTTCCCCAGGTGATTCTGATAGTCTTTTTTGGTCAGAAATCTTCCTTTTGAGAATCGTAACACATAATTATTGCTGTGTTGTTGTGTGTGTATTTTTGCAGAGAGCTTATCTTTTACTTCATCCAATTTCTCTTCATGTGTATTTGCAAATTTTAAGTCTGTTGTCTTAAAATGCTTTATAAATGTGTCTCTTCATATACTTCCAAAATCTCCAGTCTTTTCTAGAACTCTCCAAATTAATTGGAATTTGAAGCTAGTTGTCCACATTATTTTCATGGAAGTAAAGAAAATTATTTCTTTTTTTACTATGTTTTTTAGAAAAGGAATATATATTACTGTGAATTATGTAAAATATAATAACAATGATGTGGTTTTGTGAACACTTAGTTGACAGTAAAGTGATGTGACTGTCCTGGTCTTAATCTAGCATTTCTTTCTGCTTTAAGGTTTGGGAGCATAGTATTTCTGGGTTTCAGAATATACAGCCTTTCCTGGTACACTAGCAGGCATCCTGAAAGGGCAGCTATTAAAATGTTTCTGGTCAGAAGGTTTCCTACTTCTGCAGTGTGAACCGGGAGGCCTAATTTCCTTTCTTACAGGAAAGTCCTTGTTATGGTAAGAGGGAGAGTAGGGGAACAGCGTTGTATACATTTGCCATCTTGAATATTCCTCTCATATGCAGGCACACACACACTACTATATCCACTTCCCCCAAATAATTATGTCTTAAAATGACTTGTAATTATGTTAGTGATTTCATCAGGTTTTTCTGTAGGTTAGCCCTCTGGTTATAACTGAGAGATCAGGTGTTAAAAGCAAAGGAGAAACCTGCAGTAGGTTGAACACTTCCAAAATTGTTGAAATTTTTTGGTCACTAAAAGTTTAGATCACTACTCCATTAAAATTAGTATGTAAAGAATTGTGGATGTATACCTATTTGAAAGCATTTGTATTAACCACAAATATACTTTAAAAAGTAAAAGGTTTAAAAATGTTTGCATTATTTAGACATTTCAAATATTTCTTTTATGGAGCCATTTGCTATAATCATGGATAGATCCTTGAATGTAGAGAAAGCTTAGATAGAATAAGAATAGATGGCAGGGGTGGGTAGTGTTCTAGTTTCAGGAAGACTAAAACGTTGTAATATTAGGCCCCACTGCCCAGAAGCAAAGTATTTGACAAAACAGTTGGAGTGAGGAGACAAAATGCTTGGTTGCAAAGAAATATTAGTTTTGGCTTTATATGTTTAAGCTATCATTCTGCTAAGTAAAAGAGCTCTTACTTGAAACAGTCAATTGAAAATGCTTTCCAACATTGTTTCTTCTCCCTTCTCTTTTATTTTTTTCCCCAACGATTCTAGGGTAGAAGGAAAAAAAACATGTATATTGTTGTCTTGTTTTTACTGTATTTTAGCATTTAATTATAATGGAGAAGGAATGATAGATGTATCGATTATCTAAAATTTAATTTATCCCCAAATAATTCAAATTTATTATAAATTTTTTTGGTATGTGTATGATGTGGTATATTTAATCTGGGATGGGAATTCATCCCATGGTAGAATAAAATCATAGTGACCTGATTTATGAGAAGCTGAGGTGTTTAAAAAACTTATCCATTCTGTTTTCTGTGTACATCGTTCCTGGTCAGATTTGCCCAATTCCAACTGAATTTCGTCTTTAGGCTGTGTGTAATTTTTAGAAAAATGCAGTATTTTTAGTCTGCCTTATAGCTAATGTGTTCATTAACTTTTGTTTAGAAACGGTTTTTAAATGAAGCAAGCCTTCAGTTGCAAGAGTAATAAATGTGAGCAGTAGATTCTTGTTGATATTGATACAGGTTCTTTTTCTGAACTGCTCCTCTTATTCTATAGTGTGGAAGTATTTAGCTTTTAAAAGCCTTTGGGAAGCAAGGTAAATCGTTGAAATAAAACCTAAAATTATCTGATCCATAAAGCAAGCACGGTAATTTATGTACAATTATTGTTAACTGTCAGTAAATGTGAAAAGCATGTTTTAAAAAACTGACTCTGAAAATCAGAAATTAAGAAAATCAAGGATAGTATTTCTTAATTATTCAGAATTTAAAATATTACTTGAAAAATTAAACCACAGTATGGGTCCTTACTCGAGATTCTATGTATTTAGTAGGAAGCTGATTTTCATGATTTTATGGACTGTATTTAGATTTTTGTTACTGAAAAGATATAAAATCATTGCCCTTTAAAAGTAGAAAACCTTTATGTCATTGATTTTTATTTTAATCATTTTATTTAATCTACTTTCAGAGATTAGGATTTTTAATATTCCTGGTTTTATTAGTAGTAAGAAAAATGTTTATAAATATAGAAGTATTTTAGTGGAGAGATTAAACATTAAACAGTACTCAAGTTATGTTTAGAAATTCTTCATGGTTGGCACTATTTGATAATTTGGGTTTTTTCCTGTGTTATTTCCCTGTGGATCATATATGTTAATTATATTTAATTTGTTTTGTCATAGTATTTAAACCGAGGCTGCACTAGATACTTTGCTAACAAAGAAACTGACAAACAGATTTTACAGAACCGCAAAAGTCCTGAGGTATAGTAGACCTTGTTTCTTAAAATCTTTAATGTAAAAAAAAAAATATTCCGAAAGATGTGTTATAATTTTTATTTTGGAGCCCAAGTAAGAGTTCTAACTTTTAGGCTTATACTTTTGAAAACTAAATATTTATCTAAGTCTCTTTCCCATTGTAATACTTTATACCTCTTGTTGGTATCTAGTGAAGTTGCAGGTTCTGGTTCTTCCTGGTTGTGCATCACTGCTCTCCTCTCATTCTGTTTTTAAGCATGAAGGTATTAAATTGCCTGAGAATCATTCTCTTCTAGCATTTTTGAAACTTAGTCTTATATCACCCACTTGAGCTTAAGTATATGTCTTTTACAATTTATTGTCTGTTTCAAGGCTGAAGTGAGCTTTGATGTAGACAGTAAATAGATTAAGCATTCTTGGGAAGAAAGGCTTATAGGCTGGGTGTGGTGGCTCGTGCCTATAATCCCAGCACTTTCAGAGGCCAAGGTGGGAGGATCATTTGAGGCCAGGAGTTTGAGACCAGTCTGGGCAACGTAGTGAAACCCTGTCTTTACAAAAAATGTAAAAGAATTGCTAGGTTAGGTGGTGTATGCCTATGTAGTTCTAGCTACTTGGGAGGCTGAAGTGGGAAGATCACTTGAACCCTGGAGGTGAAGGCTACAGTGAACAATGATCATGCTGTTGTACTCCAGCCTGGGTAACAGAGTTAAAAAAAAAAAAAAAAGCTAGCTGGGCGCAGTGGTTCACACGTGTAATCCCAGCAGTTGGAAGGCTGAGGCAGGTGCATCATTTGAGGTTAGAAGTTTGAGACCAGCTTGGCCAACATGGTGAGACCCTGTCTCTACTAAAAAAAACCAAAAATTGCCAGATATGGTGGTGTGTGCCTGTAATCCTAGCTACTTGGGAGGCTGAGCAGGAGAATTGCTTGAACCCAGAAGATGGAGGCTGCAGTAAGCAGAGATTGCGCCACTGTACTCCAGCCTGGGCGACAGAGCAAGACTTCATCTCAAAAAAAAAAAAAAAGCTTATATATTATTATAGTTCTGTTTAAAACATGATATTTATGTAATATATGAAAAATTTTGTATATTGGTTTCAATGAATTATCTTTCTAAGAGTAATTAGATATAATTATACCATTATTGTTTTTAAAACAAGTTCTAAATCTAAAAATTTACAACCCTTTATAAATTTTAATATGCAGTGTTTAATAAGTGATACTAAGTTGCATGTATTCCAGGGGCTTAAATTATGAAATACTATGTAATGATTAATGATAGCTACTGGTTAATATTACCATTATTAATTTTATTAAAAATTTAAGTTGAGTAATCAGACGAGTTTTTATAATAGTTTTTAGTGCTTCTATATTTGTAAGCCCAATATTTTTGACTCCTCTTAAAATGGATTAGATGATTTATGTCTTTAGGATATTTATATAAAAGAACAGAAAGCAAATAAAATGTTTCATTATTTCAAATTCTGAGCAGACAAGCCTACAGTAAATTTTTGTTTGATATTTTATATATCATTATAGATACAGAATCTGAATTATAAACTATAAATTTTGTTAAAGTCATGGTTGGTACTTTAAGAAGGAACATTAATATTTATTACATTGTCTTTCTTTGTCTTGATAAGACTGTGTTTTTCTGAGATACCAAAATATAGAAGTTGTATTCTTTTCACTAAGATAATGGAGACATTTCTTAGTGGGACATTGCAGGAGTTCTGAAGAGGGGAAAAAAAAGATATAAATTTGATCATTTGCTATGGAAAAAATGGAGTAGAGAGGAAAGAAAACCAGAGTTTACCCCCTAAAGTGTAGTGTGTACTCTCGAAAGAAGAAAATTGCCCTCTTATTCTAGAGTCATTATACTCTGTTAGAAATCTTATTTACATTGATTGAGTGTGTGTTTATGCATATAGGTAAATAATGGATTAATATGTTTAAATTACTTTTTATGTCTTCTTTATCAGGAGGATGAGGTGATCATTTTGACTAATTAAACCCTTTGCCCAATTCCATCTGAATGTCTTTAGGTTGTGTGTAATTTTTAGAAAAATGCAGTATTTTTAGTCTGCCATACAGCAAATATGTTCTTTAACTTTTGATTAGAAACAGTTTTTAAGTGAAGCAATCCTTCAATTGCAAGACTAAAAATTCTGCATGATGTGTGTTTTCTGCTGAACAGTTTTGGCTGCATGTGACTGTTTCCTTGGCTTCTTTTAAGAACAAAATTGAATTTTATTGTCTTAGATATTTTCCAGAATTGTTACACATTCATAATTGAACATTTTAAATAATTTTGTAGAGAGACAATTACAGCTTGAGCTGGGAATCATTTGCTTATTGGGAGGAAAAGATATCCATCTCCTGGCCTGGAGGCATCTTTAATGACCAGTTAATCATGATCCTGTTACTTAATGTTTAACATATATTCTCAAGTTCTGGAAAATTTCTAGTACAATCTTCTTGTGTCCAGTAACTTTTATGTTTCTCCTTCTAGTTTCTGCAGACCTGACTTTCTTCTTTATTTCTTCTAAGTTAGTATAGAATCTAACAAATGAGTACGTTACATGCAAGTTCCTTTAGGAGAGAAAACAAATTTTCTCTTCATTTTTTCTAAAATATTTTAAGTCATTGCATAAATTATTAGAGTAAGCATAATGCTTACTAATATCCTTTACCTTATATATATGCATATAAAAAGGTTTAAAAAAGAATTCTCAGACATGAAAATTCTATCAGCCTGTCCACTATTTTTACTACTACTTAATATTGGTACAGTTGGTGGCATTTAACCTAAAGGAATGTCATACTAATTGTCACATTTAAATTTTCCATTGCACTTTTTAACCTACTTTTTCTTCCTTTTTTAATTGACAAGAATAATATATATTTATATAGTACATTGAAGTGCAGTGTACTGTTTGATACATGTATACATTGTAGAATAATTAAATGAATATATTTATCATGACCTCATTTAAAAAAATCTGTAGACATTGATTCATTTCAACTATTGATATTCCCTTTTTTTCACTCAATTTATATCTTTTTCTAATGTCCTAGGATTATAATGCTTTAGAGTGAAAATCGTAATTTAATTGAAAAACATCTAATTTTATTCTTTTAATTGAAATTTTTACTTATAAGTGTAGAGTCACATGTAGTAAATAGTGAAATAGAATAGAGAGATCCTGTGATACTTTTCCTGGCCATTTAGTTTTTGAATGTTAGAATAGTAAAGATTTTCCCATTGACAGATTTTATTTTTGCATGTTATATAGTACATAAATTGACCTGGTGTAGTAGTTTTAGTCTACTTAAATAATGTAATGATCAGTTAATTGGTGTCTTCTTGTTTTGTAGTATGTTAAAGCAGGTTCTTTGAAAGATCCTCTGTTAGATGACCATGGTGATTTTATTAGAATGTGCACAGCTATGAAAAAAATTGGTTTGGATGATGAAGAAAAGCTTGATCTCTTCCGGGTAGTAGCTGGCGTCCTGCACCTTGGAAATATTGATTTTGAGGAAGCTGGCAGCACTTCAGGTTTGCTTTTCATATGTTTAAGAGGAAAAAAAACTAAATAGAATTTCTGTTATTTCTTTGTCATATGAAAATTGACTGTTTATGTGCAGCTTGCTTAAAAACTTTAAGAAATATCTAAAATACACTGGGTTAAATGTTGAATCTACCAAATGTAGAATGTTTCATTATCAGTCATTCTGAGCTCTGTTTTGAACAAATCAGTGATATTGCTTAGTTATAAACCTCTAATTTTTCAAGGTTAAATAACTATTTCATCCTAATAAATTTAAGGTAATTTTTAGTTAAATTTTCCAGTTGATATTACACTTTTCCAGTAGGTGAGGAGATTAATTCTGTATAATTTATTAAGGCATTTTTGAAAATTTTCAGGATCATTGGATGAATTAATTAGGATAATTTAATATATAACAGTCCATGTACTTTATTAGTAAGAAATGGAAATAAATTAAAATTTTAATCTTATGCAGATTGAAAACAGTATTTAAATGCATGGCAAAATCAACTCTTCAACTGCAGTGTTTCAGTCTGTACATAAATAGTAGAACTTTGCATAGTTCTAAATTTAATCCACAAATACAGGGAATGTCAAACTGAACCGTGGCCCAAATTTAGCCCACTGCCTGTTTTTATAAGTAAAATTTGATTGGAACATTGCCACACCCAATTATTTATGTATGGTCTATACCAGCTTTTGTGCTAGTGTCAGAGTTGGGTAGTTGCAGCAAAGACTGTATGTCTAGTAAAGCCTAAAATATTTACTGTCTGGCACTTAGAGAAAAAGATGGTCAATCCCTATATTAAGATATTAGGATCTTATACCAAGGATGAGTTAGGGAAAACCTGCAGCACCATTTAATGTATTAGTCAATAATGGGCTTTGGTGTTAGATCCCAGAGGCTCTCTGAGCCTTGGTGTCTTCAGTTGCAAAATGAAATAATCCTCTTGAAAAGGAGAAGAACTTTTAGAGTACAATCAGTACCTAGCAATAGTGTGTATATGGGGAAGGAGTGTAAGAAGACAGGAAAAAAGAACATTAAAAAAAGTGTTATGTGCAAGACCCTTCTCATTCTCTATTTCATCGTAAACATCATAATTTTAATCTGTACAACATAAATATAATGAGGTAGGGGATATTATCTCCATTTTACAGAAGTGGAACCTGTGTCAAAGTGATGCGTGTGGTTATTGATGAAGTTGTAGATGTGAGAGCTGGTTCAACTCAGGCCTGACTAACTCAGAGGCTTGTGGTAATTGTCCCTCCTTTCTCCCAGGCTACTGAAATTTGTGATCTGTGAATGAGCAGACTAAAACAGACATCTTAATGATTTTCAGATGTAATGTTCTGCAATGCTGTGAAATCAATAAGTGAGATGCAACATAACATAGTGGATGGGAGCACGTGCTCCTGATCCAGATGCTTCACCACATACTATCTGTATGACCTTAGGCAGGGAACTTAGCCTTTTCATATCTCAGTTTCCTCACTGAAAATAGTAATAGTCCCTACCTCATGTTGTAAAGAGGAATACATTAGTTAAATATTTGTAAAATGATTTGAATACTTGTGTCTGGCACATAGTAAGTCTGGCACTGTAAGTGTTTTAAATGAGGAAGTATGATTAAAATATAGATTGCTCCCAATTTAAAATGAAAAAAATTCAAGCAAAATTTGATATGTTCTTAATATGCATTAAAATTTTTTATTTTTTTTGAAGGATTGGAAAATTTGTTTTGAAAATATAATGAATGTTAGCATACATTTCATTTTCTCTCTCGCATTGTTATACCAAGGGAGAATGTGTGGGAGATTCTAACACACAAAAAAATCTTTACAATAATTAATGCACACTTTAGAAATGTTGTTAGAAGTGAAGAATGGCATCTTCACAGCTCTTTATTACCCTGTGGTAAAAGATGCAGATGTATAGAATATTATAAATGCTGCATGATGCAGTTAGTAGAAGAGTATGAAATGCCCAAAAGGTACTGCTATTTGCATTGTCTCTTATTTTTCTTCTTTAACTTTCTTTTGTCGAAGGGAAAGTGAACAGAAATCAAGGAAGATTGGAAAGAGGCAGGGAATCAATAGGATCAATAAATGATTAAATTAATTATTTTAAAAGTGAATATTTTATTTGTCTCCATCCTTCCTATGACTCTTCGTACAGATCCAAATGGTTTCTTTCTAATTAGAAGTGATTTCTTTTTTCCCTAGGGAGCTTGATTTGGCATGTCTTAGCTATTTGAAAAAAACTTAGTTTTGGCAGGGCATAGTGGCTCATGCCTGTTATCCCAGCATGTTGGGAGGCTGAGGTGGGAGGATTCACACACACACACACACACACACACACACACACACACTCATCTCTCTCTCTCTCTCTCTCTCTCTCTCTCTCTCTCTCTCTTTCTCTCTCTCTCTCTCTCTTTCTCTCTCTCTCTCTTTCTCTCTCTCTTTCTCTTAGCTGGCCATGGGTGGTCAATGCTTGTGATATACACACACACACAGACACACACACACACAAACACACACACACACACACACACAATTAGCTGGGCATGGGTGGTGCATGCTGGAAATGATTGTCTGAGCCTGGGAGGTTGAAGCTGCAGTGAGCCATGATTGCACCACTATACTCCAGCCTGAGCAACAGAGTGATACCCTGTCTCCAAAAAATTTGGTATTTTTATAATTATTCTACTGAAAGATTATTCTCCAATAAGCACTTAGAGGACTCTTAACTGTCATAAAGAAGTTTTTTGCATAATGAAAATGCAGAAAACACTTATTGGGACTGCCTATGTTATTTAAATTCCACATAACAAATAAAATGTTAGTATAACAACAGACTTTAAAAATGTTTGAAGAATTTCTTTTTTGGAAAGAAGTGATATGAAACTTTACATTATTTCATAGGTATTTTTCCTTTTAAGACTTATTAAAAAGCCTGTTTTTTGTTTTTTTTAAGTCTTAGCCTTACATATTTTTTGGAGATGTGTAAGAAACTGCAAAATAGCAAAAAAGAAATATTTAAATGAATTATTTGATGTTCAGTTTTTTGACAGTTACATAATTTTAGGCAATGTGTATATGTATAGAATCTACACATGAGTAATAAGCACATTTTCATATGTGGGACATTCAGTATATTCTCAAAGTATCTGTTTTCTCTTTTTGGTAGGCGCTTTATTGAGATCTAATTAATACACCATACAGTTCATGCATTGGAAGTGTACATTTCAGTGGTTTTTAGTATTTTCAGAGTTGGGCAACCATCACCATAGTTTTAGAACATTTTCGTCACCCTGCAAAGAAACCCCATACCCATTAGCAGTCACTCCTCATTGCCCATTTCTCTCAACCTTAGGTAACCACTAATCTACTTCCTGTGTCTATAAATTTACCTATACTGGGCATTTCATATAAACGTAATCATATAATCTTTTTTTTTTCGATTGCCTTCTTTCACTTAGCATAATGTTTTCAAGGTTAATCCATGTTGTAGTATTTAGCAGTACTTCCTTTTATTTTTATTGACAAATAATATTTCATTGTATGTATATATTACATTTTTTTTACCCCTTCATCAGTTTCTGGACATTTGGGTTGTTTCCATTTCTTGGCTCTTATGCTGCTGAGAACATTTGTGTACAAATTTGTGTTTGGATGTGTTCTTATTTTCCTTGAGTAAATGCCTGGGAGTGGAATTGCTGAATCGCATGATAAACACTGTTTGACCTTTTGAGAACTGTCAGACTTTTTCAAAGTAGCTATTCTACTTCACAGTAGATACTTCCATCAACAGTGTATGAGGGTTTCAGTTTCTTCATATCCTCACCAGTACTATCTGTATGCTTATAGCAATCATAGTGGGTGTGAAGTGTTATTTCTTTGTGGTTTTTATTTGCATTTTTTTGATGGGTCAAGATGTTGAGCATCTTTCTGTGTGCCCACTGACCATTTGTATATCTTTTTTGGAGAAGTGTCTGTTGAGTTTCTTTGCCCATTTGTTAATTGGGTTGTCTTTTTATTACCAAGTTGTAAGAGTTTTAAAAATATGTTCTAGGGGGCCGGGCGCGGTGGCTCAAGCCTGTAATCCCAGCACGTTGGGAGGCCAAGGCGGGTGGATCACGAGGTCAAGAGATCGAGACCATCCTGGTCAACATGGTGAAACCCCGTCTCTACTAAAAATACAAAAAAATTAGAAAAAATTAGCTGGGCATGGTGGTGCGTGCCTGTAATCCCAGCTACTCAGGAGGCTGAGGCAGGAGAATTGCCTGAACCCAGGAGGCGGAGGTTGCGGTGAGCCGAGATCGCGCCATTGCACTCCAGCCTGGGTAACATGAGCGGAACTCCGTCTCAAAAAAAAAAAAAAAAAAATATGTTCTAGGTACAAGTTGTTTGTCAGATACATAATTTGCAAATATTTTCTCCCATTCCGTTTGTTATCTTTTTACTAATTTGTTATTGTTCCTTGAAACTCAAGCTCTTATTTCAGTGAAGCCTAATTGATCTGTTTTATTTTATTCCTTGTGATTTTGTTATTGTATCAAAGAAATGAACATTTACACTATGATCATAAAGATTTATGCTTATGTTTTCTTCTAAGAGTTTAATAGTGTTAGCTCTTACATTTAAGTCTTTCATTCCATTTTGAGTTAATCTTTGTGTAAGATGTGAGGAAGGGGTCCAACTTCGTTCTTTTGCATGTGGACATTCAGTTGTTCCAGTACTTTTATTGAAGAAGCTGTTCTTTTCTCAATGAATTGTCCCAACAGCATCTTATTATAAAACGGTCTCATTTTTCACATTTTTTTCTCATATATATTCTGAGATTGGTCTGTTAAGTAGTTTATGAATTTGTCATAAAATTCCCATGATTTTCACATATTCTTTGTGGTTTTTAAGTTAGGTAGCCTTAGAATATATCATTTATTAATATTAATCTTTGAAAATATTTGTAAAATGTTATTTTTAAATATTATAATACAAGTAAATAAATAGAAAAAATAGTTAATCTTTATCTAGTACTTTCTTTGTACCAGGCACTATTCCAAGCACTTCACATATGTAACCTTATTATCTTCATAACCATAAGAGGTAGGTAAAGTTACTATCTCAGGTTTATGGACAAGGAAACTGAGCACAGAGAGAATAAGTAACTTATTCAAGGTCACATAGTTAGTACTTGCAGAACCTGATTATCTCTGAGACTAAAGCACTGTCTTTCTTTATAATACTTTTTAAAACAGTCTTTATAAGTCGAAATCTGCAGTTATTATGTACTAAGGCAAAAATGACCTGCCTGGCGCCATCTGCTGCAATATATCTTTTACTCGCATGCCCCTACACAAGCACACAGAAAATAAAGTGGCATATGTGCAGGTTAGATGTGCCAACGGCAGATTTCTCAAAATACCCACATGGGTCAAGACCTAGCTACATTGCTTTTTTTTTTTTTTTTTTTTTTTTTTTTTTTTTTTTTTGGCTATTCTCTGTTCTGCAGTGTAAAGATGCTACTGAAATTGGCTGGGCATGGTGGCTCATGTCTGTAATCCCAGTACTTTGGGAGGCCGAGGCAGGTGGATCACCTGAGGTCAGGTGTTCAAGACCAGCCTGGTCAGCATGGTGAAACCCTGTTTCTATAACAACAACAAAAAAGAAAATGTCAAAAAGGCTTGCAGATACCCCTAAGGGTAATAAGGAGAAGAGGAAGCATTTGTATTGATCTCTAGCACAGAAAGTCAAGCTGTTGGAGAAACTAGACAGTGGTTTATATGTATATTGCATGTTATTATTAATGTGCATATGAAACATAAATGAATTTTGTGTTTAGAATTGGGCTCATTGCTCATTGTGTATATGCAGATTTTCCAAAATTGGAAAAAATCTAAAATCTGAAACACTTTTGGTCACATTTCTGATAAGGGATACTCAACTTGTGCAAGTAATGGTAATTGTCTCTTCACTCTCTCCATCCAACCCCAAGCAACATGAGTACATGCTTATTACATATATGCATAAACACACCCATAGACAGACAGGTGCATCCAAATTGATATATTAAGGTGCCTTACAGCATTTGCATTAAAATTACTCCTTGAAATTTCTTGGAGTCATATGAAGTTTAATGATGAGATGCTACATTTCTCTAAAGAGTTAATACATTAAAAAATATTATAATGTATCATTAGTGTAGTTTGCTTACATGGTCATAAAAAATGAAACAGTGGCAGTTTAATATTGATGTGCTTAAAGGGTTATACCATGAATTTCCCCAAAAGAGGGTCTTCTCTTGAGCTTAGCAGTATGGGTGTTTGACAAGTATGGTGTAAAATGAGGTGGATTTAAGAGTTACAAATAAGTTTTGCTTATTCTGTAGTTTTATGTAAGTGAAGTATAATTCTAAGAAATGGGTCTTGAAAATCTGGTTTATATAATACTTACTTAGAAATTTCAATTAAAATATATTTCCATTAGGTGGTTGTAATCTGAAGAATAAATCTGCTCAGTCTTTGGAATATTGTGCTGAATTGCTGGGTTTGGACCAAGATGATCTTCGAGTAAGTTTGACCACAAGAGTCATGCTAACAACAGCAGGGGGCACCAAAGGAACAGTTATAAAGTAAGTTCCTTAACTAATTGCTCTGCAAAAATTTTGCCTTGCAGTTTGTCAAGGAAAAATCTTTTTCTGAGAACACTGAAATTTAAAGTTGATCTTTATACACAATTCATTCTTTTCATTATGCTCTAAATCCTGTGCTTGATAAATCAAAATTCTGTGCACCTCAATGTAGTAATCCACCATATAAATAAATGGAGTTTGACATAGCTCTTAAAGTTGTTCCCTGCTGATATTTGGAATTTATAAGGTAAGAGAGAGGTATACTTTTATACAGCTATGCAAATACAAGCTGATGATATAAATCAATATGTGGCAGTTTTAGGCAACAGATCATTTTTTAATTTTTCATGCATATAATATGTACTAAAACTTCTATTAAGCAGAACTCACTTTAGCAAAGTACTCAGCAAATGACACTTTCTTTATGTTTAGGATTCTTTATTTGGAAGAAATTAAAAATGACAAGAAATAAGGGCTTAACCAAGATTTTAAAAATCAGCAACCAAGAACTTCTAGATTGTACCTGGATGTTTGTGCACTTTTGTCTCCGTGTCCTATATTTTATGTAGTTTTGGTTTTGGTACTGTAGAATAAAATTGACATTCATCCTTGTCATTCTGAGGCACTGCAGGATCTTCATTTGTGGAAGGAAAAAGTCAGATGAGCTCTAGTGACATACTTCAGAAAAGTTTCCAACAAATTGAAACAAGCAGGATTTTTTTTGAAAAAAGCTTTTAGTCTCTCAGAAAATTTGCTACCTCTTATTCTTTGGACAGTTTTAGCCAGGTGTGCTTAGCCTGATTCTTTGCTAAGCAAATTCAAAATTGTTCTTATGATAAACACTGGAAGACATTTGTAGAGCAGCACCTTACAGCCTACAGTTACTTGGTTCTTTACAGCTGTCTCTGGGGCCCAAAGGAAAGCCTATAAATGTGTAGCTGTTGCTGCCTCCATTTCCCCATTTTCTCCTTTGTTCCAAAGCAGTTTGTTGTTGTTGTTGTCATTTCCTTCTTTCAATCAATGCCATTCCAGAATCCAAATCAACTCTTTCATGTGTTCTATGTATAGGGTGTCCACATGAAATTCACTTTAAGAAAGGGTTTCACTGCAGAAAATGTAAGTGAGAAATCACTGTTTAGAGAGGCTCAATTATCAGGCTGACCTGAGTGACTTATAAGTCTATTTCCAAATTTGACATTTTTTTTTTCGGGTGCTCTCTTGGTACCCCATGCTTATCTTTAAGTGGCATTTAGCATGGTATTTGGAAATTCTCTTCTGTGCCAGTCTCTCTTCATCAGACTATAGTTTTCTTGAGGTCAATGGCTGTGTGTCTGTATCTGCCACATTTAATACTCTTATACAATGCAGTTAGTTTTATTAAATAGTAGAATTGGACAGTTCAAATTTTAAGATGTAAACATTTTATCCTAAACAATGTAAAGTTACCAAACTTTAAAGTTATACTGAATTAAATACTCTTTCCTTTGCATTTAAGGAAAGTCAAAAGGAAGGTTATTCCTTTAATAATTTTTTATGTATTCAACTTGTTAAATTAGGGTCAAAATGATTTTTTAAGCCTCATTTTTTTAACCCAGTAATAGACTTTTGATCTAATTTTAGGTAATTCTATTAGTTCTCTTGCAGCAGTTTTCTACCTAGCCCCATTTATCTGTACCAATTCTCACATGACTCTTGATAACTATTTATTTTGTTCTTCACAGTGGGTATGTTTAGGTAAACTCTTACTGTGGCATCATTTTCACACATGGTATCTTAAAGAATTTTCACTGGTATAGTTTTCTTTTATAGGGTACCTCTGAAAGTGGAGCAAGCAAACAATGCTCGTGATGCCTTGGCAAAGACGGTGTATAGCCATCTTTTTGATCATGTGGTAAACAGAGTAAATCAGTGTTTTCCTTTTGAAACATCATCCTATTTTATTGGAGTTCTAGATATTGCTGGTTTTGGTAAGTAGGTTTCTTTTGTGAATATATATTCGTTTCATATTTTTTCACACGTTAGGATTTATTCTTAAACCTTTTCTCCTTTGTAACGCATTTTACTTGATGTATGTGTAATTATATGTCCACACTCAGATTTCATCGTATGACTTAGATAGGGAGCTGACTCTTTAAAGAGAAGAGAAAAGACTTGTGGGGATTAGTTTTGATGATACATTCTAAAATTAAAACATTGATGGAAGCTGCTGTAGTTAAGGATATCTCTGTACTCTAAAAGGAATACAGCTGAATAAAGGTAAACCCTTGTGTGCTATTAATAAAGATAATACATTCACTAACTAAATAAAAAAAAGATAAAGTCAGTAAAACCATTGACTAATTTGCTAATTTGTAGAGCTGGGGATAGGTTGACCTAACTTATAGGACAACCTCATTACTATGTGTAGAAATTCATTGCTGTTGTTGTCAGCAGGTAGTTATTTCCAGTGAATTTTCCATCAAATGAATAAGGTATCAGGATAAGTAATTGAGAACAACTGTAGAGCAGTTCAACCAGAAATGAAATGGGTTACCAGGATATGAATTCTGCTTTGCTCTGAATGACAAAAATAAAAAATCTTGAAGTATAAATCTAATAGGTTTTGTATTGGGCGTTATTGATGTGGGCATTTTTCTGGCTGTGAAGGAGTAGTGTCTTCTCTGTGGTTGGTTTGTTTTTGCCAAAGGAATGTATGAATGTTTACATTTGGGGAGGGATGGAGTTTTGCTTTCGATGTAATACATATTTTAAACTTTATAATTCTCTACCTTTTGTTCAAAAGGTAGAGAAATAGCCATCACTGACTTAAGATTTCACAATCCAGAGTTTTTTTTCTTTTACTATACTAGTTTTAGCATAGCATACACATACAAAGGATTATAAAATTGTAAAGCCAAGTGTATTTTAGACATCATGTAATTTAATCTTTTAATTTTAGAAATGTATTAGTATCCACAGCATTTTTGATAAGTAATTTTACAGATTATACAGAAAAAAATCTTCTAAAGCACTTGTATTTTAAGTCATTTTTTTGAACTTAACTTAGATTGCTTTAATACCTGTGCTTTAAAAAATGTTGGCTGGGTGCAGTGGCTCATGCCACTTTGGGAGATCACTTGAGGTCAGGAGTTTGAGACCAGCCTGGCTAACATGGTGAAACCCTGTCTCTACTAAATATACAAAAATTAGCTGGATGTGGTGGCAGATGTATGTAATTCCAGCTATTCGGGAGGCAGAGGCACAAGAATCACTTGACCTGGAAGGGAAAATTGCAGTGAGCTGAGATGGTGCCACTGTACTCCAGCCTGGGTGACAGGGAAACTGTCTCAAAAATAAATAATAAAATAAAAAATTGTTACAAGTGGCTTACATTTTATATATTTTAGTACACAAGATTTGTCTCATTTGACAAACAACTTATTTGTCAATTGAAGCAAGGCATTTTTAATACTTAATTTTAATGCCTAAAAAGTTTTATCTTGAAATGAGTACATTTGGGAAATATAGAACAACAACAACAAAATATATATATATATATATGTTAAATATATGTATATACATGTATACTTTGATGTAATAAGTATTTTAAACTTTATAATTCTCTACCTTTTGTTCAAAGGTAGAGAACTAGCCATCACTGTTTATATTTATATATTTATATATAAACATACATATGTTTATACATATATATTTAACCTAATTTTAAATTAGGCCATTATTACAATTACAGTTTAGTCTATGATACATTTATATGAAGTTGATCTCATAATGACTCTTGGTTCTGGTTTTATATTTTCAGAGTACTTTGAGCATAACAGTTTTGAACAATTTTGCATCAACTATTGCAATGAAAAACTTCAACAATTTTTTAATGAAAGGATTCTGAAGGAGGTAATTGCCATTATAACTTAAATTTAAAATCTGCATTAAGCTATTTTAAATTTCAAGGAAGAGATATGCTGCAGTTACCCTGATTGGTGGGGATGGCTGATGTATAACGGAAGGTGGTTCAGGGAATCTGGGAAGCCCAGCAGAGGCCCTGGGGCTCAGGCATGTTAGAAGTGTTAATAGTTCAACTGAAGTTTAGGGACCCAATAAAACTCTTTCAGAAGTGAACATCTACTTTTACTAGTGACTTTTAATAGACTTGAAGCTCCCTTTGTTTCTTTTTATGATTTTGTTGTCTCTATTTCTTTTCTTTTTTTCTTTTTAGACGGAGTTTCGCTCAGTTGCCCAGGCTGGAGTGCAGTGGTGTAATCTCAGCTCACTGCAGCCTCCATCTCCTGGCTTCAAGCAATTTTCTTGCCTCAGCCTTCCCAGTAGCTGGGACCACAGGCTCGCACCACTGTGGCTGGCTAATTTTTATACTTTTAGTAGAGATGGGTTTCACGATGTTGGCCAGGCCGGTCTTAAACTCGTTGCCTTAGGTGATTACCCTCCTTGGCCTCTCAAAGTGCTGGGATTACAGGCGTGAGCCACGGCACCCAACTGCACCTCTCTCAAGTCTCTCTGCTTCTGCCTACTCTGCTGCCTGCTCACCTTTTCTCTCTCTCTGTCTGGCAGCAAAGACGCCAAGTCAGGAGATTTGATGCAGCCATTGTCCTGGAGTGCCCCTGGGCAGTACTTTCCTTGTCATGCCCCCTTGTGGACTGTCAGCTGCCTGTATAGCTAGTGCTCGACTTAACGACCACGATTGGGACCGGCAGACCGGTCGTAACATGATTTGGTCGTAAGTTGAGTATGTACAGTTGAAATGGTGCACGTGGAGATGGTAGTGCTGCCAGAAGCTGATCCGCACTGTCATACGCCCACCTGGGCAACGTTTGCCCTGCCAGACGCGGAGCAGTCGTGGCTAGTGATTGTGGTCATAAAGTCGAATGGTCTTAAGCTGCATAGGTCGTAAGTCGATCAATACCTGGGCTGAAATGTGCAGTAATTTATTCCTATCCCATCTGTCTTTTTCCACATTTTTACTGTGTTTATGTTTTTATGGACTTCCCAGCACATTCTAGTTTTGGTACATTTTACTTACATGCTATAGTTAAATGAATTCTGGCATAAACAAAAGGTAAAATAAGTACTTACCAGTAAGGTAATGTCTCTGAAGAGTTTTATCCAGTCATACTAGTTCTATTACCATGTGAAGTTTTACCTGCATGCCTCTAATTTAACATAAGCTAATGCTTCCCTTCTACACCAACCTACCAAAAAACTTTATTGAGAAACTGTATAATGAATATTCTTTAAAATAAATGTGAATTTCAAATTGAGATGTGTTAAAGTGGACAGTGCCTTCTAGAATGTTGGAAATCTTTTCTAGTATCTCTCATGGGAGGAAACGTTTAAACTTTCAGGAAACAGTGTTTACTTAAGCTCATTGCATAGTTTACGCATCTATGATAAAACCCCTTTAAAAAATTTAAGAAGATAGAAGACTTATATTTGAGGACTCAACTTTGATCATGTATTGTTCTTCTAAATTAAACTAACTTTCCCCAAGTGATGTGTGCCTCATATATATTATGTATGAGGAATTAGAGCCCATTTGCAGTTAGTTGTTATTTCGTTGCTTTTAGTAACTGTCTGCTAATGTCCAAAATCTGTTATGTCTTTGGAAAACCATTTAAGGCTATACCAGTTTGTATAAACCTTTGCATTCTAATTAATAAATGTCATGTTCAGAAACAGCACAAAATTCATTTCATTATTGCTCAGTATTTCCATGTCTATGATTATAATTATTTTATTTTTAGGAACAAGAACTCTATCAAAAAGAAGGTTTAGGTGTTAATGAAGTACATTATGTGGATAATCAGGACTGTATAGGTATGTGTTTATTAACTCCACCTTTGAAAACTATGGGAAGATGGAGGGTGTTTACTAGTGATTTTTCCATGCTTTTTTTTTGTAATTGACATTACTTGTTATAGGACTTGAAACTGGTATTTGAGAGAAGGTTACGTACTTCTGTATTACTGCTTGGAAGTTATTTTTTCCTACCAAGGCATCAAATATATCTTTGTTGGAAGTTTTCTATAATCTCTTCTATTTTTTTTGAAGAATGTTTTCCTACATAAATAGTTAAAATGTAAATTGGTTAAGAGGGAAACTTCATTGCCTAGTCAGCAAAGAGATTTATCGTTCACCTGTGGAAGTCCATAGTTCGGCCAGACCCCAGGCAAGTTTGTCAGGGTTTGCCCTGCTTTTCTGTGATTCTCCTGGTTCTGCTGACCTCTGTGCATTGACAGCACCCTCCAACTGGTTGTGACTTGGCTTCATGTGTCACAGCCAGATAATACTGTGCAGCAGGAGAATAGAGGCTCTGCTTTCATTTTAATGGTAAAGAAACCTTTCCCTGTAGCGCCCCAGCCAGCTTTCAGTCAATAATTCTTATATATTGTATTCAAGCAGTTTACATTTTATAGTTAGTTTGGACAGGCAGGAAATTCAAACTATGAATAGAAGGAATGTAAAAATGTGTTGTTACTGACAGATTTTGTTTGAAAGCATTTACATCAGTTTCTAAAAGTATTATTAAAAAGCCGTGCATGCAGAAGTTTCTTTAGTTTTACTTTACTTGGAATATAGGTATCATTTGGAAAAGGAGAAATTTCCATTTTCTTATTCTCTTTTCCTGGTTTACAAATGGAATGGTTATTATAATCAGTTGCTTTCTTTAGTGGTTTTTCTAAAATCTATATTAGATACATGCTGTTACTTTTTACTAAATGACCAGATTTGAAATAAAAATCTGTCTGTTCTCTATAACTTTTGAGAGAACACATATAGAATCATGCGCTGTGTTGTTTCTGATCAGTCCTTGAAATCTGTGATCAGTGAATTGTTAACATGCCTTTAAAGTGTTATGTTTTTACATTATTGTGAGTGTTTTCATTTTTCGAAATAGATTTGATTGAAGCCAAATTAGTGGGAATACTGGATATTTTGGATGAAGAAAATCGCCTTCCCCAGCCAAGTGATCAACACTTTACATCTGCAGTTCACCAAAAGCACAAGGATCATTTCCGACTCACTGTGAGTTTGGGATTCTGAAATTGAGACTCCAGTGGGATGAGACATTGTTAAAAAGATGCATTAGCTATTAGATATTATTAGAGAATTAGAATAAAAATTATGGAGGATGTAGAGCAACTATATTATATCCAGCACAGTACATTCCTTAGATGGGTATTTAATTTATATTTGATTTTTATGTAATCAAGGGACCTTTTCTCTGATGAAAAGTACAATTCACCTGTCTGATATGTACGGTGTGCCTGTAGTCTGAGTTACTAGGGAGACTGAGGTAGGAAGATAGCTTGAGCCTCGGAGTTGAGGCTACAGTGAGTTGTTAGCACGCCACTGCACTCCAGCCTCGGCAGCAGAGCAAAATCCTGTGTCAAAAATCAAAAGCACAGTGAGAATGACCTGCTGCCTTCATGGTCTCCCTTCTGAGCTAAGTGGCTCTCAGTTGCTTTGTTTGGTGTCATGTGATCTTGATCACATTCTAGGAGTTGGCAGTTAGAGTCACAAGCCTCCATCTGTGTGCTCATTTGTAAGACCAGCAGTGAAGATTGTGGCTTAGAACTCTTGATTGGTGCAGGCAATACATATTAGATAATGATTAGCCCATTCATTTTGATCCTCTTTCCTAGGGAGTTTTGAGTGGAAAATATACACAGATAGGGAAATTGAATCTGAAGCAATAGAGAGATTAGGTGGAGCAAAGCAGACGCAGACAGTAGTAGAAATAAATGAGAGGTGCATTCTTTTTTTTTTCCCCCATTTATTTTATTGCATTTTAGGTTTTGGGGTACATGTGAAGAACATGCAAAATTGTTGCATAGGTACACACGTGGC
>NW_016107678.1:2031189-2041167 GCF_001604975.1 Cebus imitator | reverse complement strand
AATCTACTGACCTGGTTCTCTGCTCAGTCCCCTTTTTAAGCAGACGAATGGGTGACTTCCCATGGCTCCAATTGCCAGCCAAAAGGGTGCCGGACCAGTGTATTTTGTACGGAGAACCGCTGCTCCGGGGCGCCGACCAAGCAGCCGTGCGGGGCAAAGCAGCGGTGCCGGCCAGCACAGCCGCACTGGCCAAAATCGCCACGCTGGCGACCCTGGAGCTCCTCCGCCTGGGAATTTCCTAGTCTGTGGGCAATAAAAATGCGGCGTCCACTCACCCTCTGCGCTTTCACTGGGAGCTGCAGTCCTGAGCTGTTCCTAAACGGTCATCTTGCTTCTGAAACTGGGAGGTGCATTCTAAAAGGGCCAGAAGACCTGGTTTCTGAACTGTGGTTAGGTCCTAGAGCTGTGTTTGGGTCTTTGTGGCAATGGAAAGTAGAGCCATTCTCCATGAGAGTGGACTGTGTGGCTATTGAGATGTTTCCTGTGTTCACCTCTTCTGAGCTTGTCTTTTCATTCAACCATCATCTCCTGAGATAATAAAAGCACAGTTTCATCCTTGTGCCCAGAAAGATCCTGGCTAGCACAGAGAATGTGCTAGCCACACAAATGGATGTCAGTTTCAACAAAGCTAGGTGCTGCTTCATCTTATGGATAACAATATCATTAACAACAACAACAGACAGGAGAGTGAAAAAGAAAAGCTGTTGAGAGTTGCTTAGTGGAATTAGGGAACTAATAGGCAAAAGCCTCCCAAACTGTATACTATTTTGAGATTGTAACATAATATAATGATTATTGCTTTGAGGAATCCAGAAACTTAAGTGAATGGTAACAAGTAGTTTTGTTTCCATTCAACATTAACAAAACTTGTGGTAAATGCATTAAATCCATTTACCTGAAAGGCTGATACAATTGTGTGAACTTTCTCTAGGGACTGAAATCTTACAACCACCTGCTCCATTGATGTGCAATTCTTCTGTATTCCTAAGTATTTCTTGTAATGTGGAGCTTATTTCTGTTACTTTAGTGGAGATAGAAATAAAACGGATATGTATCCTTAACAAAACTTTTGCTAAAATTGAAGATGTGTATCCAGTCACTATTCATTTATAGGTCGCTGGTCTTTGTTATGACCAGCCTGTGGATGCAATTCCTTTACCAGGAGTTCGCAGTTACAGTCACAAGCAGGTAACTTACCAGAGGTACCGAGTGCTGGTCAGCAGAATTTTTACGAGGGTCTCAGAGGCATGTAACTTAAAGGACAGTAAACTGAAGTATCAGGAATGGGCCTTGGCTGCTTTTCTCAACCAAGAACAAGAGTAAAGCAGTAAATCCTAATTTATATAGGTTATTCCTTTTGTTCTACTTTTTGAAAATAAATAAAAGAATCATTTATTGAACACTTAGATGTGGCAGGCACTATTCTAATGTTACTTGAATTATTTTATTTAATCCTGTTAGATCTGTATGCTACAGATGAGGAGATATACAAGGAAAGGTGAAGTGACATGCCTAATATTACATTTAAAGAAGTGTTAGATTGGGAGTCAGGCAAGGCACTTCGGCTGCAAAGCCAGCGCTCTGACTTGTCCTGGTGTATTGCCTTCCACAGGGAAGAATCTCTCTGTCTGCTACCTCTTCAACCTTGAGCAATCCTCTAAGGTTCCCAAGTCAGTTTTCTCAATTTTATTTCATTTTTTTAGATTTTTATTTTTCTGTTTTTCATAGAGATAGCGTTTCACCGTGTTGCCCAGGCTGGTCTCGAACTGCTGAGCTCAAGCGACCCACCTGCCTCAGCCTTCCAAAGTGCTGTAATTACAGGCATGAGCCATTGTGCCTGGCCAGTACTAACTGGGCCTGACCCTGCTTAGCTTCTGAGATCAGACAAGATCAGGCACATTCAGGGTGGTATGGCAGTAGACTCTCAATTTTAAATGATGTTAACTTTTTTTTTTTTTTTGAGACAGGGTCTAGCTCTGTTGCCCTGGATGGAGTGCAGTGGCTCACTGCCACCTCTGCCTCCTGGGCTCAAACCATTCTCCCGCCTAGGTAGCTGGGACTACAGGCCTGCTCCACCATGCCTGGCTAATTGTGTATATTTTTTGATAGAGATGGGGTTTTGCCTTGTTGCCAGGCTGATCTCAAACTCTAGAGCTCAAGCAATCCACCTGCCTCAGATTCCCAAAGTGCTGGGAGTATATGCCTGAACCACTGCATCCAGCCCATCATTTTTCTTAACCTTATGTTATTTCAAGGGTCAGATATGATCTTGTAAGTGAAAACATTTTAGAATCTTTAAATATACAAATATGAGATATTATAATAGTACAACCCTAAAATGATTTAGTTTTCTTGGAATAGTTTCAGGCTCCTTGTGTAAATATGTTAGGATACATTATTTGCAACAGTAGGAGAGTCCCTGTGCTGATTTCAGGTGTTTCTTTGCCCGGCTGCACATGGAAGTCATTTGATGTAAATGGTATGAGCGTTGGGATGTTTAAAAAGTTCTCCAGGTTGATCCTTTTGTAGTTTATAAGCCTAATGATTGGATTTTCATGCTCATGTGTGAGATATTCCTCCCTCAACCTTGTTAATATGTTGGCACATTACCCATGTGACATGAAAGACATAGATTTTAAAAAGTTCTCCAGGTAATTCTAATAGAGCACCAAAGTTGAGAACCACTGCTTTAGAAATAGGTGGTTAACTTTATAAAATGCCAGCTGTGTTTTGCATATACTTTCAAGTTGTATTTTTTTTTTTTTTTGGGTCTCTCTCCCTCTCTCTGTCTCTGTCTCTGTCTCTGTCTCTTGTCTCTGTCTCTGTCTCTCTCTCCCTCCTTCTCTCTGTGTGTGTCTGTGTCTTACACCTATTTTCTTTCCTAAGAGATTATACCAAATATTTGCTAGATTTTACTGTTTAAGGCATACAAGATACATAAAAAGCAGTATAATTGTGAAAAGTGTGAAAATTTCCTGTATAATTTTAAGTGTTTTACATCTCAGTTGTTTTCTAAAGAATGCTTATGTAATATATTTTTGATCATTTAATAACTCATATATGTATTCTTTTTCAGATTCCCAGAAAATCTAAGCTGGCCGTTCATAGGAACATCAGAGATGACGAAGGCTTCATTATCAGGCATTTTGCAGGGGCCGTGTGCTATGAAACAGTGAGTGTAACTTTTACAGTGAGAAAAACATTTCATGTTGAAGCTGCACTGTATGGTTTAACTTCTAGCCACATGTGGTTGATTATTTTTTTGCATGTGGTTATTTACATTAAGTAAAATTAAAAATTCTGTTTCTCAGTACACTAACCACGCTTCGAGTGCTCAGTATCCACGTTGATTAGAGATGACTGCATTGGACAGTGCAGATATAGAACATTTTTGTCATCACAAACTTCCTTTGGAAAGAGCCATGTTAAGTGATGTTATCACAAGATGGACAGAAACATTCCTGTTTAATTTATTTTTCAGACCCAGTTTGTGGAGAAAAATAATGATGCTTTACATATGTCTCTTGAATCCTTAATATGTGAATCCAGAGATAAGTTTATACGGGAATTATTTGAATCATCCACAAATAACAACAAAGATACTAAACAAAAAGCAGGAAAACTTAGCTTCATCAGCGTGGGAAACAAGTTTAAGGTATATATGATGTTTAAATTTTTTTTACTATGTTTAAAATGAAGTTATTGTTTTATATCCTAAAGTGGATAATGTAGATCACTGTCAGAAATCTCATAGTGAAGTTCAAGAGCAGACCCTGCATTGTTGATATTTGTATGTGAAATATCATAATGTAGGGCTAGTAATTGAACATACAGAAATGCTTGTAATTTTCTGAATGTGTTCATTCTTGGTTCTTAACATATCTGATTGCTTCTCCTAATGTTCTTGCTTCTGCATACTGTCTGGTTGACCTTCAAACCTTCTCTTTCCCATGTGTTTTCTGTTTCCTTCCTCATTCAGCAGTTTTGTTTTAGCTGGAGTAGTCCAGCTCGGGATGGCTAGAGAGGACTAGTTGAGTTGAGAGAGGAAAAGCAGGCACAGCCAGGGGCTTCAGGTAAATGATCGCCTTCATGGACTCCTATTTATAAAGTGGCTGCCATGTTAAAAAGAGCCCATCTCAAGTTAATGATTCAGTTTGTAATTCATTTTCAATGTGTTTTCTCTCACAGTGGCATTTTGGGTGCGCATATTACACTAAAATTTGATTAAAGCTTTTAATAACTTCTGTTAAAGATAAGCACTTAGGTGTGGCAAACTTTTCAAATTGCTTATTTAACATGGAAGAATATTTCATTTGTTATATTAATTTTGGATCAGGAATTTATTCTCCAAGCTCTGACAAGGAATGGCATAAGGTTTGTCTTAGAAACAGAACACTACTAATTGGTTCTAGTTGTTGAGTATTTAGTGTAGAAAAAATAATGTTAAAATTTGTGATGTTATGAGTTTAATGAATGACAAACTATAATATGTAGAACAAAACAAAAGTGTAAGAGAGAATTAATTTCTGTCTTACATAATTCCACAAAGTATTATTGTTATATTTACAATAAAGCAAAACAATACATTTGCCTTTCATTATATGTATTTTAAATATTTAAAATAATGTAATCAGGAAAAAGATTTAAGTTTCAGAATATTATGTTACTGATAGTATAAGCCTCCTCAAATTTATTTTGGATTGAAATAGGCTCTAACTAAATTGGTAAAATTATGTTTATAAGAGCTATTTTTTTTAAAGCTTAAACATAAATATAGGGAAAAACTCATAATACATTTTTTAGGTAACTAAATAAAAAGCCTTGAATTTTGTTGTAAGTTATATTAATTATGACTTCCTGATTCTCTCAGTGAGCAATCTTTTTTTTCTTATTTGAATATTCTTCTATTTCTGAATAGACATTTGATAGCAGATGAGTTTAAAAATAGTATATTTGCCTATATGAAATGGATGTCACTCACTATGTATATTCCCACTCTAATATTATCATAGTATTGCTGATAAGAAAATGCTTAAAATTTTAGACAATATAAATAAAAACAAAAACATTCCTAACATTTTTCTTTGGATTACATAACTTTTTATGTTGAGCCTTGAAACTTCTTATAATTGCTTATATTTAATGCAATGTAGTTTTTACATTAAGCCACTGAAAGTTATAGCTGAGTGATACTAATAACATACTTAACATTTTTCTCTGAGATACTTTGAAATTAAATATTAATGGATTCTTAATTTTAAATATAGTAGAATAGCACATTAAAATGAAGTATGTAAGGCTATCAACACAAAACAGGCTATCATATACAGTAATGCTTCAGTTATCCAACATCACTGGAAACCAGAAATTTTCTACTGGAAAGTGCCCTTTTCAGGTTATTGAAACATAAACCCTCCACTGTTAGTGTTTTAGAAAAAGTCATTCTATAAGAATATTTGTATACTTTCATATAAAAATAAAATAGAAATGAAGCATGAGTTGCCTGAGGTTTTTACTCTTAAGCCTTATCTTCACTGTTCTTTGATAGTTGACTTTCTTCCCTCTTAGCTGCTAAAAGTTTATTTTGATGCTTCTATTCTTCTGCCTTCATCTCCATTTTTTTTGGAGAATACTGTGCTTAGTCTGGGGATGAAGGAGTCTGGACTTTGTGACAGTTGTTTTCTTTCCAAATTAGTCACTTTTATACTTTTCAGGCGTGGTGGTCCAGATTGATTAAGGTTGTCAGAACTCTGTCAACTAGATAAGTGAGATACAACTATATTTTTTTAATTCAATGAGAAAACCATTTCATTTTAATAACTTAAGCCTCTCAGTGTATGTGATATATACTGTAGTAGTATCACTCATAGGAGAATGAAATTTGGTGTCAGGCTGATGTTAGAATCACAAAGGCCATTATTAGCTCCATAATCTCGGGCAAGTTATTTATTTTCTTGGACCTCAGTGCTTTCACCTGTAAAATGAGGTCCTTAATTAGGATTATCGTGTTCTATCCTTAATTAGATTAAACATAATAATGCCAGTGAAAAGCTTTGAGCAGTGTCTGACTAAAAATGAAATTCAGTAAACTATACTTATTATCAATTAAGTATAGCTCTGATTAATACAATATGTTAGTTTAAAAATTAACATCTTAGTTTGTCTTTTGTAAGTAGTGTAAGTATCTCAGTATAAAATCCAGATAGAAAAATTTTACATAATTAACTTACTTTGCAGAGTAGGAAGACGAACAAATGATTTTAATACACTGAACCACAGTACATTAAAATCAATGTTATAAAAACAAGAAAGCATAGTAAGTTGTAGTGTTCATTGTCATTTTTTTTTTTTTTCGAGAAAATTGCCCAGGTGTTTAAAAATAATTGAAATGTAAAATGTTTTAAAATGTTAATAAGCAGGACAATTTGGTTTATGCTAAGTGTTCCATAAAACAGTCCTAATATATACTATTAGTGTGTATTTTAAACATGTCTTCATTCTTAATGTGTGTGACACAAACTACAGTTTGCCACATTCAAATACTGTGCTATTGAGCCTTATTAAATGCATCCTCAGTATTTTCATTTACTTCCTTCATTGCCTATACATTTTTGGCCTCGTTTATTCCATCTGCAAGTTTGTGTGTATGTTTTTTAATACTGCTGATTTTCAGTCTTTTAGTTATACAACTTCTGTGTAAGTTATTGTCCTTGCATTACATTAGCCATTTTGCATGATGTTGTCTGTTAAAGAAATTGTGTACAGGAGGTTGTTGAACTGGAATGTGTTGTATTTGGATGTTATTGCATGTTATTTTATTCCAATACTGGAAAGCTAATATTAACTCATGACACTGTGTACTTTGGCTTTTTGAAATAATAAACTGATTTCCTTTCTTTCACAGACACAGTTAAATTTGCTTCTGGATAAACTTCGAAGTACTGTGAGTACAACTAAAAAGAAAACAGGTTGTGTTTTTAATGGGCGTCTAAAATTATTAGTAATTATGCAAGTAGGCATAGTAACCCTGTACTAATTAAAAATACATTTTAAACCATATTCTCTTATTTTACGAAATTATTTTTAAAAATGGTTATCGTTTTCATTAGGTTTTTTATGAAGAAAGGTCAAATATGTATGTGAAGTCAGATTATTTTATGAATATATAGAATTCTTGACTATTTAAAAATTAAAAGATTATCTGATAGTTTCAGGAAGGTGAAAATAGTAATTGTGGAGAAGAATTTTTTTTTTTTTTTAGGATTAAAGATTAGGCATGTAATTCAGTCTCATTTTATTACTCTTACAGTAACATTCTCCAGACATGGCAATGTTGATGTGGAAAAAATATTTTTGTGCCCCATTATAGAGGCACAATTTATTAGAAGCCTGTTTTTTAACTATATATTTTAGTGAATCTTTTAGTAATTCTTTTTTTCAGTTTTCTTGAGAAAAACAACATAAACATTTACTATGTGGTTTATATAAATGAAGCATGATTCCAAAGTAAAACTTATTTTTTACACAAATCCACAGAACTTGAGATTTTGTTTTTGTTTTTGAGACAAGGTCTCATTCTCTTTCCAAGACAGGAGTGCAGTGGCACAATCACAACTCACCGTAACCTCCGCCTCTCGGGTTCAACTGGTCCTCCCACTTCAGCCTCCCACGTAGCTGGGACTACAGTCATGCGCCACCCCGGCTGGCTAATTTTCATGTTTTTTGTAGATACGAGGTTATACCATGTTTCCCAGGCTGGTCTTGAAACCCTGGACGCAGGTGATCTGCCCAACTTGATCTCCCGAAGTGCTGTCATTTCAGGCATGAGCCACAGCACCTAGTTAGAACCTGTGTATGCGTCTTTTTCAAATAGTCATTTTGAATAGCCAGGCATTTATTTTGTCAGTGTTACTGTTGCTTAACTTACTGTTAGATTTATTTTTGGAACCATTAAAAACCTTTTTGATATCCTTGTTGGCTGCAAATATGTATCTCTTAAGGCCATGTATCTTTTAAAACCAAGTCTGATGAAGAGTATTTTATTTTTATTTCTTAGATAGGGTGCTACTCCAAAATTATGAGATTACTTGTGATTTATAGAACAAAAAAATTTCTAAAATGTGTTCTGAAAGTATTTCTGGGCTGGGCGCAGAGGCTCACGCTTGTTATCCCCAGCACTTTGGGGAGGCCACGGTAGATGGAACACTTGAGGTCAGGAGTTTGAGACTAGCCTGGCTAATATGGTGGCATCCCATCTCTACTAAAAAATACAAAAATTAGCCGCGTGTGGCAGAGCACGCTTGTAATCCCAGCTACTTGGGAGGCTGGGGCAGAAGAATTACTTAAACCCAGGAGGTGGAGGTTGCTGTGAGCCAAGATCATGCCACTGCACTCCAGCCTGGATGACAGAACGAGACCCTGTCTCAAAGATAAAAATTAAAAACAAAAAATGAATAAATAAATAAAAGTGTTGGTAGTGAGCATCATTGTTGAAATAATTATTCAGTTTTGCAAGGTAACTACTTTGAAGAGAAACCATTATTTGGATGTCTAATTATTAGCTTTAGAACTCAACAGTACATTTCATTATATACATAATCAGTATTCTTTCTGCCTCATTCAGCATGATCTGATAATTGATTCCAAAAGAATGCCTTTAAGCTTTAAAAAATATTGTTTAACAAACAAAATGTTAAAATGTGCAACAGTGCAGCTTAGGGACCCACTGTGTATTTTTGAAATAGAATGATTGAGAATATTGTTTGTTTTGTTTTGTTTTGTTTTACACTTTGGCCTAAAATCTTAAGGGGCATAATTTTATTTACTCCTTTTGTCATAGGGAAATTTTTTTATCATAGAAATATGGCATATACAAATACATTTAAATATAGAATAAAATCATGTGTGTCAGCCTGTAAAATGTATTGTTTAAATGTGTTAAACAATGAAATGCGTTAAACTTTACAGTGAAAGACTTTTCTTTTTACAGTTTTTGACATTCGAATCTAAAATGTAATATTTTTGTAGTATTAATTAGTAATGCAAAAAATCATTGTAAACTTTAAAGCAGAAAAAGTTTGTTTATAAAATTTTGAGTTCTTTTTTTTTTTTTTGAGACGAAGTCTTGGTCTGCCACCTAGACTGGAGCGCAGTGATCTCAACTCACTGCAAACTCCACCTCCAGGGTTCAAGCAATTCTCCTACCTCAGTCTCCCAAGTAGCTGAGATTACAGGTGCCTGCCAGGGGTGGCCCTGGCTAATTTTTGTATTTTTAGTAGAGTCAGGGTTTCACCATGTTGGCCAGACTGGGCTTGAACTCTTGACCTCATGTGATCAGTCAGCCTCCCAAAGTGCTGGGATTACAGGCGTGAGCCACTGCGCCCAGCCTTGAGTTCTTTAGTAATTACTTTTACAGGTTCATAAGTTTATGTTAATATGCTTTGAAAGTTGCAGGTATTCATAGAAACAAAAATAAGGATGCTATATATATTGTAACAAAAAGTACCTTTATTTTCCTAGGGAGCGAACTTTATTCGTTGCATCAAACCTAACTTAAAGATGACAAGCCACCACTTTGAAGGTGCTCAAATTCTGTCTCAGCTTCAGTGTTCAGGTATTTTCATAATCTGTGTCAGTGTGTGTTAGTATTGATAGCTCAAATACAATTAAATAGGTTCAATATTTTCTTTTTTTTTTTCCCCATTTTATTTTATTGCATTTTAGGTTTTGGGGTACATGTGAAGAACATGCAAAATTGTTGCATAGGTACACACATGGCAGTGTGATTTGCTGCCTTCCTCCCCATCACCTACATCTGGCATTTCTCCCCTTGTTGTCTCTCCCCAGCTCCCCACCCTCCACCGTCCCTCCCCTATTTCCCCCCAACTGACCCCAGTGTGTAGTGCCCCCCTCCCTGTGTCCATGTGTTCTCATTGTTCAACACCCGCCTATGAGTGAGAACATGCGGTGTTTGATCTT
>NW_016107678.1:1913364-2025509 GCF_001604975.1 Cebus imitator | reverse complement strand
GCCCACCTGCCGAGTGAACTTCCCTGCAGTCCTGCTTATATGGGTGTAGTTAGAACTACTTTGGCAATGGTGGTCCGCCTCTGTTGAGGCGGAATCTCGCTGCTGTGGCGGGTTGCCTTGGCAACGGCGGGCTGCCTCGGTAATGGCAGACGCCCCTCCCCTACAGAGCTGCACTGTCCCGGGTTCAGCTGTGCTTGCCTGAAACTCTCAATCCAGAGTTTCTGGTTGCTGTTCTTTTGTGGGGGTGGGACCAGCCGAGCCTGATCGCCTGGCTTCCTGCCTCAGAGCCTTTTTTAAGTTGGTGTTCCAGTCGCCTGTTGAAGAGGCGCCGGGGTCTGTTTGTTTTCCCCTGTAGCCACTCACTGCGCTGTCTTAAACAGTGACACTGAGGTTTGTGGCGCTTTTTTTTTTTTGCCCTGGAATCTACTGTCCTGGTTCTCTGCTGAGTCCCCTTTTTAAACAGACGAATGGGCAACTTCCCGTGGCTCCTATCGCCAGCCAAAAGGGCATCCGGACCGGTGTATTTTGTAGGGAGAACCGCTGCTCCGGGGCGCCGACAAAGCAGCCGCGCGGGGCAAAGCAGCGGCACCGGACCGCTGGCCGAAACAGCCGCGCTGGTGACCTGTGGAGCTCCTCCGCCTGGGAATTTCCTAGTCTGTGGGCAATAAAAATGCGGTGTCCACCCACCCTCTGCGCTTTCACTGGGAGCTGCAATCCTGAGCTGTTCCTAAACGGCCATCTTGGATCCTCTCCAATATTTTCAAATAATTCACCATTATCTTGATTGTTTTACAGTTCAATAAAATTTTCACCTTACATTTTCTTAATTATAAGAAAAGTATAGAGCCGCATGTGGTGGTGCCTCACAAATCTGGATCTACCCTTGACCTCTTTCACAAAACTGTAGCTATTGATGAATCTAATTCTGTTCGTTCTTCTTGTCTGCACAGGGTTGGTAGACAAGACAGGTTGGCACCAGTTAATGGATCATCACTGATCTTTAAAGGGCTGTCAAACCTGTCCTGCCAGAATTTCCTGGTCAGCATCTTTTGTTTCTCAATGGAGACTGGTCACACCCCTCCTGCTTTCGTCAAGTCTCTGAACCTGTGCCAGTAGATGGGCTTACCTCCTTACTAAAAATCCTAAAGCTTCACCTGTCTGCTACCAAGCAGTTCTGCCTACCACTTAAACTTTCCTCTGTTAAGAAAGCAGGCCCCGGGCGCTGTGGCTCACGCCTGTAATCCCAGGACTTTGGGAGGCCAAGGCGGGTGGATCACGAGGTCAAGAGATCGAGACCATCTTGGTCAACATAGTGAAACCCCGTCTCTACTAAAAATACAAAACATTAGCTGGGCATGGTGGTGCGTGCCTGTAATCCCAGCTACTCAGGAGGCTGAGGCAGGAGAATTGCCTGAACCCAGGAGGTGGAGGTTGCGGTGAGCCGAGATCGTGCCATTGCACTCCAGCCTGGGTAACGAGTGAAACTCCGTCTCAAAAAAAAAAAAAAGAAAGCAGGGCTTGCCTCTCTTCCTGGTTGAGGCTTATAGTTCCTTGAAAGCCATCTCTTCCTACTTTTTCATGAATCTTCAGCATTGTTTATGTTTGTCAAACTATTCCTTTTGAGATGGATCTTTCCCATTACCCTTTAAACATGCTGAAATCTCATCTCTGATCCACATTCCCTTACAGCCACCTCCTCTTCCTTACTGTTTTTCTCCAGTTCCTTTTCTCTCCAAGAATAGATTATTCTTGCTTTCTCAGTTTCATGTGTTCCACTTACTCTTTAATCCCAGGATAATTCAGCTCCTACCTTGAGGAGGTCACCAGTGATTGCCTTGATTCTGAAGCACATGTCCCTTTTGTAGCCCTTATTTTAATGGACTTCATAGCCACATTTGACTCTGACCAACCCTTTTAACATTTCCTTTTCTTGGTTCCTGACACAGTGTATGCCCCTGCTTTTCTTTTCAGTTTTCTGATCATTCCTGATTTCTCTTCAGGCTCATTTTCTTCTACCTGAATACTTGTTACCATTTTTCAGGATTTAGATTAGGCCTGTTTTTCTTCTCATTCTATGTCAGTACTGTTGAGAAGAGCTTTACATCATAATGGAAATATTCCGTATCTGTCAATCTAGTAGCCATGAGACACATTTGACTCTGAAGTACTTGAAATGTGGCTAAGTATGACTTAGTTACTAAATTTTAAATTTTGTTTAATTTTAATTTTTTTTTTTGGTGGCACAGGGACGGGGTTTACTCTGTTAGCCAGGCTGGAGTGCAGTGGCACAGTCATGACTCACTGCAGCCTCAACTTCCCAGGCTCAAGTGATCCTTCTGCCTCAGCCTCTCAAGTAGCTGGAACTATAGGCATGTGCCCCCATGTCCAGCTAATTAAAAAAAATATTTTTATAGGGACAGGATCTCATTATGTTGCCCAGGCTCAAACTCTTGGGCTCAAGTGGTCTTCCTCCCTCAGCCTCCCAAAATGATGAGATTATAGGTGTGAGCCTTAATTTTACTTTTTAAAAACTTAAATTTAATTAGTCTTATTTGCTGCTATACAGCATGTGCTGCTAGTGCTGCTATAGAACATGTGGCTAGTGATTGCCAAGTTGAACAGCACAAATGTGTATTCCCTTAGATAGGCTCCCCAGTCTTGCTGATACAACCTCCTAAACAGTGTGTACTGATAGTCTCTAATCTAAGCTGCCACCGTTTTTTACCTGGATTTTTGCTGTGGCTTCCTAAGTATTCTCCTGTCTCTTCAGTCTGTTTTTCATGTGCATCTGCAATTATCACTCCACAACTCATCTCAAGTCATCATGTCCTTCTTCTGCTTAAAATGCTCTAATGGCTTCAGACTAGTATTAGGGTGAAGAGGTCTCAAAGAGCCTGGCCCATGTGTCCCTAGCTTCATTTATTTCCACTCTCTCTCTCCCTCCTGTCCCCCAGCCACCCTGACTTTCATTTTAGTTCCCTAAATCCTGTGTGTTTCCTTCCAGCACAGGGCCTGTGCACATGCTGCCTCCTCTGTTTGCCTTTTCGTTTATCTTTCACATCTCAGCTTGATCATCACTTCCTATGAAAGCCTTTCTTGATATTTCTAACTTGGAGGGGAGCCTGAGTTCGGGGTGCTGAGCTCAGGTGTTTTTATTTCACAGCTGTAGTTACACATTTTGTGCATATTTGTATAATTATTTAGTTTTTCCCTCCTTTAATCTGTAAGCCCCATGAGGGCAAGAACTGCATCTGTTTTGGCTTAAACATACATTCCTGCTTCCCTGGCATATACTAGATTCAGTAAATATTTGTTAAATAGAATGCATGGTGTAGAAAATACTAAGATTTATTTGTGACTAATTCTAGCAAATACTGGAAAATTAAATAATTTATGTCTGCTGTATTCCTCCATATAGTAGAGATGTATTTTTGTAATATTTTCCTCAAGGTGATTTTTTTTCCCATTTGAATCCCTCTTTAGGATTTGTTTGGGGTAATATAATAATTCATTTATTTCCTAAGTGATCACCTAGTGTCCTGGCAACTTGCATGTGTTTAGATTTAGGTATATATGCTATTAGTGGAGAGAGTATGGGCTACTGATGAATCCTTTAGCTAGGATTCCTCTTTCAATAAGCAGTATATTTCAACATCTTAAGACATGTTGTCACTTTAACAGATAATACCAATTCATTATACTTTGATTTTTTAAATACCACTAATAGATATCATAATAGCAATTTGTTCCAGTCATGTAGCTAGGTGATGAGAAAATGAAAAAATTAAGAAGTTCTAGAAATAAACATACTTATGAAGCTTTCTAAAATAATGAAGATATTTAAGATTTGGATTGTACTTTACTCTTCCATTTTTATTTATTTATTTTTTTCATTTTAAAGAGAATTAATAAATTTAAGTCATCTTTTACCAAAATTACTCTTTTCTTTCTTTCTTTTTTTTTTTTTTGAGACAGAGTCTCACTCTGTCGCCCAGGTTAGAGTATGGTGGCGCAGTCTTGGCACACTGCAACCTTTGCCTCCTGGGTTCAAGTGATTCTCCTGCCTCAAGTAGCTGGGATTACAGGCACCCACCACCACACCTGGCTAATTCTTGTATTTTTAGCAGAGACTGGGTTTCACCATGTTGGCCAGGCTGGTCTCGAACTCCAGACCTCAAGTGGTCTGTCTGCCTCGGCCTCCCAAAGTTCTGGGGTTACAGGTGTGAGCCACTATGCCCAGCCTAAAATTACTATCTTCTAATTGGTAAACACCAGGGCAAAGTAGGGGAAGGTGAGATAAGACAAGTTTTCTTTTTCTGTAACCTTGGGACTGTGCTGCCTGTCTTGTGGCAAGGAGGGGTTGTGAGTATAACCAGCCAGCTCTGCACCAAGAAGCCACTCACCAAACTCCCAAGAGTAAAAGCCAGGTCATGGAAATGTGTAGAAGGCAGAGTATTCGCCTTAGTGATTTAAAAAAAAATTTAGGCTCCAGAACATCTTAAGAGTAACTTTAAGTGCTGAGAAAGCAGTTGTAGGCTTCATAATTTGCTAAGCACCATGAAATTCCTAATGAACCGTGAGCAAGTTTATAGTTGCAGCTACAGGGCAAGCCAAGCAACTTAGATGTGTACATTTCCAAAGGTACTTGTCTGATTCAAATGGCCAAAAACTGTGATGATACTAACGAAACTTTACTTTTCTTTCTCCAAGCAGAGCCTAGAGCTAAATCTAGTTCTGGAGATTTTTTCCCCCATAGGAATGATAACTTTTATGTGTTTCATTAATTCATGTAAAAAATTCACAGTAACAAATTAAAAAGTACAGAATAATATAAGTAACAAGAAATCTCAGTTCTTAGGGGTGACCACTTAACTCTGTGTCTTGAATATATTTTTTTATACTGGTTAAATTAAGCTCTGCTCTATTCTTTTAAATTAATATGTTATATCCCATCATATGGCCGCAACATAATTTAATCAATTGATATTTTAGTTCTTTCTGTTTATTTTTTCTATTACCAACAATGATCCAGAGGACATCTGGGCATTGTCCATGTGCATATCTTTGCCCACAAGTGTGAAAAATTGTGGAATAGATATACTGAGCCCAAATTTCCAAGTTGCCATCCAAAATTGTCACACTGGTTTTCTCTTCTACTAAGAATGCATGTGTGTGTTTTCCTACACTGTCATCAACTCTGAGTACTAATTGATGTTTTATACCTTTGTCAGTCAAATAGATTAAAATTCAATTTGACTGCCTAGAAAGGCCATCTTTGCTATGAGATTATTTTAAAATAAAAATTCACTGGTTTAAAAAGTCTTAGAGTTTGTTTTAATTTAAATTTTTGGTCAGCAGGAGTTTATTTTGGCATAAGAAATGAGATAAAGATCTAATGTTATTTTTGTTTTCAAAATGGCTTGCCATTTGTCATAATACTTTCTATTGAATAATCTGATTTTCTTCATTGATTTGAATAGTCCTAGAGACTGAAATCTAGGTCTTGTAAATCAAAATCTTGGCATCACTTAAAGTTGTTCAGCCTTTCCTGCCTATTTCACACTTTTTTTGACTTGAAAAGCTCTCATTGACTCAATGCTCAGATTAACCACTTATTAGAGTTACACTGAAGATAGATATTTACCCAATAATCATCCCAGTAGTCAAGTTGCTTTGAGAGGTGAGTGAAAGTCAGTCTTTATAGTGAAACAGTGAGCTCTTCTTTCTTTTCCATTTGCCTTATGCACTGGTGATAACTTGCGAATGTATCTACTTTTTGGAGATTCTTTCAGGAATTCTGTTCTAAAATTCAGGACTTTGAAAGTGGTTTAATACAGGCTTTGCCTTATATACTGAGTTTGTGATACTGAGTCATCTAACAGAAAAAAAGATTGAAACTAGACTTGATCTTTCCTTAGTTTTGTTCTGTTTTGAGAGTGTCTCACTTTGCTGCCCAGGCTGGAATACAGTGTCCTGCAAGGCTGACTGTAGCCTCCTTCTCCTTTGGCTCAGATGGTCCTCCTCTCTCAGCTCTCTGAGTACCTGGGACTACAGTCATGCATCATCATGCCTCCCTAATTTTTCTATTTTTTTGTAGAGATGGGGTTTCGCCGTGTTGCCCAGGCTAGTCTCGAACTCTTGAGCTCAAGCATTTTGCCTGAAGTGGGCTCCCAAAGTGCGAGGATTATAGGCATGAACCACTGTGCCCAATTACACTTGATCTTCTAGAGACCAACAGTTTGCCTCTAGGAAAGAGTCTTCCTGGGTTTAGAGGAAATTTGACTACAGTAATTTTAGATAGTGGATAAGATGGGACATAATGAGTATAAATATATTTCCTATATAATATTTAATTGCTGAAAATTCCCATAAATTGCCCATTCCTAAATAGTAGTTTATAAAATTGATTATTCACAAATTATTTTGGAACAGTGATTGATGATGCCTTGTGTTCGTTCATGAATCTAGGTATGGTGTCTGTTTTGGACTTGATGCAGGGTGGTTTCCCATCACGAGCTTCATTTCATGAGCTGTACAACATGTATAAAAAGTATATGCCAGATAAACTTGCAAGATTGGATCCAAGACTATTTTGTAAGGTACAAATGCCACCCAAATTGAATTTCTTAGCTATAAACTTGTTTTTTATATTGACATTTAACTTTTTAATTTTTGTTTTTCAGGCTCTGTTTAAAGCTTTGGGCTTAAATGAAATTGACTACAAGTTTGGGTTAACAAAAGTATTTTTTAGACCTGGCAAGGTAAATAGTTTTACTTTAAACTGTAACATCATGAAAACAAATAGGGTTAGTGAATATCTTAAAGTATTTAATAATTTGTATTATTATTGAATTATATGGTAACTAAGAGCATGAACTGCATAATTTCCCTACTTGTGAGAAGTTACAGTATGTAATATTCTGGTGTATAGTTTTTACAGTTTCATTCAGCTTTGGAAGTATTGGAATGAGAGCATTGCTTAACGACCTTTTCACTTAACTAAGGATTAACTAACCACAAATGTTCATTTTAAATAAGTTGAAAGCTTTTCTTAAATGTATTAATTTAGTATTCAGCGATTTGGGATTTTCACAGTACTTTTGAGTCTTTATTGTAAGAACAAGTTTCAGTAGAGTATGGTAGTTGTATAAGGGATAAGAAATTGGATTGGAATTTGTGCTGGAACTCTGTCAAGTTCTAGAATGAATGAATTAATGTGTAAATACTTCTGAATGTAGCATGATTTTTTTAGGCTAACACAACACATAGTCCTATAGTTATAGTAGTCATAGGTTCTCATACAAAGGCATGAGACTGAGTTATAGAATACTTCATAACTAATATTCAGTATAGACATATCTAAATGCTATTCACAGTCTTTGTTATAAGTAAGATTTCACCATTCCTAACATCTTTGTAATTGACTGAATAATTACAGTCTCATAATTTTAAGCATAACTATTACTATATTTAAATAGCCATATTAGTTTTGTTTAGCAAAATTATTAAGAAATATCACTTGTGCCTTGAAGGATGAATTAATCACAATAAATAAATCTGGTTTTATAGTTTTGGAGATGAGGTGAAATGTATGTATGCATTACCAATATATGCACTTTCCTGGACTTTTTCATTACAGAGGACCCAAACCATTTCCCAGAAAAGATAAAAGTTGAGAGGAAGAGAATATATAATGTTAATAATTTGTTTAGCTTTAAGCATACATATTTCTTGTAAACTCCACATTTATTTTAGAGCATGGGTATTCAGTCTTTTGGCTTCCCTGAGCCATGTTAGAAGAAGAATTGTTTTGGGCCACACATAAAATACACTAACACTGACAATAGCTGATGAACTTTAAAAAAAAAAAAAAGAAAAGAAAGGAATTACAATAAAACTCTCACAATGTTTTAAGAAAGTTTATGAGTTTGTGTTGGGCCACATTCAAAGTTGTCCATGGACTGCAGCTTGGACAAACTTGTTTTAGAGCTTTAGTAATTATTTGAGAAATAATAGTCTCATAGAGAAAGTACTTTTTCTTAACCTCCAGAAAAGGTAGTCAGAAATATTTATTCAAAGCTTAAGACAAAGAATTAAATATCTTTACTCTAGTTATATTACCTTTAATTTTGACTATAAGAAGCCATTATATTGGTTGATGGATTTTTGACATTCTTAATATTATAGTGGGATATTTGGTAAAGGATTGAAATCATCATGGAATTTTGTGGTAGATGGTGGAAATAATGTATTTTATTAATTGAGAGCCTAGTAGCTGTTTTATTTGTGTTGTATATCACTTAGTAGCAATTTCTCATCTCTGTTCAAAATGGAAATGGGGCTTGGGTGCTGTGGCTCAGGCCTATATTCCCCGCACTTTGGGAGGCTGAAGCAGTGAGATTGCCTGATTCCAGGAGTTTGAGACCACCTGGGACAACATGGCAAAACCTCATCTCTACAAAAAAATAAAAAAATTATCCAGGTGTGGTGGTGCATGTCTGTAATCGTAGCCTCTTGGGAGGCTGAGGTGGGAGGATTGCTTGAGCCTGGGAAGTTGAGGCTGCAGTGATCAAGATTGCGCCGCTGCACCCCAGCCTGGGTGACAGAGTATCTCCAAAAAAAAAAAAAAAAAAAAAAGGTTGAGAATGGGTAATCAGGATTGGGAGAGACCAAATAATTTTGGTGGTACCTGGTATTATATAGCTAATTTGCACTTTTCAAAAGCCCCATAAGGATATCTGAGAATGTGGGTGAGCCCATTCACAGATACAGCCTTTTTCATTCTTTTCTCAATAAAGTCTTCTTGTCAGCCATCTATAATTTAAAAGTCATTTAAGATTTTTTTTCCCATTTTTGTTATTGAATCTGCTACCTGGCGTTAAGTAACTTCCCTTAGCTCTAGAAAAGCTCCTGGAGAAAGGAAGCAAAATGTGGACAAGTATGTTTGGGTTTGCTGTATTCTCTGCCAAGGCCTATATAATTGGCATGTGACCATTTTCAGACAGTTAGATTTTGGATTTGAATTCTGTTTACTTCATGTCTTTTGTGTGTTTAAATACACTTATCTTTTAATACTGATATTAAATTATTTCACTCTCTAGTTTGCAGAATTTGATCAGATCATGAAGTCTGACCCTGACCACTTAGCTGAGTTGGTTAAAAGAGTCAATCACTGGCTCATCTGCAGTCGCTGGAAGAAAGTTCAGTGGTGCTCACTCTCAGTCATCAAATGTAGGTATTTTCCGTCATACCCTTAGGATCTTTCATTGTTTTAAGGTGGTTTGTGGAGTGTTGTAAAGCTGTCTCAGAGGGGATGCTGAGATTTTTGTTCGCATTGGGTCCTAGATTCCTCAAGCAACACCTCATGTATAGTATGTGATAAGCTACTATCTGTAGATGTTCTTTCTCTTTTTGAGTGTATGATACTTATTTTCTTTATTCAAATGTGTTACAGGAGTGTCCGTTTCATAGTGTCCTAACAAAGCAGAATTCACTATCTTGATTCTTTTCCTCCTCCCTGCAACCCCCACCATCCCCTAATCTCTCAGACTTAAACCACAGCTTTTCTTTCTGACTGCATGGCATCTACAGTACACATGCCCCTCAAAATTCCAATTGTAATCCACTTTCCTTTCTTATGGCTGAAATATTATCAGTCACCAGATCCTGTTGATTCTTCCTCCAAATACTATACATTCCTTTCTTTTTATTGCCAGTGCCGTAGTGAAGTCCGTTTCCACCTTTTGCATAATAATTTCTGTATTTCCCAGACTGGTTTTCCTGGTTTCTCAGAGATCTCTCTCTAAACTAGAAGCCTTTTCTGACTTTGCTTTCAAAAAGGTAAAGTTTAAACTATTTGAATGTCTTTCAAGATCATGTAAAATGGTGTTTCAGTTTTTTGTTTCAGTCTCTTCCCCTACCATCCCCTCTTAAATCCTGTTCTTTGAAAGGGAGTCTATTATAATCATGAAAGACACAGTCTTGAACACCATAATCCCAAAAGTTGAAATCTCGAAACATCAAAGTACCAAATATAGGATTCTGTAAAAAATAATACAAATATTCTTTAAAAGATATTTATTTACATTTTTAAAAGGGGATTTGGAAACATATAAAAATATGACAACTCTTTATAGGTCACTTTACACAATAAAATAGGCAATGACAATGTATATATTTTTGAAAGCATAAACACATACTAACAATAGTTGCATGGAGCAAACAAACCATATACATAAAGAAATATGTCAAAAGGTGAAATGTGTAAACACATATTATTGTGGTTGGTAATTGTGCACCCAGCTTCATTACTGTGGTCATCTGAAATACTGTGATGAACAAGCTATCTTTTGATGAAATCAGTCAAAAACCATGGTGTCACCACTGCATTTGTAGTTACCCAGATATCTGACATCTTGAGAAATGCTATCTCTTACAAATGCAGATGTTTGATAAAAGACATCTGTTCATTTATTGAGGAAGTTTCAGTGTTTTTATGTACATACACAGCGTTTACCCAGAAAGTAAACGTTGTGATAATGTATTTTCATGGAGTTAAATTTGCAGTAAATGAATACAATAAATTAGAACTCTCTAAAAAATGCTGACAATTTAAGATAGTGAAAATAAAAACACAGAAAAAGAAAAAAAAAATTCCCAAAACTAAAAAGAAAGTTTGACATACAAAAAAGTGTATTACAGGGATAGATTATGAGCAGTTGCATGGAGATAGTCCATAAGAGCTGGCTGTCTTTCTCAGTCTTTAACTTATCTTTTGAAGCCTTGCACCATGAATAATAGGTGCTTTTTTCTTTTAGGACATGATTCTTCTTGGAGAATATGTTCATATTCATTTCCTTCATGAGACTGCTCTTTTTGAAGTTCTGATTCCTGTGATTGTGATTTTTAGGATTTTAGATGTTAGGGATTTTAATCTAGGAATTTTGATATTTTGGGATTTCAACATTTGGGATTATGGCTTTTGGGATTGTGTTTTTGGGATCAGGAATTCAAACCCCTTTGATATACTGGACTAAGCTGCTTTTGTGTGTGGTTTGGCCAGCTAAGTAGCTGGCCCAAAACAAAGGCGAAGGACGGAACATTCTGGGGTTACTTAAGGATCTATGGCAAACCTTTAATTGTTGGGAGCTGTGTGGGAATCAGTAACGTTATTACATTTATAGTTGCCCCTTGTACTCATCAGAGTACCTGAAATAGTGCGAGGCACGTGAAAAGAATTCAGTACATTTTTTCTTATTAGTAGAAAAGGAAAATTCTTTTGGCCTAATGAAAAAGAATCATGCAAACAAAGATGATTTTTGAGGTATTTTGTTAGACAATATAGATAAAAAGAGAACTATTAATATGAAAAGAGAAAAGAGAGCAGAATCTCTTTTCCCCATCATTTTCCAAATAAAAGGTTAGAAGCAAGATGGAGTTGGTTAGGTCAGATCGCTTTTACATAATTTTCTTAGTTGTAATTTTTGCAAATGCAGTTTCAATATCTTTTAGAGAAACGTTAAAACTGGCTGGGTGTGGTGGCTCACGCCAGTAATTCTAGTACTTGTGAGGCCGAGTAGGAGGATCACTTGAGGTCAGGAGTTTGAGACCAGCCTGACCAACATGACAAAACCCCGGCTGTAATAAAAATACAAAAATTAGCCTGGCATAGTGGCATGCGCCTGTAGTCCCAGCTCCTCAGGAGGCTGAGACATGAGAGTCACTTGAACCTGGGAGGTGGAGGTTGCAGTGAGCCAAGCATGCCATTTCACTCCAGCCTGGGTCAAGACTCTGTCAAAAAAAAAAAAAAAAAAAAAAAGAAAGAAACGTTAAAACTTTCTGATTTTGATGTCTAATATAAATAATATAGTCATCAAGATTTCATGTTTTTTGAGAATTACTTTGTGAAAATGAGTTTTTAAATATATGTCAAATTTAAACTGAATAATTTTCTATCATTTTATTTTTCTCTTAAACATAGTGAAAAACAAAATAAAATATCGAGCTGAAGCCTGCATTAAAATGCAAAAAACTATTCGAATGTGGCTTTGCAAGAGGAGACACAAACCTCGGTAAGATGAATTGCGCCTAAAAAGAACTCTGTGAAACCTAGTTACTGTAATACAAAAGGACAGTAAGGTCATAATAAAAAGCAGTTTGGATACTCAAGGAGTTTTTTCATGTTCTTTGTAAAATGATATATTAGTCTTTTATTTGTAATATTTGAAATTAGTTAATTCATTTATTACCTCATTACCTGCCTCATTCTATAAAAGGATTTGAAGTGGCATACAAAAATGTGTAAAGACTATAAAACAAGAAATAAGTGGTTGAGAGCAGCTCTTTTATTTGTATTATTTTAGTTATTTGAGTTTCTTGATAGTGTCAAGGTGACTTTTTAAAAAAACTCACTAATATGTTTACCATAATTTTCAAGATTATGAGTAGGAATTATGTTGTCCCATTATAAATTAGTCATTATTTGTTACTTGACTCTTTCATTTTTAATTAAGTTTTTTAAAATTGAAAGTCTGAATATCTATTGATCCATCGTACCTTTTCTGAGAGGCTAGATGACTCCTTTGGGTTCCTCTGTGATTTGAATTCTCAAAGTTGTAGAAGGCTGTAGTCCCATTGACAGGCATCAGTGTCATTCACATTCATATTTGATTTTTTTTTAGTCTTCAACAAGAGATCTGAAAAAGAATATTAGATAATATTGAAAATGGAAGTGAAATTATGCTCTAATGAAATATTACTTTTACAGCATTGATGGCCTGGTTAAGGTGGGCACACTGAAAAAACGACTTGATAAATTTAATGAGGTAGTCAGTGTGTTGAAAGATGGAAAACCAGAGATGAATAAACAGATCAAGGATCTGGAAATTTCTATTGATGCTTTGATGGCCAAAATTAAGGTAAGCAATTTTAACCCAAATGACTTTGACTTTTTTATATAATTTAATATCTTTTTTTTAATTGGTATTGAAATTGTATAGAAAACATCCTTATTTTTTCAAAATACAAAGTGTGTTGAGACTCAGTGATGGCAAGTAGATGCTCTTCATTATTACCTCTATTCTTTGAAAAATTTCATAGCAAAAAGTTAAAGAAGACAATTTTTATGCCATTTCTTCTGTTGCTAAGAAAGACATTCCCCCTACCTTAATACCTAGGTGATGGGATGATCTGTGCAGCAAACCGGCATGGCACACATTTACCTGTTTAACAAACCTGCGCATCTTGCACATGCATCCCTGAAATTAAAATAAAAGTTGAAGAAAAAGGAAAACATAAAACACATACTCACATACAAAAAAAAAAATGTTCCTTTCACAAAAGAGCAACTAAAATACCACACTTTATCGGTGAGCTTTTACATAGTCATGACTTAATGAGGATTAATCCAAATAATTTGTTTCATGCTTTTCTACTTTTAGAAACTAATTTTTAAATTATAAAAATGTCCAGGCATGGTGGCTTATGCCTATAATCCCAGCACTTTGGGAGCCTGAGGCGGGCAGATTACTTGAGGTCAGGAGTTTGAGACCAGCTTGGCCAACATGGTGAAACCCCATCTCTACTAAAAATATAAAAAGTAGCTGGGTGTAGTTGCACATGCCTGTACTCTCAGCTACTCGGGCGGCTGAGGCAAGATAATTGCTTGAAATTGGGAGGCAGAGGTTGCAGTGAGCTGAGGTTGCACCACTGCACTCCAGCCTGGGCAACAGAGTGAGACTCTGTCTCAAAATAAATAAATAATTAGATAGATAGATAGATAGACAGATAGTAATATAATGTTATAAAAAATTTGGAGGCCAGATGTGATGACTCGCACCTGTGAGGCCGGAAGCGGGTGGATCACCTGAGCTCAGGAGTTAAGAGACCAGCCTGGGCAACATGACCAAAACCTGTCTCCACTAAAAATACAAAAACCTGGCTGGGCATGGTGGCATGAGCCTGTGGGACCAAGGAAGCTCAGGTGAGAGGATTGCTTGAGCCTGGGAGGTGGAGGTTGCATCGAGCAGAGACTGCACCACTGCACTCCAACCTGGGTGACAGTGAGACCCCTCGGTTAAAAAAAAAAAAAAAATTGGAGAAACCACCAAAAAAACTTAATACCTCCACATTAACAAATTCAGTTAATACACTGTTGTATATCACAGTATATTTTTACTTTTACAGTATAATTTTACTTACTTTACAGTCTTATTTTCTATGCATAAATTTTTACATAGTTCTTATCATAATATACATTTCAATTTGTATCTCTGCAATTATGTTATATACTTGTCCATGTTAATACATTATCTTCACGGATACTATAATGTAATTTATAGTATATATATTAACTGTAATTTAACAGTTAATGTTGTGAAAGTAGCAGTTTCCTCTCCAATTTTGTAGGAAAATAATGGGGCTCCTTTTTTTTGTTTTGATTTTTATTTATTTGATTACTAGTGGGATTGAAAACTTTTCTATATGCTTGTTAATTATATTTCATGTTTCATTAATTACATTTTGTATCTTTTCCTCAATTATAGTTTAGGGTTTTATACATGCTTTCTCTCAGTTAGTTTCATAGGTCAGTGCAAGTATGTGGGATATAATAAATATCTTAAAGGGAGTGTTTTATATTTTCTGCAGATATATTATGTAAACAATGGTAATCTTGGAGGTAGAAAGGAAAAAAGATCTGGAGGAAAATGAAAATTCTATGAATAGACTTAGCTGATTTTACAAATCTGTCAAGGGCCATCCTTGTTCATGTGGTATCATTATAAATTAGAATTAACTCACCTACATTTTTTGAACGCTAACTTAGGAAAATCATCCAATAATTTTAGATGTATTTCGTAATTTCTTAAATATGCTCTAGGTACTATTTGAACAGTATTATAAAAGATTAGTAAACTCTTGCTAAATTAGCTGATCATTACTTAAGAAATTTTTTTTTTTCTTGAGACAAGAGTCTCACTCTGTTGCCCAGGTTGGAGTGCCAGTGATGTGACTGTGGTGTTCACTGTAACCTCCACTTCCCAGGTTCAAGCGATTCTCCTGCCTCAGCCTCCTGAATAGCTGGGACTACAGGCGTGTGCCACCATGCCCAGCTAATTTTTGTATTTTTTTTAGTAGAGACAGGGTTTCACTACGTTGGCTAGGCTGGTCTTGAACTCCTGACCTCAGGTGATCTGCCCACCTTGACTTCCCAAAGTGCTGGGATTACAGGAGTGAGCCACTGTGCCCAGCCTATACATAATTTTTAACTACAACACAGTATACCTGTAGATATTAATGTCTGATACTTGTGTGCAGAGATAACAAAAAATTTTTTGAATAGTATTTAATGTATAAACAGTATAGCAAAGATAATGGGCTTATTGCTAACCATCTTACCTAGTTTTTGCTATATTTGCATATTGGAGTAATTTTTTATTTTAAAATTGTGGTAAACAGTAAAAACATTAAAATTTATCTTAATCATTTTTAAGTTTATAGTTTAGTATTGTTAAGTATATTCATTGTTGTGCAACAAAAGAAATAAGTTTTTATGCTCCTGTTTATTATTTTATTAAGTCCACTATGATGACACGGGAACAAATACAGAAAGAATATGATACACTCGTTAAAAGCTCAGAGGAACTCCTCAGTGCATTACAGAAGAAAAAACAGCAGGAAGAGGAAGCGGAAAGGCTGAGGCGTATTCAAGAAGAAATGGAAAAGGAAAGAAAAAGACGTGAAGAAGATGAAAAACGTCGAAGAAAGGAAGAGGAGGAAAGGCGGATGTAAGGCATTTATGTTGTTTTGAGTAAGAGACTTAAAGGAATAGTGAATTCTTGGTATTGACAGTGGTTAGTGACAATTCTTAAAACTGTTGTCTTTTTTTAAATGAACTCATTTTATGATGTTTGAAAATTGAGAAAATAAGCTTATTTTATAAAAACGTAAAATAAACTATAATCTGAATTTTAGTTAGACTCTTATACCTGAAGATATTCTTTTTAGCACTATGATTTGTTTATTGTTTTGTAAGCAAGATAAATGACATTTCTACTTTTCTGCCGTTTTAAAACGGATAACATTTTGAAAGATTGCCATGATAAGGTAGAGAGAACGGATGAGGTGTTGAGTTGGAGAGGGAATAGAGGGAAGCCCTTGTAATCGGGAACTTACAGCCAGGCTGTGTAACCATATTCATCTAGAGATGTTAAAAGTTATAGAATATAATTATATTTGTTTTATTTAAGAATTATTGTCAATAGAGTTAAATTTTATTTTATTCAAAATAAGTTGATGTATGTGGCCAGGAGGTTAATTTGAGCTCCCAATCTATTACCTTTGTTTATTATTAAATAATAGTTAAATTGCCTTCTGAAGGATTCCTTATTTTCTGTTAAATTTTTGAAGAGTTTTCTATTTTTTTATTAGGAAACTTGAGATGGAAGCAAAGAGAAAACAAGAAGAAGAAGAGAGAAAGAAAAGGGAAGATGATGAAAAACGCATTCAAGTACGTAATTACTGGATTTAATTTCTATCAAAATGGAACCTACAAAGTTATAAAAGAAGTGAAAGCAAGATCTTGATTTGCTAGATAAGATGTCACTAGTTTATCCCAGAGACAAAAGGCCAGTTTTGAAGTGGTTATGGGAATGGACTTTGGAGCTTTCAAATCCATAACCAGCCATTGACAGAGACTGTGACATTGTACACATTATAGTGAGTAACTATGGGCCACAGTTTCTCTCTGTAGAGTGTGGATAAATACTCGTTGTGAGCATTTGGTAGTTAATATACGTTAAAGTATTTTGAACACAGCGTAGATCAATAAATATTAATATTGTTATACCTAGGGGAATGTCAAATGAAAATTCACTTAAAATGTTATGTTTTAAAATATATAACTTTGTAGATACTGGAATTCATAAATTAGGATTAAGATTCTCTCTCCACCCTAGTTTTTTAAAAGTCCCATGTCTGAGAATAATTGCTCATGTATTTGAGTTTCTGTTTGTTATGGCTTTCATAATATATCCTAAGCATAACCAAAACTTTAAATTCCTGACATCTGCTCTCTAGATGTCAGTGTTAATGTGAAATTCATGTGATGTTTGGGACACTAATATTTATAGTCATAGGATTATGGAGCTGTGGTTCTTCTACCTTCTCTTGGACTTGGGAAAGTGGCAAAATGGGGATGTGTTTGAAGCATTAATCATAATGTAGAAGAAAATACAGACTGAAGAGATCCGTGCTCAAGCAATTCCTTAGTAAAGAACTTGTATGGGGCAGTTATACTTTCCCTTTATTTTAAGTAGTAATGGGAGTGATCCTGTAAATAAGTGAAGAACTCTTGGTGAGATGGCTTTCTGTCCTTTTCAGGCTGAAGTGGAGGCACAGCTGGCCCGACAGAGGGAAGAGGAATCCCAGCAGCAAGCGGTTCTGGAGCAGGAGCGCAGGGACCGGGAGCTGGCCCTGAGGATTGCCCAGAGTGAAGCGGAGCTCATCAGTGATGAGGCCCAGGCTGACCCGGCGTTGCGGAGGTACTGGAGCCTCTGGGTGGGGTGTTGCGCCCTCTCCTTTGCTTTCTGTACCTCTCTGCCTCTCATTTCCATGCAAAAAGGAATAGGAGAAAATCATATTCTGAAGGCCCTGATATATTGGAACTAAAATAATATTGGAATTATTTGTATCAGCTTTTATACTCAAGTGAATGAAATAATGATTTTTCACCAAATTATTAAACTGTTGAAATATAAGACTAAAATTTCACTAGTGAGTACTCTGTTAAGAAAACACATCAATTTTTACCCTGAAATTGTTTAAGAGTATAGTGTATTAGGTAGACACCTAGTTTCTAAATACCTGTCATCAAACACTGGCATCGAAATAAATGACTGTGTCAAATAATGCAGTTTAATATATTTGTAGGTGGGGTTTAAAATTTTTTCTAATGCAAAAAAATTACATATAGTATACATCCTAACAATTGAAATGAGAAATTTACTTTGCAATGTCTCAGAATAAATGAGTTTCCATTTCCAAGAAGGGAGAGTTAAATTCATTGAAATATTTTGGCTTCTTGGGTTTTTGAATTATCTCTAAGCACGCCACTATAGTGGAGTGTGTAGAAATGTGGACACTTATTAAAAGTTGCAGAAAGTTTTAATAGATTAATTTTAAAAAAATTAGTATGCAGAAACATTAATTATTTTGATTATTTGCTTATAATAAGGAAACTAATTTGTGGGGTTCCTTTATATGTTGTGCACATAGATGCACCATGCTTTTCAGAACTTAAAATCACTGTTTATGGCAAAATATAAAGTATAACCACTAGAATGGCGCTGTTTCCTTGTGAAAGGATCAAATTGCAATGTAATGGAATGTTTAGCAAAAAAAAGACAGGGAAGGAAAAGGGCATATTAAGTTGCCTTCACACCTTTTCTATTAGGTTGGTGCAAAAGTAATCACGGTTTTCACCATGAGTAAAACCGCAATAACTTTTGCACCAACCAAATAGTATGTGATTGTATTGGGGAGCTCTGGGATTGATTGTGTATGAAAAAGTACATTATACTGTAAATGAACTGAATATGGCTCTAGGAACAAAAGATGTTATTATTAAGCTCTTGGCTTTGAGTCCAATATTTGGGCTCGTTATTAACGTTTCACTATAATTATTTTAGCCCAGATATGGTTTTTATAAATGCAGACTCAGCTCAGCTGCTGCACTGTGCCTTCCACCTGTGTTATGTCAGAATGGTTGGGAGCCTTTAGATGTAACTGACTAGCCGCCTAGGATAGGCTCTTAAATGAACCAAACTCTTACAGCTGCTATCCCTGATGTCTGTGAGGAGGTACTGCAGTTGACAGAGCTGGCTTTATTATGGCAGCAGTCCATTTCTAAGGGACTTGTTAATAGAGTCATTATTGGTACTCATCATCAAGCTTTATGTTTATGCACTTGAAATATTAAGCTATATCCAGTGTCATTTCATGTACTTATACAAGATATTGGCTCATACGTGGACTCCTTCCCATCTTCAGAAAGGTACAGTTCTTCCATGTTGAATGGTCTCTGAGAAAGAGTGGACTGTTTAGGACCTTTAATGTAAACAACAAGTTACCTGTAATTTAAGCAGAATTAGATAGGTAATGGGACCATATTAAGTAATGAGGAGGTATTCAAGCCATTATGACTTGAAAGGTAGAAGAGCTAGTGTTAGTTCTATGGTTCAGGCCTAGGGATGGTGTATCCTCCTCTGGAATGCCCTTCAAATCCTTTCTGTGAGCTCTCCAGGAAGCTTTCCCTGACACTCAGGTCTTCTTGAGCTCCTTCCCTTCTCAGTGTTGTGGTTATTTTATAGTCTGTACTGCAATCAGAATGAAGTAGCACTTCATAATGAATAATATTCTATATGGATATTGCATGTTTGATAGCTTAATCTTACTCCATGGGCTATAGCTAAATGTTTTTGAATGTTTATTTTACCTTTGTTAGCACTGAGTTTTTTCTATAACAAATTTATGAGTAAGAACTAAGTAAACTGTTCTTAATATATAGCATGATGTTGTTGGGTTCTATGCTCAGTTAAAAAATGTATGTATTATAGATTGATTCTGCTTCAGTAAGCAATTTTAAGTTACTTTTCCAGCTTGGATTCCCATCCAGAAATTTCTAAGTAAGAATTGTTTTCCACATATGTCATATGTTCTAAAATATAATCTCAGTCAATTACACATATGATCCTTGATGCAAAGTGATGGTTTCAAATTACCTAAAATTGTAAAGTAATACCCAGATTCTATTAAAAACAGCCTCACAATGTATGAATTTTCTAATCAACATGTAATGTATTTGCTCTTTAATTTTCACTGCATGCCTTTTATTATTTTCCAATCACTTTTAATGAATACTTAAAAATATATTAAAACTGAGTGATCTCATGTGTTGATTAGAAATAATGGAGTTTTTAAAATCAATGAGTAAAGTGAAACAAATTTGCACAATCCAGATTTTCACAACTCACAATTGGTTATGATGTTAACTAAACTATATTTTTTTCACAGAAATGATGGAACAAGACCCAAAATGACACCGTATGTCACTTACCTTTACCTTTTTAAAAATAGGTCATGGATACTTTTTGGGAGTAGTTTTCTCATTGGAGTAAATTATAAATTATTTTCTTCTGTTGAAAGATAATGAGACCACCTTTTTGATATTTTTCTTGTCGAGGAAAAATGTTTAATGCTCTTGTTTGGTGTTCAATCGCAGTAGCTCATAATTTGGTTTCCTTCTTTGTATTGTATGTGTAAAGTATAAGGTAACACCCATTTTGTCTTATGTATTTTTTTTAGCTGCTCCTCACCTTACATCTCTATAGAAGCAGGTGTGGAGGCATAAATAAGAGTAAAATATTTGGTTTTCAGGATGTATGATAGTTAATTCTACTATATCTAAAATAATTCATCATCTGAAATTATGTATATAATGCTAACTTTTTTTGTGAAAATCTACCCACAAAGACAGAATCTAAGTAACATTTGAAATATAAATTTTGTTTATATAAAATATAAAATATGTTTTGTATGTATGTTATATATACTACATATAAGGATTTTGGAGTATATATAAAAATATTTTAACAGATTTAAGGACTCCAATGTATCGTTTATAATGTAGATGGTTCTCAATTCTATCAGACTCCAGTTCCAATAGCAATTTTTTAACAAATGATGCAACCTAATAACTCTCTCCAAACAATATATGTAAAGGAGAAATACAAGGTTAGTCATTTGTAATAAAACATATTTATTTTAATATGAAAGTGCTTGTGTATAACTGCAGTGGAAGACATGATAAATGATCAGATGTTTTTGCTTATGTATAGAATCACCATGAATGCTGTAGCTACAAATACAAATTGATATAGGAATGTTGGGCATTCACATGCCTTGAAATTGTGAACAATCCTTTGTGAAGTTCTGAACAGAGCCAAGTTCAATATTCTCTCAATTGCACAATATTTGCGCAAGCCCTAGAAAAATTCTGTGAATATTAAAGCCACACAAAAAATACATTGTTTACATGTAAAACTTTGTTTACATGTAAAATTTGTATGTGTGTTTTTCGCCTCTATATGTGATATGATGGACATGTTAAAGTTAAATGGGGCATGGAACAGTTCTTCCTTGTGTGGGACATTTGGCATTCCTTACCCTTTATCTCAACAGATGCCAGGAGTATACTCACACATCATTGTTACCACAATACTGCCTTAAATTTTGAAAATATCTCTGAGTGGGTACCCTTGCCTTCCATTGCCACAACTGCTTTATAGTTACCATTTGAGCTTGAATTAAATAAGCCCTGCAATCAGTGTCTAAGTTGAAATTGTATTTGCATATAGTTTGGTAAGATCAGAAGGAAGAAAGCACCTGTGTGCAGGAACCATTTCTATCTGGAAAATTGATTGTAATATATTGGTCTAGGTCAGGTGGATCTTGATGTAGGGCAGGGAGGATAATGCATCAGTAGAGACTGCCATCCATTAGAGTGTCAAAGCACACAGAAAAATATCTGTATGATAAACAGACCCAGTGGTAAAGAGATTTGAAAGTCCATGGACTCTCTTAAAAACCTACCATGGGAAAAGAAATGGAGGAAGCTTTAGGAGGAAAAGATGGAAAAACAGATGCTCTTGAATCCTGAGACAAAAGCCTTGATGTGGAGTGATAATAGAATTAAACATACTTATCAAAATCATGCTGAGTTTGAAAGTGAGAAGATTCTGAGAAACTACTAGGTTAAAGAGAGATTGATGAATGTATTGCTCAAAAGATAATTTTTATTAGATTGTATTTGTGTTATATTTTGTTTTTGCTGTCCTTCATTGTCAGTTTTGAAAGATACCTTTTTCTCTGACTGTGCTTTAATAGACCTCCATCAGTACATAATTGTAGACAGAGTTCATTACGAACAGGAGTCTTCTACTTCGTTAGTCAGGGTCCCACCCCTGGGCAGGCATTCAGGAAACTGTCTCGAAGCAAATTTACCCCTCTTTTCTTCTTATGATTTTATTGATTTGGAAGGTTTTGAGATTGATGAGTAGAATGAATGAGAAAATAATTATGACAGAAAAGAGCAAAGAGCAGGGGAATAAGTAAAGAAATGTTGATGAACATTATGAAACTTCATTCCTTTTTAAAGAATTAAACAAATTTTGAGAAAAGTTATACCCTTTTGGGTAACAAAAGCAAAATAAGTTTTTTGCCTTTGGCAAATGTTTATCCTTGGAAGGTCAGAATGCCTCAGATCTTTCATAAGTCCCTGTTTTGATATTCTTTTTTTTAAAGCATGCTTCCATTTGGAATTTTAGAGCTTTGAATACATCAGATTCTTTTTTAAACTCTGATGCTGTCAAATACATCTTCTTGTGGTTTTCACCATTGTGCCTTTTCTAATTAATATTTACTAAGCAACTGTGGAGCAAAAATCCTCATATGGAATCTTTATCTTGCCAAGTTCCCTGTATGGATTTAGACCATGTTATTTGTATTCTATATGTAAAAGAACACCATAAAAGCTTTCATGAGTTTTATCTGTAAGTTGCTACTGCAAAAATGGAGAGATATTCAGATGACTTTAACTGGATTTAAACAGAAATTTTGTTGTGTGCTACAGCTAGATTTGTTGAAAAGTATATCATAGGCATTAACAAAGTAAACCAGTTATGAATAGTTGTTGAATGATAATATTGAAAAGTACATATTTTGATTATACATTTAGATCTTTTAATTAATTTATGTAGTATGTCTTTTATGTAATCATATTGTATTAACATTTTTTTCTTGTAGGGAACAAATGGCCAAAGAAATGTCAGAATATTTGAGTAGGTTAGTGCAATGTAATTTGGGGAAATAAGTATTCGCCTCAAAATCATATTTTTAAATTACTTTTGATTATTTGGACCAGAACCTGTTATATGACTAGCCTGCTCTTTCTATCTAAAGTGATATTTCGTTCTCTACAAGAAATATCACTTTCCCCTCACTCTACCCAACAAAGAAAAAGATAAAAAGCAGTATTGCTGTAAATTCTTCTCAGCAGGGATACCATTGGCATTTAGAATGGGACGGCTCCTTGGCAGTGGTACTCTACTGCTTATCTCTGGCATCCACCAGCTCAGTGTCTGCAGGGGACGTCTTCCCCTCAGCGTAAAAAAATGAGTATTTTGCAACTCTCCTTGGGGTGGTGCTGCACCTAATTTGGGAACCACTGTGCCTTATTGAAGAGGAAGTAGGGGAACAGTATGGCTCTTGATGGGCTCCGCATCATGGCACATAGTTTGAAAACCACTGGTGTAAATTGAGCCACCAGCAAGATCTGGTCCATTACTTTTATAAATGGATATTAATCACTAACATGTTAATTCTTAATTTTGAAGTTATAAAGATAATTAAAAGTGTTAATGTATTTTTTAAAACCAGCTTTGCTACTCTTGTTTTCTTTACATGATTGTCTTTATAGAAAGTCTGAATAATCAGCAAATTACCCCTTTATTTTACTATTTTAGTAACTCCAGAAATGAGGGTGGGGAAACATTTAAACGTGTTACATTGATGTACTTCTTTGGATGCTATGCTCTTTGTAGATATACTTTTGTTTGAGGTAAGAAGAAAGAAAAGTTAGTGATATTAAAACCATATTTTAAGCAATAATCATTTGAATTTAATGTAATTTTTAAAAGTATCAAAACACATTTTACATATATTCTAACACCTTACATACATTCTGACAATCTATAAAACTGTATATTATGTAAATTTACCTTCTCTTTCAAAGGAAAAGATAGCAACAAGAACAAAACATAGTAATTTTCATCTGCCCTCCTAGAAAAGACTCCAAGAACAGCTTAAAAAGGAAAGGATTTTTTTTTTTTTTTTGTTTATTGAATGGTAGTTTAGGGATGTAGAAAAAGACAAAGAATATTCGAATAAATGTAAAAGTATAAGTTACTGTTAAGGAATAGAGAGACCTTGCTGATACATACCTGGCTGGTTTTGAGCAAAGCAATTAAGACCAGAATGCTACATGGAAAATTGCCAGTTATACTGCTTATGGAAAGTATAGATTCTCTAAAACAGATTTTAATCATAAAAATACAGAAAGGACTAATGGCCACACATTCTTTAGCTAGTCTTATACGTAACTGACAATCACTATGTCAAACAATTTTAAGTATGTAGGATGAAATATGCTATTTTTTATTCTCTAGGATGAAAGCATACTCAGGCTTTTTAAAGAATCACAGGCACTTTATTTATTTCATTTTTAAGCTTAATATTGAAAGAATAATTTTCTTCAGGAAGAAAGTAACATATTCTCAGACATCATTTTTCATTTAAGTCTTTGTCTTCACTGCTTGCAAGGATGGCTGTTATCTTTCAAAATGTAAAAGGCTGAGAAAATACATGTTTATTTTCAGGTATTGTATCTTGATCAACCCTCTTTAAGAGGAAATATCTTCCAGGTAGTAGATGATAAAGGAGAATTTCCTTGTGTGATACTTAAGAAGCAATACATTTGTTCTTTAATACGTAGTTATTTTTAATATTTGTGCTACCTTCATGTCTTGAGATGTGACATATTTAAACATTGAGCTTAAAGTCTTGCAGCATATTGAGTGTCTGCTATTTGCAAGTGTAACCTTTTGCTGAAAAATAAGTTTATTATTACAGAAAAGAAATTGTTCCCACATTTTTTGTTTAATGATCTCAAATTATATGCATAAAAATAAGTCTTAAAGGCCAGATGTTGTGGCTCATGCCTGTAATCCCAACATTTGGGAGGCTGGGGTGGGTGGATCAGTTGAGCTCAGGAGTTCAAGACTAGCCTGGGCAACATGGCGAGACCCTGTCTCTACAAAAAAATATAAATATTAGCCAGGCTTGGTGGTGTGTGCCTGTAGTCCCAGCTATTTAGGAGGCTGAGGTGGGAGAATTGCTTGAGTCTGGGAGGTGGAGGTTGCAGTGAGCCAAGATTGTATCACTGCACTCCAGCCTGAGTGACAGAGCCATCAGACCTTATCTTAAAACGAAACAAAACAAAACAAACAAACCCGAAAACCAGAAAGCAGGCCTTAAAGCACTGAGTAGCACTGTTTTTGGAAAAGTTGAATTTACTTCATTTTATTGAGTGCTTTGGATTTTCTTTCTTGCCTCTTTCCCTATATAAATGTGTCACTAAATGGAGCATGATACAGCACTTGTGCCCTTTGAAATCTCTGTTACCTCATGAGCTAAAACCTCTTTACTAGTTTTCTTATTGCTTACTAAATATGAGGGTGTGGTTTTTGTCTGCTCATAAAACTTTTCTAAGTGTTGTTGTAGCAGTGAAGTCTAAAAAGAGTTTCCAGATTCCATCTGTTCTTTTAGCCAACTTTAATGACTAATGCAGTGGGTTGCAGGTTTGGCTACCTACATCTCTGTAAACATCCAGAGGCCCAGGGATGCTCTGAGCCACTGTATGTGAATGGAGTTTGGCCGTCTGTAGCTTTCAGCAGTCTCTCCAGGTGATTGCACTGTGCAGCCTAATGACTCATAAACAAACCTTTAATATGCTTTTAATGATCTTTCAAGTGTGTTAAGGATTTTTTTTTTTTTTTTTGAGGAATATGTGTCAGTATATTTTTAAACTTTAAATGTTCTATAAGTAAAAACATTCTGGGGGAAGTTTGCGGAACTAGAATATTAGAATCAAAAGTTTGAATTTAAAATCTAATATGACTATCAAGTGGCATGCTGGAAAATTTTAATTTATTTGGCCATCTTTTAGTATGCCATTCTTAATCTCATCTGTCAAAGAAATAAAAATTATGTTTTTCTAGTAGCTGTTTCCAGTTTTCAAACTTACGCATGCCTTCTTGCCTCTTTGGTCAATGTTTTCTTCATGTTTCTGGTTTAAACATGCAAAAATATATAATAATTACAGAGGTCCTGCTGTACAAGCCACCAAAGCAGCTGCTGGTACCAAGAAATATGATCTTAGTAAATGGAAATATGCAGAACTACGTGATACCATCAATACTTCTTGTGGTAAGTGTTTAGAGAAGATCAAAAATAGAAAATGTTCATAGTGATAAGTGATGAATACTAGATTGGGGTGGTGTGTGTGTGTGTGTGTGCGTGTGTGTGTGTGTGTATGTATATATAATACCTGTATTATCTGAATCTTTTGGTGCATGAATGCAAAGTAACAAATAGAAATGCAGTGCTTTCTTTTTAAGGCCATTTTTCTTCCCACAGAGCAATTAGAGTAAAATACATCCCACATAGTTATGTTTTTATTTAAATTACAGTGTTGGAATTCAGAAAATTATGAGTAGGAAAGATGAATTCAGAAAACTATGACTAGAAACGAAAGAATCGCATAATTTCTCACTATATTCTTTTTCTCCATTGATTATATCTGCATAATTGTAAACATAAAAATGTCTTGCTTGTAAATCTAGTTTGCATTTTATCACAGTGACTTTTTATTCTATCGTCAGGACTTGTAGCCTTTGACCAATTGCTTAACGTTTCTGATTCAATTCCTTCTTATATAAAAGAAGTGTTTAGTCCAGAATTCTGTGGAGCAAATGATATAATATAGTAATACTGTGTGAGGAAATGATCTGTAAATTTTAACAATAATATTCTAAAATGCTTATCTTTATGAATAATGAGCTTACTTTTGATTTTGTACCATTAATTTAAAAATAAAAAAACTGCTTTTGCCACAGAATAATTATATCATTATGTTAGATTATTAAATTAAGATATCAATATTTTTTTTTCTCTAATTAACAATAGATATTGAACTCCTGGCAGCTTGCAGAGAAGAATTTCATAGGAGACTAAAAGTGTATCATGCTTGGAAATCTAAGAACAAGAAGAGAAATACTGAAACAGAGCAACGTGCTCCAAAGTCTGTTACTGATTATGGTAAAAACAAATCTGTACTTTTGAATGTTTTAAAATATATGTATATAAATCCATGTATCTGTACGTCTATACTTAAGACTTTTGGGTAAAACGTCCCATGTAAATTTTCTCCAGCTGTAGAACTGTGATCCATTGAACCTAGTACAACCTTGATGGCCCGTCTTTTTTTGTTTTTGTTTTTTGAGACGGAGTCTCACTCTTTCACACAGGCTGGATTGCAGTGGCACTATCTTGGCTCGTTGCAACCTCTGCCTCCCAGGTTCAGGTGATTCTCCCGGTTGGTCTATCTTTTATAGCATTATTTTTATGAGTATGTCTTTAAACTCATACTTGTTAAGATACAGTGAATTTACTTGTTAAAATAATTGAGACAAAAATTTTCTTGTCTATATTGAAAAGGGTGTGCATGCATAATTTACACACACACACGATTAAATGTGAACACATCAGGATTGCCATGCACCTTTTTCTTTACACTGAAATGAATTTTACATATGAAAATGAGTTGCTAAAAACAATGATGGTTAGTTTTTATTTTTAAGTTTTCTATAATTTTTATTTTTTGAATAAATAGAGATGAGGTTTGCCATTTTTTCTGGGCTGGTCTCAAACTCCTGGGTTCAAGCAGTCCTCCTGCCTTGGCCTCCCAAAGTGGTGGGATTATAGGCATGAGCTACTGCTCCCACCCATTTTTCTAGTTTTTAAAATTTAATGTAGTTCAGTTTTTAGAAATAGTTCCCTGAAATACCCAATATTGTTATCTTTTTTATATGTAGGTTTAATTACTTTTCTGTTCCTCCCAGAATAGGGTTGTAGCCTGGAAAAAGAAAGGAATCGATTCATACATTGTCCATTTACACTCTAATTCCTTTGTTTCAAAAATAATTTTACTGCAAACATTATTTTATAATACTGCGAATATATAAGAATGAGAAATATTACCTTGCTTCATACCAGAGTTTTGCCTAGATCAAGATTTGATTTTTCGACTGGGATCCTGAACATGGAGTTTGTTACTTTGTTATGCAACAGGACAAGGTGTGAAATTGGGAAATAAGAGCAGGATAGATATAACCTAGTAAAGCATGCATGAGCCTTAACATTTTAACATTAACCGAGAATACCTGTGATATGTGAATTGTAATTTCAGTCTTTAAAGCAGTAATTGGACTTACTATGTGTAAACTGGTACAATTTATTTGCTTAATTCTGGTTAACATCAAGGTGATGGCAGATTTAATATTTTGTGTTTTTTGTTTTTTTTTTTCCTTAGGGGTATAATCCCAACAGTTGGTAGTATAGTTTAGCAATGCAGGACCCAAGTTGACATAGAAAATGAGTTCTTGGTTATATTTTGCTTCCCTCACTACCTTCCAAGTAAATAAAAGCAGTCTTTAAATAAAGTCAATTAAATGGTGGAATTTTAGTGTTTCTAAGTTGTTGCAAAGAATAGATTGAGCGAGGGCAATATTATTATTAATAAGGGTCCTATTAGTGCCAGTGATTGCTCAAGGGGTGGCAGTCAGAATATAGGACTGTGGAAGGGCAGTGGGAGATCATTTGTAACCAAGAAGTGGCAGGTGGAAGCCACACTAAACACTATGACACCACTCTCTTCTCCAGTTCAACGTTTTTTTCCTCTTTGAACACAACAAAGTGATGATGTTAGCTGTTGACTGTCTGTGTGCTAAATTCTGACCACAAATTATGTTTCTTCTATAAAAAATGACAATGGGCTCTTCTTTTTAGCTGTAAATGTTATAATTCCTACCCTTTAGCTTGACAGACTTTCATTATATTATATTTCAAAATTAATACATCTGAATGATTGTACTTCTTAAAAGAGGTTTATGTTGTAATATTTGGCAAACAGGTTTTCAATTAATATACACATATTTATTGTATTTGTGACTCAAACTTTGATACCTAATTGTCTAGCTTTACCCAAAAAGTTGCAGATAATACATGGCCCACCTTGCTGGTTCAGCCACTGTTTCTGTTTGTAATATATTATTTGGGAAAACAAAGGAGATTAGGAAAATTTCCTAAGCTATCCAGGTTTATGAACAAATTTAGGAATTTATGTGAATATAACCCCACACATATTTAGCCTTCAGATAACTTGATTATGAGTCATTTTCAGGATATATTTTATCAGATGTAACTTCTGCTCTGAAAAGTACTTGTCTTGCTTTTCTCTCTTTGTTTTTTTCCTCATATAAAATTCATCCTGACACAGGAACATAGCTAAAAGCAAAGGTAAAGAGCACCAGGAAGCTCAATTGAGAAAATTCTAGACTTAGATGATTTCCTAACGTGGCATTGCTAAACAACCTTTAAAAGGAAGTGCTGTGTTGTCTAATATTTGGAAGGCACAATTCATTAATTTGAGAAATAAAACGATGACCGCTTATGACTAACAGAAACGTAGCTTCATATTGTTGACCTGAAAGAGTAATACGTTGACAGCTAATGGTGAACTCTTACAGTAATGCGTAAGGAGCCTCAGACTGTCTTCCTGGCGCTGTCCTGGATGAGCATGCTCTCATCTCATTTATTGCAGAGGGAGATTTTTAGAAATAATTTTTTGGGCAGGGGCAAATCGCCTATTAAGTATTTATGATCGTTAATTGTTTAAACAATGATTTTGGAAAGTAGTTTTATTTTGTAGTTTCTAAAGTAAAAATGGCATGAGTTTAGGATTTAGACAGTTTAAAGAAAACAAAACATACTAAGTGTTACCAAAAAGTAGTAATGCTTTTACTCCTGTAATGCATATAATTTTCTGATGAATTCTCATTTTTTTAATGAAAATTCTACTAATGTATGAAAGCTACTGTCTTGTCTAGTAAGTCATTGTATTAGGTTCTGTTTGGATATTACTGTGTTCTAAAAATCACAAATGAAGTGTAATTTTTAAATTTTGGTCTTCTTTATATGTGCTTCAATCAGAATTTTCTAAACCTAAATCAGTCAAAATAGTCTTTAAAAAAAAAATCAGAAACAGCAACTACTTTTAGGTAATTCTGAGAATATTTGGTTTGTAGATAGGATATTTACTTGTCAGTCACCACCTCAATTGATGGGAAGGCTTTGTAAATTAGAACAATGCTCATTTAACAGTTTTGGCGTTTTTATCTTTTCTTCAACATAAAATATTTGTTCACAGATTTTGCACCATTTTTGAACAATTCACGTAAGTCAATGGTTGGTAACTCATGAGCTAACTGGAAGATGGGTTAAAATACTTTACAAAGTACTAACTTCTATTAAATGTTGTTTTGCTACAATTTTAAGTGGAATTGTAGTGTGTTAAAGTTGTTATATCCATACTAAGATATATTTTAATTTGAGATGATGCTTTATTTGGATCACTCCAGTATATATGTGTATTATAAAAAAATCTAATGAAATTAACGTTTTATCAAATTACTTGCATTAAGAAAATGACTCGCATTTTAAACTGAGAGTATATACAATTCTTATTGTAGCAAAACTCTTAGCAGCTGATCTTTTAGAATAAAGACTAACTTTTAGGTGCTGGTTTTTGGTCACTGTATTTTCAAACACTGATGGTGTCTGCATTTCTGTCCAAAGATATTTTAGTTTTATAGATAATGTGATAGTGTATACAGGTTTAATAATGAATACCTCTATTCTGTTACATTTATTATAGCTTCCTGTGATACCCATTCTTTGATAATTTAAAAGCTTTGAGTTTCCTTAGTGTACAGTAAATCTCTTGTAGAATTAGTTGAGCAGTAATAATTTGGATATAATGTCACATTCATATGCCAACTGGTTGGACCGGATGTTTTGAAGTGCTTGTTACAATTTATAGGTCTGTGTTTGAAGATAACACAATTGAATGTGAAGGAAAGTTATTTATAATATTAGTTTCAAGCTTTTAATGTCTGTATCTTTGTATTTTTCCAGATAAGCATTCATTTCTAGTCTTCCCCAACAAAATTTCAATTCTCCCATTAGTAAGAAAAGCTATCAAAGACTTTCTGTTCAGTTTCTTAATTTTACCCAGTATCTTAACTTACCAGGAGACTGTTACTTCAAATTAAAAAGTAGGTTACTTAATGAATGACTATCAGTATCATGGTACATTTCCTGTAAACTGGACATTAAATTCTACTTCACTACTTAAGATGAAGGAAAGGTTTTTAAAATTCTTTTTAGTTTTGAATTAGTATATTTTCCACAATCTAGGGAGTTTTAAAAACTTAAAGTAGAAACACTGAACTGGAAGTAGCTCTGGGAAACAGGAACGAAAAAATAGATAAGCACATGTTTGTTAATGGTGATGCAGCTTTTAAAGTCACTAACAAAACCAAGCCTCTCATTCTTTCATGGGCATATATAGCTTTTCTAACTGCTTTTTGCTTTCTCTGGTTTGCAAAGAAGTAAATTCAACTGCTGTAAAGCTTTTCCTATTTCTTCGTGTAAAAAGTAGAATAAGTATTTTCATCCTTTCAGTGTTTGCAAATTCTTACAAAAGCCATGTGACTATTTTAGACTTCATATTATATGTGTATTTTATAATATTTCTTTGACACACTTAGATTTTCATAGTAAGATTCTTAATTGAGCTGCCGTAAATGGTTGGTCCACTTTTGAAGTTTTGTGAGTATAAAACATATTAAACAGGCTAACCAAAATTATGCTGCTAAAGATGTAAAGTCATTGCCCCAGGAAATGTTTACATTTGCAGATAAAATAAAAACCTAATTGTTCAGTAAAGAAAACTGAGCTGGGAATGAAAGATTGATGTGAATGAAATGCCCAGAAGAATGAAATGAAATGCCTAGTAGAAAAGCAAGAATTTTTTTTTTCTATTGGTAAGGAGAATCAAATGTTATAGTTTGCATTTACTTCATTGGATTTTATTCCAAGAGAAATCCGATTTCAGAGTAAGTAAATGTCTTTAAGGGAAAGTTCATGCTTACTGTTACAAGGTGGGTTTTTTTTTGGTCATCAGTCTGTCTAAATATTGTTAATATCTGTGTTATTGTGGCCATGTTAAATCCCAAAATCTGTTGGCAAAAGAACAAATTTTTATGTGGCTTCTACTTTTTGTGGAAATAGTGATTAAATTGACAAATGTCTATGTCCCTCAGATTTTTGAAATTACTGTTTATTTTATTCTATCATAAATAGTCTAATAAAAGTTACTCTGCAAATTTGAACTCTTCAAAAGAACAATATAAATCTAGTAAATAATAGTAGTTTGTTTTCCTGCCATGTGAGTTTATTTTAGGTTACTGTTACAGTGACTTGGGGGAATCTGACAGGGGTTCGTGGCTGGTGGTGGTGGTGGAATGTGTGTGTGTGTGTGTGTGTGTGTGTGTGTGTGTGTGTGTGTTTGCAATGTCAAGAAACAATGGAAAGACAATTCTAAGAAGTAACACTGCATTATATTACTTTGTAGGCAATAAATATTTGCGTTTTGTTTTACATTTACTATTAGGGACCTTTCTTCTTTTTAAAAAATTTTTGGGGTATATTTTAGGATTAAAGGCTCTTTTCTTTTCCCTTGAGCTGCTGGTATAACTTTCCTTGTTCTGTGTAATAGCTCAACAGAACCTAGCAGCTCAGATTCCTGCCAGGCAGCAGGAAATTGAAATGAACCGACAGCAACGCTTCTTCCGCATCCCATTCATCCGTCCTGCCGACCAGTACAAAGACCCTCAGAGTAAGAAAAAAGGCTGGTGGTATGCCCATTTTGATGGACCATGGATTGCCCGGCAAATGGAACTTCATCCTGACAAGCCACCCATCCTACTTGTGGCTGGTGTGTATGATTCACATGAAAAACAAATTATAAAACCAAAAAAGATTATAAACTCTCTGAATGAAACATTCTAATGTATAATAGAATAATTTATTAAATTTCAAGGTTGAGGGATGGAGTCTTGCGGTTAAATCGCATTTCTAGTTCATTGAGGATTAACTCATTTATAATGTGAAATTGCTTGGATTATATTATGTTCTTAGCACACAGAAACTTGAATGTATCCTAAAAACCTTTCCATTGTGTTTCATCATATCTGTTGATTTGTAATGGCTTGATGAAATGTAGCATTTGTATTAACTCTGATAACTTAAGAGCAGTGTTTATGAATATTGAAAGAGTCCTTGGTGGGGGACACATTTTGATTGTTTCTGGTGATTTTATTAAGCAGATTTCCATCTTGGAGAAAAAGTCTTGGAAAATTTTCAAATCTATGAGAATTAATAAGTATTTCAGAGGTACAGTTGGTAACAAATGGTCCTGAAGAAAGACATGGTAATTATCTGATATCTCATGGATACAGGTAAGGATGACATGGAGATGTGTGAGCTGAATCTTGAGGAGACTGGCCTGACTCGGAAGCGTGGTGCTGAGATATTGCCAAGACAGTTCGAGGAAATCTGGGAACGCTGTGGAGGCATCCAGTACCTTCAGAATGCGATTGAGAGCAGACAGGCTCGGCCCACCTATGCAACAGCCATGCTGCAGAATCTGTTAAAGTAGATGTTGCACACCAGCCTTACAGCTGGGAGCCTTTGCAATGGTACTTAGGTAGGGTGTGTGCCCCCAGAGTTAACCATTCCATGATCATGTTAGAGTTACTTCTATCAAGTGAACAGATTTTATTAATCATGGCTTTTGGTTAATTTGTTTAAGGTTAATTATGGTAGCAAATTTGGGACCTAAAAATTATTTTTCTGTATCCTACTGTAACTCCTAAACCTCTCATTATTCTGACTATTACACTTGGGCAGATTCTGATGTTTCTCATCCTTTGCCAGAAGACTATCTTACATCCATCATAATTGTTCTCTAGGAAAAGAGAACTTTTTTCAAAATTCCAAGTACTTTTTAAGGATGGCACAGTACCATATAACTAGAGTAATGAAACATGAGCTTACAGTCTTATAATAAATTATAACTAAGCCACTTAAAATGATCCAGGCACTGATGTCTTGGTCTGAAAAGCTGTATACTTTATAGATATTTTCAGAAATTTGTGGAAATTTCCTTTAAAGGTGGAAAATCTATTTTTTTCCTCCTTTGCAGTGTCTTACTTGAGTGAAACAGTTCTAAGTCCTAGAATTCTAGAAAGAGCCTTAATGTATTTGATGTAGTCTGTGATAAGAGGTACTAACAGTGTTCAGCATAGATTTGCTTTTCTTTGCTAGCACAATGTGTGTTGCTGTCAGAATATTCTTTTTCTATTCTATGGACAAATGAAGGAAATTCAGATTGTTTAAATGCCTAAAAGTTTTGAGATAAGTTTTGTTTCATTTAGAAAAGGAAATAGGTTTTAGGTGGCATAATGGCTTAACTGGACTGAATTCAAATATTCTTTCAGCTTCATCTCAATAGCAATTTTTGTATCAGAATCTTGTCCAAGTTATTTCATTGATTTACCAAGTGTTCTGCTTCCAACATCTTTCTTTGTAAGAAATTTCTAGTGTCTTTTTTGGCCTTTGAGATTTTGGTAATTGTAGACCTGTTTCATAAGCTTTGTAATTCAGAAGCCCTTGTATTTAGTAAGTGCTTGTTTTACATAACTGATAATTTTAAAATGTTTTCTTTGTGTGCTGTTAGTATTGATTCAGATGTCAGCAGCTTTAAGCCTAATATTTATGACTTTCATATTAGGAATTTAAAGACAAAAATACATCAAAGAGTTATGCTGACATAATTCTAAGGAGTTTTGTTATATTTTAGAATAAAGTTATAAAGTAAAATTATTCTCTGTACTGCTTTTTTCTCCAGTTTTTAGAAACCCTAACCTTTGAAATGAAATTCCAGATTTCTTTTTTCCCTAAAAAGATTACCTCAGTTAGGGAAATATTTCCCAGCTGACTAGTGTTTGTGAGCCACAGACACTGTCTTTGGAATTGCTTCTCTTATAATGTCTTAGCATAGAAATATTTATTTATTATGATACACGCAAATGATTGTCTTGTGTTTAATTAAATGGTCGTTTCTGTGCTACTAAATGAGAATGTAAATGTGATTATCTTTTGAAGGCTGTATTACTGCACAGATTCACCCACCCTTGGGTCATTTAGCCCCTGTGATTGGTGACAGAGGTGTAGCTACTGAAATAAATGACCTCTTCTGTCTCTTCCATCTCTTGCCTTTAATTGGTGTTTTTATTTGTGTAGGATAGTGAATGATAAGCTTTGTTTCCTAACCAGTAGTGAGTTAAGTTCTTGAACAAAATTTAGTAGCCAAATTGGATTTTAATGACATGTCTCTTTAGTACATTTTTCAGAAACAGTTTTATATATCTTTTAGATATATTAATAGGCACTAGATGGAAAATTAAAGAGGTAAACTCACTTAAATAAGAGAACCTAATGTTTTGAGAAATTTGTAAGAAATGTATCACAGCAAAACATTATTATAAGTCTTTAGTTTTTGACTCTAATAGTTAATACAATTATAGTTAAGCCATATTGTTTCTAATCATGTCACACCGCTGTCCTAGAACTTACCCATCTAAAATAGTCTTTTGAGTTAATTTTGGCCAGCAGGGCAACTGGCCTAATTCAGATAGACTTACAGCAACCTACATACGATAGATGCACATACACACAGATGCCCCGTTGCTGGAGAAACTTAGGACCCTGTCAGCATTTTAAAGGCAATAGCAGGAGTGATGTTCTCGGTGATGTTCATGCAGCTGCTTTACCATGTTCACAGTCAAGCTCATACATGCTAGGGTAAAACTGTAGGAGTCAAAAGTAAATTCACTCATACTTTAATCAGTCATTTTAACTGAGATTTAAAATTAGAAGTTTAAACTGCTATACTCTATATAAAGAACTTATCTTTTCTTACTCGATACTCGTTCCTTCCATAGCATATGCTTTGCAAAAGCAGCATGCATAAAGTATTTAAAATGAGAGGACAGAATGTTTTCACATTTGATTCAAATATAATGTAATTCCTAATTCTGGTAACACAGTTGAGATCTGTATTATGAGTTACAGGTACTCATTGAGAAAAGGAAGTTTCTCTAATCCACTTATGTTGAGAGAATCCTGTTTTCTTAGTTGTAAAGTTGCGGAGATGGCACCTTTTCAGAGGAAGTTGAAAATATGAGGAAGAAACAAAACAGTGCACGTAGGACGCAGGGCCACACACAGGCATTCTGTTATTAACGCTCATTCTCCTTCTGTAATGGCTTTTCATAGGTCATTCTTATGAACCATTTTGTTTTGTAAACAACCAAGGAAAGATCCTCTTAAGTGAAAAATCAGTACTGGTTGTGAAAACTTACAAAATAGAAGTCCACAGGTGGCCAGGCATGGTGGCTCATGCCTGTAATCCCAGCACTTTGGGAGGCCGAGGCGGGTGGATCATGAGGTCAGGATTTCAGGACTAGCCTGGCCATGATGGCGAAACCCTGTCTCTACTAAAAAAATACAAAAATTAGCCAGGCACGGTGGCAGGCGCCTGTAATCCCAGCTACTCAGGAGGCTGAGGCAGGAGAATCACTTGAACCGGGGAGAGAGGTTGCAGTGAGCTGAGATTGCACCACTGCGCTTCAGCCTGGGTGACAGAGTCAGACTCCGTCTCAAAAAAAAAAAAAAAAGTCCACAGCAAGAATAATGGTATTGTTTGCAGAGGTTTATTAATTGGGTATTTTTAAAAAGACATTTTCATTCACAGGTTATTACTGTGGTTCTCAGGGGATCCATATATGTAGATCATTTGCTTCTTTACCTGAAGTAACTGAAGAGTACTTGGATCAGTAGAATAAATATTTATTGAATGAATCAGTCAGCCAATTAATATGATATTAGTGATAGACCTGCCTCCATTTATGGAAGAGTTAACAGATCCAGAGAGGTCAAGGAATTTAGTTCTAGACTGGAAAAGATGTAAAAGACTTTGTTCCAATCATATGTAACAAAAAGAACCAAAACAAGCAAACACTTTTCAGTAGCCATTGTGGATTCCCAAAGGGTAGCTTCTTCTCTTTCTCTTCATCTACAACTTCAGAAGATGTGACAGGTTTTCCCTGTTTATCATTACCAATAATAACAAGTATTGAGAATTTTAAAATTTCTCCCAGAAGATTAACAAGCAGGGAAGGGGAGGGCAGAGGATATCTAAACACGAGAATAAGGACATGTTGGAGGCAGTGCAACAGTAATGAAAGAGAACAGCAGTGGAAGAGACAGAAAGGTTGTGTGCCCCTAAAGATTCTGCACCCCTAGTTTGGAAACACTGATACATTTTAGGAAACAGAGCACTCCTAGATCTCTACTTAAAGTTTTAGAATGGCTAATGTGTAACTTATAGAATCCAAACCTGTGGTTATTAAAACTTGGATCAAGATATGCCCAGTGTACACATTCTTAGCAAATAGAAATGTCACTGCCACACTGGAGAAGGTCAGCAGTAAATAGACATTCTGTACATAAGCCTTTTTGTACATAAGACACTTTGTACCTGAGTAAGATGGAGAGACGGGCAGAGGTAGCGCCTGCTGTGCTGGGACCAGCTCTTTGAGTACACTTCAGTTCAAGTCAAATCAATGTATTCTTTCTCCATTGCTAACCTAACGTGAAACAAGCTTACCTGTCTCAGCAGTTTTTCAAGAGATAATCAAGAAAGATTAATGCACATTCAAAAGGAGAATCTTCAATCCTAATTTGTTTTTTGCTTTTCTTTAAGTAGATTTAGGGCTGGATGTGGTGGCTTACATCTGTAATCCCAGCACTTTGGGAGGCTGAGTCAGGCGGATCTTGAGGTCAGGAGTTTAAGACCAGCCTGGCCAACATGGTTAAACCCTGTCTCTACTAAAAATAGAAAAAGTTAGCCGGGCTTGGTGGTGGGTGACTGTAATCCCAGATACTCAGGAGGCTGAAACAGGAGAATCCCTTGAACCTGGGAGGTGGAAGTTGCAGCAGTGAGCTGAGATTGTACCATTGCACTGCAGCCTGGGCAACAACAGCAAGTCTCCGTCTCAAAAAAAAAAAAAAAGAAAAAAAGATTTATGGGGAACAGTACAAGTGCAGTTTTGTTACATGGCTATATTGCATAGTGGTAAAACCTAGGCTTTTAGTGTACACAACACCCAAATATGCCCATTAGGTAAACTGTTCATCCCTAAACATTTTCTCGCCCTCCCACTTTCTGGAGTCTCCAGTGTCTGCTATTCCACTCCGTATGTCCATATCTATACATTTAATCCCAATTTGTACGAAATAGAATCTCATTTTTAAATCACAAAAAGCCTTATTAGTTGGCTGTTTTCTTTTTACTTATGAAAATTCATCTAGTTGCAACTGTCAATTTTTCCTCATTTCATTAAAAGTGTATATGTGATGCTTTCCCTAAAAACTGATGTACTAGAAATACAAATTAATAAATGCTCCCGGTATAGAATTTTCACTTGCATCTTGTGCTTTTAATATAGTTTCAGGGTGTCATGAACAGGTTGTAAATGTTGCACTTATTGCCATGTCTCCGATGGAATAAGTTGGAGAATTCTGGGATCCTGAGGCTTGATCCAGTCGCCAGGGCTGGAAGCACTGTGTTACATGGCTGCAGGAAGAAGCAAGGAACTGAAGGCGATTGAAACTTCTTTGAACATTGGCCCCAAATTCCTATGTGATCTCCAACCAGGATACAGGGAGGACTGTGTGTGAGTCACAGCTTCTCATTTTGCCTAGAGACACACCAAATCTTGGCTGCCTTTCTCCAGACCCTTACTAATCTGTTAGTGAGAAGACACAGGATGTAAAAACTGGGGACCCAAAGAAGGCTCCTTCTCCCTAAGGCCTTGAATATAGCTTGCCATTCCGTGTCAAGAAACTACCATGATCCTGGTGGGTCTCCTGAGCGTAGAAGAAGACTCTGACCATCTCGCCTCATCGGCTCTTCCCTGGCTGGTTGGAAAAGACCAACCCAGAAGATGGGTGATCCAAAGAGTGAGAGACACTTACCACAAAATGGGACCCTCCCCACAGAATATAGGACTTTTACCTGCTTCTGTTTCCCCATCAAAAACTTCATTTCCTGTACTAGTAAGAGCACAAGTCGTATAGGGAATATAGGGGGTGAGGAACACACTGTAGAAGAGTGATAGTGGTAGATCCATTTTACTCCTGATGAAATGTTTTCATGTGCTTTTGGTCAGCCTGTCATGTTATCTATCGTTTGTTTTCTGCTGTGAAGTTCCAGGGATATGGAAGTGGGTAAGTACACCTCTTGCCACCATTCTTTGCTCCGTGGCACCTTGTTACCGTATTTCACCTTAAAGTCCTTGTCCCACATTATAGATCTTCACTTTGGTATGCACACACCGAAGTTAGTGTGAGGAAGTAGTCAATGAAGTTATTGTAGGATGACATTGTTCATCTGTGGTAGAAGACAGGATTGGGATGGGAATGGTGATACAAGCTAGGTGTTCTGTGAGGGTTTGTAACCCTTCCTCAGGGGGCACTACCACTTCCCCCAAAATGGTCTCCATTATTAAAGAACATTTTGTGTGTGTGTGTGTGTGTGACACGGTCCTGCTCTGTCGACCAGGCTGGAGTGAGTGCAGTGGTGCGATCTTGGCTGGGTTCAAGCAATTCTCCTGCCTCGGCCTCCCGAGTTAGCGGGGACTACAGGCACGTGCCATCACATTCAGCTAATTTTTGTATTTTAGTAAAGATGGGGTTTTGTCATGTTGCCCAGGAGGGTCTCAAACTCCTGACCTCAAGTGATCAATCTGCCTTGGCCTCACAAAGTGCTGAGATGATTATAGGCGTGAGGAGCCACTGTGACCAGCCTGTTTTTATTTTTGAAGCTTACTATTAAATGTTGCCCTTGGTGTTTACTATTTTGTTGTCTTTTGGAAGCATTAAAATTTTCATGCTTAAAATCATTTATTGAATCCATAAAGCAAATCTAGAGAATATCTACTAAAACATAGGCTCATTAAAAAGTTATGAGTATAGAGCTTTTACTTTATTGAAATTAAAGTTTTGCAGCAAATATATATCTGACATTAGAACATTTGAAAGAGATACAGATTCATTTTCATTAAGCAGCACATTAAAAATGGTCTGAACTGGATTACATTGATGCCAGTCTAGGTATACACACACCAAAGTTGGTGTGATGAAGTAAGTCAATGAAGTTATTTTAGGAAAACATTGTTTATCTGTGGTGGAAGACAGGAATTGATTATGCCATGTAGTACAACTTCACCCTTCTCCCAGTATAGTGTCTTCTTTAAAATAGCTTTTTGTAGTAACAAGTAAGATTTTCCGTGATATGTATATCTGAACCTCAGTTTCTTTTAAAGAACAATTCAAAGATTATTGGCAACAAAACAGTCTACTATGTAAGCAGTGGTTGCATATAAAACTAGTGTGCCTAATAACTGAATACTGAAGTTAGTGTTTATCAGACATTGTAGTGTGGAGCACATATACTGTCACTACAGTGCTTATGCACTACATACCTTCATGCATTTAGAGAGACCTGCATCTCCCTGCATAAGTAGTCATCTTTTAAATGTACATTCTAGCATATAAAGAGTTTGCTTCTCAATAAATTGTTCAGTCTGCAAATAAGTAAGCTGTGCTTGTTGCAAATGATCTGTAATATTTTCAGGGAAGCTGGAAGCAAACCTGGTTGACTATCATCCAAGAATAGTAAAAATATATTTCACTGATTACATCTTGGGTTTTAATTAATAAGTGTCTTTTGCTTCAGAATTTATTGGTTGTCAATTACATGACTCTTCTATACTTGAAATATGGTGTGTGCTGATTCTTAGTGTTGACTATATGCCTGGATTGTGATGACCGGTGAATATACCTGCCTCTGCTTTCCTTGAGAAAGCAAATCATCTCTCTTGAGATAGCCTAAAATGGTAATTGTACATCTTCAGTTCTTAATTTCCTTCCCAATCTTGATGGTTAAATTCTTCATATTCTATGGGCAGTAATTCAGAATTTCTTTTACTGATTACCTGAAAGAGAAATAGTTTTAAAAACTCAAGAAATGTCACCCAAGGTTAAACCAATGGTTCATTCCAATATTACTGCCTCTGGTAGATAAGAGGATGTGCTTGCCATTTATGACATCTTTGAAATGTTGAAGATGGCCTCAAAACATTCTTAATTGTATAACCTACTAGCAATGTACTCCATTCCCTCTTAAGCCTATTTAGATTTTCAGGCTGACCCATGTCTTGGAGCACGGGTGGAAAACAGTCTGTGAATAAGTCACCATATTTCCATCCAACGATAGTAGACACCATTAATGTATTACAGCATGCTTCCTCATGGAACTCATGTGTCCTCTGAATGTCTGTCAACACAGAAAGCCACGTAGCCAGGAATAATTAGCATTGATACTTCATGTTTGTTGTTCCTGTCTTGAAGTAAGATGTAGTTCTTCAAGTTTCCTTCCTACTGTGAAAACTATCACTTCCTTTTATTTATTTGAAATGTGATCCATAATTCTATTTGGTATGTCAGGATTTAGTTGGACATTTTGTCAATATCAGATCCTGTGTCCTATTGTCATTTCATGGCCCTAAAGTTTTTCTGTTTTTCCAGTTTTCTTAGTTTCAGAAAACTGAAGTGGCACACATTTCAGTGTGCGCTTGGATATATAAAACTATTATTAACATTTGGTGTGATAATCATAGGATCCTTGATTATATATTGACTGTGATAATTTTTCTAGCTGCGAACTTTGAGGCATTTGTTTTTATCCAACATTGTAGGCTTTAGATAAAGTAGACATTGACTGATTATCACCAGTTGTTTCTATCAAAAACTATAATTTTTGAAAATGGGTAGTTTTAGGCTAAAGATTGTCCAAGGTTTTCCACCAGAATTATTTTAAAAAACTATGTCAACTGTAAATCAATTGTTTATAGACAAGTTATTTTTCTTTGTAAAATTAGTAAAATAAGTTGATTCAGTGAATATTTTAAAAGAGATATCTAGGACAGTGAAAGAAATATTTATCTGAAGATGAACTTTTAGGAATTTTTGAAGTTACTCATTGTTCACAAATCATGTTTCTTCATATTTTCTACATACTTTTCCTTTAGCTGATTATTATTTGAAATTGAAAGAGGCTATCTTAATGTATATAAAATTATTCAATGCCAGGAATATAAATTATTATTGTAAAGATTTCAACCTTAAAATACATTTGATAAATTACATGTGTATTTTTATAAGGAAAGGTTGGGAATATTATAAAATACTTGGATTCGTTTTGTTATTCTGTTGTTTTATCTACACATTTCAGTTACTCCCAGCCTTCTGCCTCTGTCCTTCTTGCACTAGAAAATATCTACCCTCCTTAAAACACTAAATTAAAAATAAAGAAAAAGTATCTTGCTTTTCTCTATTTAAGAGTCAGGGACAGAAATGTTTTTAATTTCTTTCAAAAGTCAAGTTTAGTAATTAAAACCAACATATAAAATAAAGTATAATTTTACCTTGTTATTTTGTTGATTTTGGAACTTTTTAACACTAGTTTTGTATGCTTGATTTTCAGAGTGATCTGGCAACCTACAAAAGAAAGCAAAAACATAGTATCTTGTTTCGTGGGCTTATCAGCATTAATAGTAACTACAGCTCTCTACTATTTTAGTTTTAACATTATGACAAGTGAGAATAGATAGCTTATTTTTGCAGGTGTCTTCTGTTTAAGTTGGAAGAAGTGTGCTTTCAGCATTTCCCCCGTTTTGCCTTTTAGTTGGCTTACTATTTCTTAAGCGGTGGTGTCAGAAGGATTGCAAAACAGATTTATTTCTCAAGTTCTGAGTTGTGGTTGCTGAGAAACAACTCTATAATAGCATATTGTTCATAAAATTTAAACCACAATAAAATGTCACCTTATTCCAGTTAGAATGGCTATTATCAAAAAGCCAACAAGTGTTGGCAAGGATGTGAAAAGAATATAAATGAGTACAGCCATTATGAAAAACCATCTGTAGGTTCCTAAAAAATGAAAAATAGAACTACCATATGATCCAGCAATTCCACTGCTGGATAGCTATCCAAAGAAAATGAAATCAGTATATCAAAGAGATATCTGCAGTCCCATGTATATTGCAGCAGTATTCATGATACCCAAGATTTGGAGTCAACCTGTGTTCATCAATGGATGAATGGATAAAGAAAATGTGATATATATGTATAATATATGTTATATATAATATAAAATTATATATAGTATAACTCAGTCATAAAAAGGATGAAATCCCCTCATTTGCCACACCATGGATGAACCTGGAAGACATTATATTAAGTGAAATACGCCAGACACAGAAAGACAAATACTGCAACCTCTCATGTGGAATTTAAAAAGCTGATCTCATAGAAATACAAAATAGAACAGTGGTTACCAGAGATTGGGGAGGAAAGGGAGGAGGGCATAATGGAGAGAGATTGGTCAGTGGGTACAAAGTTACAATGAGGCAGGTGATATACGTTCCAGTGTCCTGTTGCACAGTAGGATGACTATAGTTAATGATATATTATTTCAAAAGGCTAGAAGAGAGGATTTTGAATGTTTTTACTACAAAGAAAGGATAAATGTTTGAGATGAAGAGAATGCTAATTACCCTGATTTGATCATTGTACAATGTATACATGTATTGAAATACCACATCGTACCCCATAAATATGTACAATTATGTCAGTTAAATTTTTTAAAAACACAAAATACTTTTAGATTTTTTTATATACATAATTTCTGTTAGTGTATATGCATTTTGCATTTTGTGTTTTTACTCTTTGCATTATAAAATGGGCATAATATTCAGGAGCTATCTTCCTAAATATGTTCCCTTATTAAACCTTTTTCTTTTTCCCAACATCTATTTATTACAATATAAGGGAAAGGGAGAAGGACGGAAAATTCTTTCAGTCCTAGTGCTCGATGGGAAGAAGGCAGAGGAGAGAGGAGGAAAAGTATAGTTTAAGGAGACTGAGGCCAGGTGCGGTGGCTCATACTATAATACCAGCACTTTGGTAGGCTGAGGTGGGGGGATTGCTTGAGCCCAGGAGTTTGCAACCAGCCTGGACAATGCAGAGTCTCGCTCTGTTGCCCAGGCTGGAGTGCAGTGGTGTGATCTTGGCTCACTGCAACCTCTGCCTCCCAGGTTCAAGCAATTCTCCTGCCTCAACCACCTGAGTAGCTGGGATTACAGGCACATGCCACTATGCCCAGTTAATTTTTGTGTTTTTAGTAGAGACGGGGTTTCACTATATTGGCCAGGCTGGTCTTAAACTCCTGACCTCAGGTGATCCACTCGCCTTGGCCTCCCAAAGTGCTGGGATTACAGGCGTGAGTCACTACACCTGGCCTGTATTTTTTTTTTTTTAAAAGAAAGTTGAGTAACAAGTTCCTTGTTCTCTGTCCCATCACCTAAGGGAGGATTTTCGGTTCCTATTTGTCCTGGTTGGGAGATTTCGAGGCTCTGAGAATGCCTGGGAAGGGGCAGGTGCCTGGGATCAGAACTAAGAGACCACAGGTAAGGAGAATATGGAACTAGAAACCTTCCAGAAGAGCTGGCAAGACAAGGAGTATTATACCTCATTATATATTCCAAGCCAACTGAGTTGTGTAAAGTGATTGCTCAAATCATTCATCAGATGAAGTTTGGACTACATTAAACTGGACTAGATTAAATTCCAACCCCTTCCTCCTACGAACCTACCCAGTAACCAAACCTACCCACTATTCAGTGGAGAAAGAGCTCAAAAGGAGACTTGGTAACAACTATTGAGAGGGAAAAAACCTACACCTCCTTTTCTCTATTTGAGGTATAGCATGTGAGTGAACCTATGACTTTGCTGTAGTTACAACAAGCACTTTCATATGATTAAAACATCCTCATAAATGTCACTTTGTACCATCGTTACTGAAACTGTCCCCTATATTTAGAAACAATTTTCATTGTTATAAGTAATGTCCCAGAGAGCACATTTAGGCCTATTAAATTAAAGGACAAAAGTGAAAATGTGATGACCTGAAAAGGAAAAGTCAAAATCTACTGTTAGACTTAGATTTGCATTTTTTTATTCGTACACTGATAATTGTAATAAAAGCCTAACTCGTTACACCAAAAAAGATGTTTCAAGTAAGTTCCTAGTGCAACAGAATCTATATATACAACATCTAAAATTGAGGGAAATGTAAAAATGTATGGAGTATCGTTGTAAATATCGTATAGAGAAAAACAGTAGAAGGAAAAATAAAGGTGAAATGTAATCAGAAACAAGTAAGTGAGCAATGGTAACTGCTCTTCGTGCCTCAGTGGCGGTCTTCTCAGGAGGGCACTTGCTCTCGGTTCATTTCCCTGTCTCATCACTTTCAGGTGGGATAACAAAAATGCAGCTAAATTTACAGCTCTTTAGAGAACGCTGTTTTCAAAGTTTCAGCACTTGGTGTTCTCATGGATTTGTGTCTGAGTTTAGGTTTAAGTGCCAGGTAGGGAATCTGAGTTTTTCCCTACAGGGCTGCCCTTTGTTGACAGAAACAGCTCCAATAATGCTAGTAGCTGAGTAGCTTACACCGAGGGGCATCTAACTTATTCCTTCCCCCAAACCATGAATTTATTCCTGTTATTCCCATTAGATAGATGAGAAATGTGAAGCTTAAGGTCAGGGGGTGGGGAAGTGGCTTAAAGTCATACCTAGTTAGAGGCAGAGCCTTACATTCGGGCGTAACTTTAAAGCCTCTAATTTTAACCAGTCTCTAATCTATGGTTGACTGGGTTTTAATTGGTCAGCTAATCCTTATATAAATAAATTTCATCACATAAATAATGGCATCTTGGGAGGAACTGAAATAACTGATGGGAGGAGGAGCAGGTCACGCGTACAAGGGACTCTCAGAGCACTGCCGTGGTCCTGTTTCTTCACTGAGAGTCTGATTGAAGCAGCTCATGGGGCAACAGGGGTTTTCCTCATGCTGAGCATATCAGGGGTTAATACTTAACATTTAAAAAGGAATATTCACGAAGTTGAAAAGGGCAAAATTGGGGTGATACGGGAGTTTCTCTCTTCTTCCTGAAGAAATTGCACATCTTACCCTCGCTTCCTCCCTTTCTCCCTATCCCTTGTCCTCTCATTTATCCCTCTCCTTCGCCCTATCTATCCCGCATCCTCTCAGCAGGGTGCCTGGCACATGGTGCTCATTCCGTTAGTCTAAGGAGCTTCAGTTTTCCAATGTATTTGAATCCCTCAAGTCCATATCATGCCCCAGAGACAGGCACAGGTGGAGGAAGTGGAGCACCACCAACCTTTTCAAGAGATGTTTATTTCTAGATCACCTGATGCCTTGCTTTATTGATCTCATGTATGACAACCTAGAATTACAATGATCTTTCTCGTTAAAGAGAAATGCTTAAAATTACAAATTGTACAGCCATCTAAAATAACAACTAAGGCTGATTAAAATAAAAATGGAATACATTCCTGTTCACAAAAGCCACATGCAACCCTCTTCTTATTCACTTTAATCCACCCTTATTCATTGGCCCTTTCTTCCCACTCCTCAACCTTTCTTTGAAATTGCGCACATTGGCTGCTCTGAATGTAGTGAGTTCTCTCAGTTGATTGTTTACACTCAATTGCAGATGGGAATGCTTGTTCTATTTCCTTCCCTCTTCTTACTATTGCACTAGACCAGCCTAAAAAAAATTTACACAAGTGATACATTAACATATTCTCATCATTAAAAAACCCAGACCTCAATTTCACTCCATTCCATTGTTAACTGGAATGATAGTTGTGTATCTGTTCTACATTTTTGCTACGAATTTTACTTACATGTTAGATCGAATCATACAAAACAGCCAATATTTGATGATTTGTGACAAAATGGCAATGCCATATGGTCAAACCTAATATACTTAACGTACAGTATTGTTATTAATTTAGTACATGTACAGGATCTTTTATGCTGCAATTTGCTTCTCATTTACTGATATGTTGTTTTTCCCTCTATAGAAGCTCCATTAGAGTTGTATGTTTTATTTGCCTTTAGCTGCTGTTTCATAGTAATGTACTGTATTCTAGATGAACCATTTCCCTATGGATGGGCTATACAATTGTTTCAAAATTCAAAGCAGTAATGCTGTGAACATTTTTGTAAGCGTATCTTGGTGCACAGGTGCAACTCTTTCTGTAGAAATAATTATCTAAAAGTAGAGTACCTGAGTAAAATTTAAAATTTTATAATGACAAATTTATTTTGAAAAATGGCTTTTCCAATCTGTACATCCATCAGCAATGCTTGATGGAACTAGCTTTCCTCCATATTCCCACACTGAGTATCATCAGTCTTCTTTTGCCAAGTTATTGCTTTTGGATTTCCCTGATTATCGTGAGATTCACTCTGGTTTGCATTTTACTGGTCATATGGATTTCTTCTACGAATTGCACCTATTGTTGCTCATTTTAATGTTAGGATGTTTGTCTTTATTAATACATGTGGATGCTCATCCTTTGTCTGTAGTACACGTGGCATAACATAGAAACTTTCCCGCTCCCTTTTTGTTCTGTTCATAAGGCCACCTTCGTAACACTCTAAATTCTGTTTCCTGAATAGAGAGCCGTTTGTATCTTGCCTAGTTTTCCTCCTTCTAAAAAGCTTCTCTTAACCTTTCTGTCTGGAAATGAAGGAATGACCAAACACATCATAACACATCGAGAGAATGGACAGTTATGTAATCACCAGAAATGATGCTACAAAAAATATTTCATGATATGGAGAAACATTCTAAGTTAAAATAAAAAAAGAGAAACTATCAGACAAGAAATTCAGATTCTATTGTGCTTTAGAAAATTACGTATAAATTTTATATAAACATAAACACCAAAAGATAACAATTAATGTGTTGAATTAACTGTTTTTCAATTTTATATAAACATGAATGCCAAAAGATAATGTGTTGAATTAACAGGATTTTTATTTTTTTCTCATAATTTTCTACATTTCCCAGCTTTCTTATGATGAAAGCTATTATGTTTGCTATCAGGGGAAAGATCAAATTTTATGCACAAATACATCCCCAGTTAAGGTAGTAGAGCAAGTATTCCATCTTTTAAAGCTGATAACAGGTTCTTTCTTCCTTCCCTATTTGTCTTAATGGAACATTGCCGGGAAGCCTAGAGCAGGGTTCTCAAAGAGGGGTCCTAGGACCAGCAGCATCAGTCTTCCCTGAGCCCCACCCAGACCTACTGAATCAGAAACAGGGCATAGCAGGGTGGAGCCCTGTTGTTTTAACAGGCCCTTTTCTGGGTGATTCTGATGCTCACTAAAGTTTAAAAACCATGGATTGAAAAGATCATATGAATTTACTCTAATGATGGGTTTCTCAGAAGTATGAGTAATGAGTTCTTGGGTCTGTGAGTTAGCGTGCTTGACCCACCTGCATGGAGCTCCCTTTCCCTGGAGGGCCTCACACTCCTTTGTGCCAGGGCCACAGAGGCCAGGGTGTAGACCGTCCAGGCCCCCCTGGCTCTCATAGCCTGGTTTGCAGCGACACTCCGCTTCCTCAGTCCACTCGCTCTTTACACACTGGGCAAATTCGCCGCAGGCCAGGAACTTGCAGGGATCTGCTTGATCAGCTGTAAAAAATGGGGCAGATTTTAACGAATGTATGAATATCTAAGCAGCAGAACTGGGAGCAGTCAAAGGCAAGAGACCAAATACATTTGATATCACCTCATTTTGGAGTCGGTTGCACAGTTGGAGGGAAAAGAAACGGGAGGGAAAAGAGAACCACACTGCGTATCTTAGAAAAATGAATTCGTAGATACAAATGGTATTATATTTAGCTCCAAATATAATTATTTACAACCTTTAGCATGCATCAGAATCATCCGGAGGCCTTGTTAAAATGGAATCCCGAGCCCCACACTCCGAGTTCCTGCACAGGTGGCGTGGAATGAGGACTGAGAAGTTCTGGTTCTAAAACAGTTCCAGGTGATGCTGATGCATCTGGTCTGGGGAGCACATTTTGAAAACCACTGCGTTAGAGAATTAGGGATGTTTTGTTACTTAGCTTTTTTTTTTTTTTAAGTAAGCATTTATAAAGCAGTAAAGTCATTTATGTGAACAGTTTTGAGAACTCAGGATGGTTTCCTGATTTTAAAAATAAATTCCTCTTACTCTCTTGCTAAGGCCCTAATGTTAGAGAGTCATTCTTTTGGATTATCTCTTCCTTATTAAACTTTAGATTCTCTTCTTTCTCGTCATCAGTTGTTCTATTTTACTCTACTTCTAATTCTACAGGGTTGTCTCCAGTTCCTTGGAAAGTGGATTAGAAATCAAGAGAATCTCAGATATTTAGCTCTGGAAGGCCAGTGGCCCCTGTCTGCCTTTCCTTATCCTTACAGAGCTGAGCACTTTGAGCTCTCCATAGAGAAGCAACTGGCTGGAGTCCCCAAGAGCCGATGGCAGAAGCAGAACAGGTCTCTTGTCATCAGACAGTAGTTGTTTCTGATCTGGAAGTTTTCCTGTTTAATCACAGCAGCCATTTATTTTTCAGTTTATTCTTTCACCAAACACCTATTATGTGCAAAGAATTAGGGAACAAGCAACAGTAAAGCCATTCTTCCAAGAAATTTAGGAGAAGTAATGGATACAGAAAACTCTACACAAGAAACCCAATATCTTATCCAGTACAGAACTTTATTTTATTTTATTTTTTGAGAATAGAGTTTTGCTCTGTCACCCAGGCTAGGGTGCAGCGGCACAATCTTGGCTTAATGCAATCTTTGTCTAACAGATTCAAGTGATTCTCCTGCCCCAGCCTCCCAAGTAGCTGGGATTACAGGTACCTACCACCATGCCCAGCTAATTTTTGTATTTTTAGTAAAGATGGGGTTTTGCCAGGCTGGTCTTGAACTCTTGACCTCAGGTGATCCGCCCACCTCAGCCTCCCAAAGTGCTGGGATTACAGGCATGAGCCACCGCACCTGGCCACCAGCACAGAGCTTTAAATAAGCTCTCAGGAAGATACGTTTGAAGAAGAGAGCATCATGGAGGGGATTGCTTTGAAGTGAGTAGAGTGTGTTGCATTTTTCCATACAAAGACTAGGAAAGGCATTCCAACTGAAGGCAGCAGCAGGAGCAGAGCCACAGAACCGGGAAAGCAACAGAAATGGGAAGAGAGAGTAGAGGGAACTCAGGAAGGAGCAGAGGCTTGTGGATGAAAAGGAAGAGAACTAAGACTGGAAAGGTAAGTTAAGACCAGTATCTAAATGCAGTGCTAAGGAATCTGGACTTTACAGGCAGGTAGGAGCTATGGAGGATTTTTGAGCAAGGGAAGGGTATGATTAGAATTATACTTTATAGTAGAACTTAAAATTTTTAGAATTAGGATGACCAGATATAATCGGGTCCAATATTTCCCAAGTGGGAACATTTGCTGTGCTCTAAATCAGCAGGATTTGATAAGTTTTATACTAAAAAGTTCAGTGAGTAAATACGGTTTTTAAAATGCCATGTGGAATAAATCTAATTTTCTTTTGTCTTGCTCTTTCTTCTTTCAACCCCAACCCCTTCTCTTTTTACTTTTAAGCTTCTTAGGGTCGTTAATAAGCTAATGTCTATTGTGAATCTTTGAGCTGAGAATGTATTCAGCTGCTTTGCCAAATTGACCACAGTAACTCTGTGTAGGGATAGGTAGAGGCGAGAACTTCAGTGGTAGAAAGGCGTTAAAGTGAGGGAGATTCGTGCGACGAGCCCAAATGTTTGGGCAAGGGCAGGTCCTTGAAAACATGCTTTTGAATTTGCCATCAAGGTAGACCTGCCAAGTCTTTCTGTGAAGCTGTATTTCTCTGAAGCTTGTGGGTCCCTTATGGACACTAGAACCGGCTTTCCCTTCCTCACAGTCCCTAAAGCTGGTCATGTTTAGGGATCCTTATCACTGATTAGGAAATAACTCAAAGTCACATTGACAACCCAGGTGATTCACATCTAGGACTTGATTTAGTAAATAACAGCTGTCAGCAACTTTACACTCAGGACTGTGGCCTTGGAAATAGAAGCTGGGAGAAAGTAGTCAGAGGTTCCATTTCCTTCTCTCTGCAGTGGAGAAATAGATTTAACTTGGAAAGCTGACTGAGCGTACAGATTCTGTCCTTCTAGAGTAACAGGAGATGTAGGATAACCAAAAGAGTTTCTTCATGAAAATAAATATTTATATTTTACTGTAATTTCCTTCAGCGCAGCCAGGAATGATTTGTGCATTAGTAAAGCGCATAGTAGGCAACAATGGAAAAACAGATTTATCCAAATCTGAGGGCCCTGAATTGGGTATAATTGAAGAACAAATTCGACCAGTTTATAAATTGCTTGCTTTCCCCATGTTATTTATTCAGGACCAGTCTACAGAGGAAATTTTAAATCGCCAAGCTTAGGTCTTGCTTGCTGTGTATTTCTTCATGGGTACAAGACGGCTAAGACAACCTTCACTCATTCAACAAATATTGACTTAGCCTTTCAAAGCCTTCAGCTCTAAGAATTTCAGACCAGCTGATGGTTTTAATGTTCATTTTTATCAAGGTATAAAATAAAATTTTACATTTCAGGTAGAATTTTTAGAGTTAGAAGGCATTTTAGAGACCTTCTTGACTAATTTGTTCACTTTACAGATAAGGAAGCTGTAAAGTGATGAGAGTCAGTGATGCTGCCAAGGGCATATCTGTGCTGAAGTCCTCTAATCTCACTGCCCTCCCTTTGTGGACTGTGTAAGAAGTTCCAGGGAAAGGCACAGCCCCAAGGGGGAGCTATTGGACCACTTTGCTAATATATTGGTCCACTTTGCTAATATGACAAGTGAAGGCAATTAGAATTAGAGTCAAAATGCGAGACTTTATGACAGTAATTTGTAAAGCAGCTCACATTGCTTCCACTCTTACTTTTTTTTTTTTTTTTTTTTTTTTTTTTTTTTTTTTTTTTTTAGACGGAGTTTCGCTCTTGTTACCCAGGCTGGAGTGCAATGGCGCGATCTCGGCTCACCGCCACCTCCGTCTCCTGGGTTCAGGCAATTCTCCTGCCTCAGCCTCCTGAGTAGCTGGGATTACAGGCACGCGCCACCATGCCCAGCTAATTTTTTGTATTTTTAGTAGAGACGGGGTTTCACCATGTTGACCAGGATGATCTCGATCTCTTGACCTCGTGATCCACCCGCCTCGGCCTCCCAAAGTGCTGGGATTACAGGCTTGAGCCACCGCGCCTGGCCACTCTTACTATCTTAAAAATATTTTCCCTAGGTATTTTGATGACCCTCTTTACTTCGTCATTTTTCAAGGGACACCTAAAACTTTAGGCTTTGGGCAAAGCCAGAACTGGATGTGCGCTGATTCTCGGGAGGAAGAGCCATGGAAGGGATAGGAAAGATTGGCTCTGTGTAGATGAATGAAAGTTTAAATAGTAGAACTTTTGTAAGCAAAATTTTCCCTATGTTTTCACTTTCTTTAGTTGCCATATCCTAAAGCAGCCTCTCATTGTTTTCCTTAGAATAATGAACTTATTCGTGGGTAGGCCATACCAATAGTTGTCTCTTCCTTTATTTTTTTTTTTTGAAGTGGAGACCCCCTCCACACCTCTCTTTGCCCAGGCTGGAGTGCAATGTTGCCATCTCTGCTCACTGCAACCTCCACCTCCTGGGTTAAAGTGATTCTCCTACCTCAGCCTCCTGAGTAGCTGGGACTACAGGTACCTACTACCACGTCCCACTAATTTTTGTATTTTTAGTAGAGATGGGTTTCACCATGTTGGCCAGGCTGGTATCAAACTTCTGACCTCAAGTGATCCTCCCACGTTGGCCCTCAAAAGTGCTGGGATTACAGGCATAAGCTACCCTGCCTGGTCTCTTGTCTCTTCCTTAATACATCCCAGATCATGTGTACAAGACAAATTAGTTTCAACTTCCTACTCTTTGCTATTGATTTGATCAATAATAATAATCTCTTTGCTATGCTGCAACAACTGAAAATGTTCTGCTCTGAACATGGTCAAAAGCTTTGAAAGAAGGAGGCAAAGAGACTTGAGATCAATAGTAGGTTAGGGAGAAAAAAGTAGATGCTGTTGTCTAGAAGAATATTTTCAAGTCATGGTCAAATTGTGTGTGGGTCTAAGGACGTGAAATCTTCATGACTGTTATGTAGATGAATTGGTCTATAATTGCCTTTGCTGGCTGGATATGTTTAAGTTCCCTTCAAGCCATTTATTTTTATGGTTGACACTACAGAGAGAATTCACCATGATCCTATACCACATTCAATACATAAGTAGTATGGTTTGGGGCATCCTCTGGGCTTACTATAATTGCTTGCTAGCAAAATGACTTAGTTTTCTATTTTTAAGCCATGAGGATAGCACAGCAAATTTGACAGTCTCTCCACAGAGGCAGTCCAGGGCACTTGACCTCAGCAAGCTGAGCAGTGTCAGTGACTGCTCCTTAGCAGTTGGTGGGAAGGTCCAGGTCTAGCTTGGCATGCAGAGGTCTGGGTCTAGTCTACTAGCACCCCAGTAGATTCTGGCTATAGTCAGAAGAGCTATGTCATTGCATTTCAGGCCTTGTCCCTGGAGTGTCCCCAGAGTGTCCCTGGGGATCATGACCTTGAACCTCCAGCTTCAGTGGAAAGGGCAGTTATTTATATAAACAGGGAGCTCACACTTATTGAGGGCCATTATGTGTTTGGCACCGTCCCGGGCACTTTGCTTTTAACATGTGTCTTCAATAATATTCACAGCAGCCTCTCAAATCCATATGGATATTGCTGACATCATGTTCATTGGCGAGAAAACTGAAGCTCGTTTTAGTTAGTGAGTATGATCCAAGATTAACATGCCTATCTGTCTGTTTACAATGTTTGGCTTTTTAAATCATTCTAGAGGTTTTCAAATATGGGGTTTCCAGGAGACACCTCAGGACTGCAAGGGGCTCATAAGGGATGAGGGAAAGAGAGTGAGAGCCCCCTTCCACACCTGCATTGCCATCCAACTGGCAGATGTATCAGACTTCTATGAATGCTTTCCTTTGAATAAAGGCTCCCCTAACCAAACAAAAGCTCAAATCCATTGTCTGCTCCACCCTTTCATGAGGCAGAATGTTTCTTGTAGAAAGTATAGTCTGACAGTACAGTGGCTCCATTTTTCCCCCCTTTTAAAATATGACAGCAATGAACATGGCTTGAAATAAGTAAGCTGCCATGTAGGGCTTGGAAATATTTGTATCATTCAGAGATTTACAGTGTAAGCCCATTGGATGTAACAGTTTCTCCCTGGATTTGCTTATATAATGTCTTCTGTGTGCATTTCAAAGGTACTCAGAAGCAATCCCAGTTGGTGACTGAGGAAGTTTGTTTCCCAGCTCTCCATCGTGTGATCAAAAAGCATTTAAATGAATGTCCCCTGCCTGCAGGGAAGGCCTTGAGGCATTTTAAAGTTAAAAACATCATGGTCCTTGTTATTAAAAAGTTTATAAATTCATGGAGATCATAGGTCCCTGGGGGCCCAAGACTTCCTGTTTTTCAAGCCTCTTGTTTCTGGTCCCAAATGCACTCGTGTTTGTCAAGCCTGAAAATAGGCTTTCCCTGGTTGCCCGACTTCAGAGCGTCCGGCAATAGGAAAGCCTGTTTTCAGGCCTGACAAACACTCCCTTTTCTCCAATTCAAGATCGTGCAGTCGGCGACCGCGCCCCCCCAGCCCCGCTCTGCCCCTCAACCTTGTCCTGCTCTTGCCGCATGTCCTACTGGGTGTATACTGAGTGCTTTTATCTCCCTAACCTTTTTCATTTCATCATCTCTTTCTTTTGCGCTGTCCCATCTTACTCACATGTTAGACAGAAAGCGATACATCTCTTTGGATTGGATCCCGACCAAGGGCAAGCAAGGTTTCAGCTCAGGTTGCCTGTAAAATTCAGGCTTCCCCTGGACTGGCCGGGCTGAGGCTGGGTCTCTTTCGTGGACATTTTTTCAATGCGATAAAACCTACTTCTCGCTAGATGGCACTCAATAGCAAAAGAAGCCAGAGTGAACTTCGGGAAAGACATTTTAAGCACCCCAGCTGATTTCTGACTTCTTAAAAACCACTGTGCCTTGCGCGTTGGAGGAGGGAAGCGAGGTCTGCAAGGAATTCACGCGGTAGCAGGAGCAGCTACAGGGGGCCGCTGCTGGAGCCATTATTACTCCGTGATTACAGCGCAGATCGGGCCTGCCCGGCGTGGGTAATGTGGTGGAAAGTCCTGGCTTATCTTTTCCCGCTTCAAAAAGGCAGAGCTACGACTCTAGAGTCCAGAGGCAGGCGGACCCGTCGCTTCCCGCGCTGCCACGCCCTGGCGCCCAGCGTGACTAAGCTTCACGCCTGAACAAAGTGACACATTTTGGTTGTGTAGGCGGGGGGGGGGGGGGCACCCTGGGGGCACCCCGCCACCCACGCGCTCCTTCTGGCTGCCGCGGGCAACTGCGAGGCCGCCTCGCCCTCCCCTTCCCCACTTATCACCAAGGCTTTGTGGTCATGTTTTGTTCTTGGTGAGGAGGCGAAAGTGTCGTTCATTCCTTTGCCTGGGACATCGCATCACAATCAATAGCAATCTGCAGGAGGCACAGCCTGAGTGCCCGCCATGCTTTTAGGAGCCCATGAAAATGTTTTCTTTAAAATCAGAATGAAAACATTAATACAGGCCGGGCGCGGTGGCTCAAGCCTGTAATCCCAGCACTTTGGGAGGCCGAGGCGGGTGGATCACGAGGTCAAGAGATCGAGACCATCCTGGTCAACATGGTGAAACCCCGTCTCTACTAAAAATACAAAAAATTAGCTGGGCATGGTGGTGCGTGCCTGTAATCCCAGCTACTCAGGAGGCTGAGGCAGGAGAATTGCCTGAANCAGCTACTCAGGAGGCTGAGGCAGGAGAATTGCCTGAATCCAGGAGGCGGAGGTTGCGGTGAGCCGAGATCGCGCCATTGCACTCCAGCCTGGGTAACAAGAGCGAAGCTCCGTCTCAAAAAAAAAAAGAAAACATTAATACAACCCACACTGGATGATATTCACTTTTGTACACACGAAGTTAAGGTATAATTTAAATATTCTTGATTAATATTAATATTCTTTATCAATAGTCACGAAGGCAAAGGGCCTGGAGCCCAGGAAGTCTTAATGAGGCCCTGGTAGTCTGACAGTTCTCTTCTGAAGGCCTGAATATCACTTTTACATAGTGCTTGGGGCTTGGCAATTAGTAATTTGAATGTCTCTGCACTGAGGTTTCGTCTGAGATGTAACACAGGGACCTCACAGCTTCCACCAAATCCTGAGGAGGTTGTGGGGTGATTATACCTTCAGAGGGAATGGACCTGCTCATCTGTTCTACCAATGAAGGAACCTCGGGAGAGTGCCCCAGGAGGGGAGGCCTGATCCGTAGAAATTGTCTGTGGTCTTGGGAACAGAGGTTAGCATCCCTGGCTCTCACTTTTCTCTTCCATAAAACGGAGTGTTTAAATCAAGAGAACGCTAATCTCCCTCGAACTCAAATATACATCTTCCATTCTGCGTGTTCTACAGCCAATGGAGGTGGTTCATGATACCTCCAGAAATGCAGATATAATTCAGCGATTCAAAGAAATCTTAAAATATATATGTTTAAGTTATTGTTGATTGCCTCATTATTTTATTGTTATAAAATGTTTGGCTTATGGCTTATTTCTGAAAAGTAGATTAGAATGAGAACATTCAATGATAAACAGCACATAGCACAGCACCATGCACATGTTTGGAGCTTAATACACATTTGTAGAATTAAGATAACAGGAGTTCTTTCCAGTTTAAAGGGGCAAGTAAATGTAATAGACATTAGGTTTCATTTCAGTTCTCCACCACTCTCAAGAACCACCACCACCACTAATTATAGTAGGTTCTCAATAATCCTTTTTTTGTGTGAGTGGTATGTGACTACCCTCACACATCTTGCCCTGGATGTGAACTTGAAGAACGGTCTCAGCTTTCAGCCGTGTTATCATTATCTGCCAAACAGAGGTGTTCTGGATGGATTGGTGCTAGGGTGGTGGCCTAAATGTCCCAGGATCAGCGAGTGGAGGGAGGATTCTGGCCTAGGGGGAGCTGGGAGGAGGCCCTGAAGCTGGGCTAAGGCCCAGACTTGTGTGAAGGGGTTTGCATTAAGGGATTGGTGGAAGAGCTTCAGGAGCATCTTAAGGAAGCTCCATGTGGTGTTTGGGTGTGGAACGAGGGCACAGACTGAAACCCTAGAGAGAGGTGAAATGTGTCTGGCAGTCCAGCAGGTTTGGGGATTCTAGTGAAGGCAGATGTCAAACAGAAAATCTGCAATGCTGTGCATCTCGGGAGGCAAAGGACCAGCAGTGTGACCCCAGGAGACAGGGTGAACGATGTAAGTGATGAGAGGGCAAATGAAGAGTGAGCAGGCTGAGGAGAACCACCTGGAAGGAGACTTCCTGTGACTGCTCCAGCTGGGAAGGGACACTCCTAGCAGTACATACAAAGGGGATACTTGGGCACTCAGGACTTTTGTTTCTGAGAGTAAACATTTTTTTTTTTTTTTTTTGAATTCTAACACCTGGCCAAAATATGATAAACTTCATTTGGTGAAGTGTAGAAACTAACAGAATTCATTTAGGATTAATTAAACTGAAGTTTGTTGTCACTTTCTCTAAATAAACAACCTTTATAATGCAGTTATAAGGGCTTATAACATTCCTTTTTGTAAAGAGGTTATTGGGTAGAGTTGAAGATGGCACACAAATCTGGCTTTGAATTCTAGAGCTGCAGCATTTGGTAACTGTGTGACCAGCAAGAGGCAAATTACTTATACTTCTCTGAAACACAATTTCTGCAACTGTATAGTAGGGGAAAATATATCTATTTTGCATAGCTATTAAGATTAAAACTTGTGTCAATAGTATTATTGCCATGAATTAATAGTAATATTATTGTCATTATTGTGAGGAGTGACACATACCACCTTTTCAGAGCAGTTCAGAGTCTTACAAATTATGCATTTTCCAGGGAAAAGAAGCTTGTTGATCTACATTTTTGTGAAAGCACCCTGGATGTCAGACTGCAATTAATTTCAATATTTACCATTTACCAGCCTTGAGGGCTGCCCATTTTTGAGGAGGCTTCTTAGGAATTCAAGGATAGAATAAGTTATATGTGGTTTTGCATTTTTGAAATCTTCAGCCTGCACAACTAACTAGCATAAAAGCCCTACATGCTTCTGAAGAGTTTTCACAGCAGCCTAAATGAAAGACGACTCCAGTTGCTGGAGATGCTGGCAGAATACTGAGCAAGCTGTGATTTATTCAGTTTTTCAGTTGATAAATCACAGAAAGTTCTAACACTGGTTTATACTTTTTATATCACAGGTTCATTTATCCAGGGGTTTTTAAAAAGGTGAATGGCACACCTAAAGCATTAATAACAGCATGTTGCCTCTCCTACATGCCTGCACCTCTGCAGATGTTATTTGGCCTAACAGATTGCTAATCCTCATTTAGAGGATGCATCCAGGAGTTCACATGCTGATCTGAATGTGGAATGATATTCACCAAAAAACTATGAGAATTTTCAAATTGTTTCTTCTCTTTAGTTCAAAAGTTGTTGTGGAATAATGTATCACTCTCCCAGCATTGTGACCACAAATTACTTTCTACCCTGACATTAAGCAAATGAAAAGAGAAAGACTTAATTGGAATTTGTTTCAAATTTTACAAATGAAACTAAATAAATTGTCTGGGCATTGCCTGTAAAGATAATAAAATTGGGGCATAGACAAGAAATACTATTCTGGGCTAGACATGGTGGCTCACACCTGTAATCCCAGCACTTTGGGAGGCTGAGGCAGGCGGATCACTTGAGGCCATGAGTTCAAGACCAGCCTGACCAACATGGTGAAACCCGGTCTCCACTAAAAATAAAAAAATTAGGTGGCCATGGTAGTGCACCCTGTAATCCCAGCTACTTGGGAGGCTGAGACAGGAGAATCACTATAACCTGGGAGGTGGAAGTTGCACTGAGCCGAGATTGCGCCATTGCGCTCCAGCTTTAGTGACAGAGCCAGACTCCATCTCAAAAACAAAACAAACAAACAGAAAACCAAATTCTATTCTGACCAAGACAGTCTTCACATTCCCCTCAGCTTCACTAAACATTTTTTCCCCCCAAGACAGGGTCTCACTCTGTCACTCAGACTGGAGTGCAGTGGTGCGAGCAGCTGGGACTACAGGCATGTGCCGCCACGCCCAGGTAATTTTTGCTTTTGTGTGTGTAGAGACAGGGGTTTCACCATGTTGCTCAGGCTGGTCTTGAACTCCTTGGCTCAGCAATCCACCTGTCTCACCCTCCCAAAGGGCTGGGATTACAGGCGTGAGCCACCATTCCCGCCTTCTCTAAACTTAGACAAACTTCTTCCACAAGACTTTCAACCTCCTTTTTCTTAGAGCAGTTAATTTAAAAAACTTGTAATTGCAAATTCTATGTTCCTTTGAGATGTAAATCTTTCAGAAAGCCTCTTACCACATTTACGACTCAGAAATGATATGCTCCAGGGCCTGGGGGCTATCCCTTTGAAATGTAATCCTCAAGGAAGTTAGCAACAGTCTCTGGGTCTCTGTGGAAAGGTAGGAGCCTAACTTTGGAGGGCGCCTTGCTCTAAGTTGTAAAACAAGAGGTAGACAGCCTGTGTCCAGGTTCTCAATTTCCATTTCATTCCCGCCTCACTGAAGTCTGGCCTCTCTGCCCTTGCTATTCCACTAGCTTGCTGTTGTAAAGGGTTCTGACGACCTTTGAACTGCCCACTTACATGCCCTCTACTCTATTCACTCAGAGCTGCTAAAATTATGGGCCTCTCTCTCTTCTGCTCTTCTCTGTTTTGCGGCTTTCTACAACATCGTCTTCCACCTTGCTGACTGCTATTTCTTGACTCCCTTTACTGTAATTTTTCTATTTCCCCATTAAATGTTGGGGTTACTCAGATTCCCATTTGCAGCTCTTCCTCCCGTCCTACACATTGCCCCTGGCCATTTTTAAAAACCTGTTCTCTGGCTTCATTTGAGGTTTCCCAAATGTGTACTTTCAGCCCTGGTTCTCCCTTGGCCTCCAGACACCTACTTTATAGGTTAGAGGTCAATCTATTTTGTCCATTTCCTTAGAATCAGTTTTCTCTCAAGTATTTTGGAGTCTTCAAAAATATTTAAAGGATCTTATTAATTGTTGCCTTATTTATTGCATTTAAAATTTAAAAAACAAATTAATATATGCACCACCCTTTGCACCTATTTTATATTTTCCTAAGTTTTCCCAAACTTGAAGTATTCTATAAACGATAAACTGTTTTATTTTTATTTTACTTTAGAACACTTTAAGGACTGTCTAGCACTTTTTGAGCTTTCCAAAATTTTATTAAAGTTTAATTTTAAAAGACCAAGACAAGTCATAGGAAACAGAAGAAAAAATAGGACACCAAAGTGGAAGCAAACAGATTTGACAGGCGTTTTTAGACAGCCTGGCTTTAAGTGAACTGGCTCAGGCTGGCTTTCCCTTCCTTCCAACGTGAGCTCCCTTCTCTCCCTTCACCCCCTAACTCTGTAAACAAAGCTGTCATCACCGTGGAGTAACTGAAGAACTGTGGTGCTCCCAGAAATGTCTGCATCTTCCTCCTGCATCTTCTGGAATAGTACCTCACCCCCTTTCTCTTCCCGGGCCCACCACCAACATCCGCCAAGACTCGGCTCAACATCGCTGTCAGTATATGGAGCCTGCCATGATATCCCTTCACCTCTGTAGAATTAATTGCTCTCTTCTCTTCATAAGACTTCTGCTCACATCCTGATTCCAGTATTTTACAGACTCTATTATAACTTTTTGTATATGCTTCCATTTTTCTCACTAGTTTTTCGCTCCTTGGGGGCAGAGATGGGGTCGATTAGTCTTTTGGTCCTCAGGGATATCACAGTGTCTGATTCATGGCAGATAATCCATAAATGTTTACTGCATGTCTGAGTGAACAGGCACCCAATTAATGATTACATTGTCATTTACTTGTCTAACTTTTCTGTAACAGCAAAGATAAAGGCCAGAGAGAGGAATAGGTTTGAGTAATTGTGATGGTTTAAGAAAAATGATCCAATATTTGAAAATAAGGAGAAAAGCTGACTTTATGACCTTCAATGTCATGTTGGAATGTGACAGTCCCACCCAGTAAACAGAGACCATCTGTGGGCCAGTCCGACCCGCTGCCTGCTTTTGTACAACATGTGAGCTAAGAATGGTTTTTAAATTTTTAAATGGTTAACTTTTAATTAGTTATATAAGTACCTACATAATTTTTGCCTTTTGGATTTCAATGCCTAAAATATTTACTGTTTGGCTTTTTAAGAAAAAGTTTGCTGGGGCATGGAAAGCAGTAACTTTGTTTGACTCACTATTTACTACTGATTATGGTCCAGACATTTTACAACTCTATAAAATTAGAAATTAATGTAGAGAAAATTGATGTTGATTGTAGTTTCTGTTTTATATTTACCAATCTTATTTCATCCTTTGTCCCTTGGCTACCTAAATTCCAATTTCCATCTTCTCTTTAAACCAGCTTTGTCATCGTACTAATTCCCTTATTTCAAAATTAAATAGGACTTTGACATGTGCTAGGTATCTATTTTATGACAATTATGATGTTTACATTTTGAGGGTGATTCTTTGATAAGGGTTAGGGGAGGCAGGGATGGGTAGGGCTGGTGGTTTTGGAGGCTGAGAGGACACTGGGCGTGAGGTGGAAGGACCTCTTACCCTTCAGTACTGCGGACCACTAGCTCTAATCTATGTCTGCCATGAAGGTGGTCAGGGAAGGGTGAAACAGTAAGAAATCCAGTAACGCAGCATTGCTATATTTGACTATCCTGGCTGGGAAGACGTTGAAATGATAGGATGCCTTCTCTATTTTCCAAGGATAGATTCTTGAGATTCTCTCCTAGAGACAAAGCTAAGTATTTATTCTTGACATACAGGATTTCCAGCAGCAGCTTTTTTTCCCTCTTGTTAAAGGAGAATTTTCTCAGCAGATTGCACCATCATCATTGAGTTCAAGTAAATACTTGAAAGAGCAAAACCTGAATCAGGGTCATTCCTGTGTTTGTCTAAGTGACCTTCTGTTATCGTCAGGGATTTTGGGCATCAGTGTCTCTTGGGCCTCTCTTACTACATGCTGGAGGACGGGCCCTGTGTTGTATCAGCCCAAGCCTTCCATACCTGAAAAGTCCATACCAGCAATAGAGCCAAGAGCTGTGTAAGTTGGAATTTGAGTTCTTGTTTTCTAGGAATCTGAAGTAATTATCTTTACTCCGGATCCGGGGTCCTGAGAGACAGCATGATCCGCTGGTTGTACTGGTTGGTTGTACTAGGGACATTTTAATCAGCTCACCTGTCAGTCACCCTAATAGCTTACACTCAAATATACCACCAAAAGGATAAAATCTGGATCAGCCAGTCACACTGAAAAATTAGGAGCAAAATTGCTGTCATATTGCTAGATTTCAAAAAAAGAAGAAAATGATGGAAAATCACCTGCACATTTTCCCTTAATGTGTTTTAAAATTTGGATATGCATTTCTCTTTTAATAATTTTGTATGTATTTCCCCAGACTAAAATTGTACAGGAGTACTGATGCTAGAAACACTTTATTGTAACTGTACATGCTTTTTATAGAACAATATTTAAAATTTCATGTTCACAAAGTTTTATAAGATATGCAGATTCATAGAATTAAAAAGTTAATTAATTGTTTTCAAAAGCAATGGTGGTGAGATTTTTTTGGGGTTTTAGTGCTGTCTCCTCCCTAGATTAGAACAAGGTTTTGAATGGAAAAAGGAGATGTGAGTGAGGGTAGTGTTTGTGAATCTGTGTTTGTGCACCTGACTGCCACACACTATGGGGTAGTTACCTCCTCCTCAGCTGCCTCGCCCTCCAATGGTAGCTTGTACTGCTGTGTGCCCTGTATGGCTAGTGGTGCCCTCTGAATATCATATTAAAATTTGATCCCCAGTGCTGGAAGTATGGACCTAATGGGAGGTGTTTGGGTCATAGGGGCAGATCCCTCATGACATGAGTAGATTATGTCCTCCTTGGGAGGGAGGAGTGAGGGAGTTCCTACTCTGTGAGCTCCCACCAGCACTGGTTGTTAAAAAGAGCCTGGCATCTCCCTCTCCTCTGCCTCCTCTCTTACCGTGTAATCTGCACATGCTGGCTCCTCTTTGCCTTTTGCCATGAAACAGCCTCAGGCCATCACCAGAAGCAGATGCTGGCGCCTGCGGAAAGATGAGCTAACTCCTTTCTTTACAAATTATCCAGTCTCAGGTATTCCTTTATAGCAATATAAACAGACTAAGACAGCTAGTATTCTGTCTCCCCAGCCCTGGACCTTAGTGGCTGCAGCCAGCTGCTTAGTCCTTGCTATCCTCAGCCATCGAAGGCTGTCTCATTGACCATTCTGGAGGGACTGGAGTTCTTTACATTTATTTCTACTCCTACATTTTCTCTTTTGTTCAGGCTTAACAAAATGAGACTTACAGAAAACTCAGTGCTCTCTTCATTATAAGACCATCCCTTAGTGATGCTCAAGCCCACAGGAGTTCACAGAAGTCTGGGACAAAGGAAACTTGTCCTTAAAAAGTCTTTTGAAATGAAAAAGACATAGTTTTGATTCCAGCATAGTTCTAAGATGTCCCTTTTTCACTACAGCACAAATTCCTTTGGGCAGGGACTGATTTTCATTCATTAACATGTCATGTGGTGGTGGATGAATGCTTATAGTTTTGGATTAAGCATCTAGAAGATGGTCAGTGTCCTGATTGTCAGTCTAGTGCCCACTTCCTGATTACATGGGTGAATCCACCCTTTGCCTTTGGGGAAATAACTAAACCAGAATCCCCAGCTGTGCATGAGGGAGCCCACAGAGTCAGTGACTATTCCCTGTGCCCCCCTCTGTTCCTTGCCTGCTCCTCCCTGCCTGCTGGTACCTTCTTCCTTCCCCTCACTGTTGACTGGAAGGAAAACCTTTGAGGGTAGTTTGGCACAGTGGCTTCTGGCCATGCATATCGTAGCATGTATAGAAGCCAGTTTGAACATTGGAGTTGACCATTTTGATTTACATAGATGAATCCATACAGTTCATTGTTTATTTTGAACTTTATAAAATCCATATTTGACTTTCTACCTTTACCCTTTGATTGAAGCATCACCCTTTGGTTGATGCTTAATGATGTTCTAAGCATCACTTAAGCATCACTATGTCCTAACTGGTGCAATATAGTTAATTTTTGGCAGACCTCTTGTATTGATTTATTATTTTATAAGTTTCCAATGTATTTAAAATTTAGATTTTGTTACTCTCCAGGTATCTGGTAAGGAATAGAGTATGAATTATAAGTTAACCAAAGTACTTAGTGTAACATTCACTGGCTTCTGCAAAGTGACTCCGTTGTAGTTACCATGAGTGGTCATTCAATCATTCAACAGTTTTCATTCAGATTAATTGCTTCTCCTGGCTTTACATGATAATTTCTTCAAAGGTACTTGAATTGGCGCAGGCTTAGTGTTGAACTACCTCTGGAAAGTGAGCAAGTAATTTCCCAGGTTGTCCAGCAGGCACTTTCCCCTAGTTTTCCACCATTAAAAGTAAGAATTGGGCATGTACGCCATAGTTCACTGGGTGGCCTGGAGGCATTCTTAGGTAGCTCAGCATAAATTGACTTTGCAGGGAGTGAAACTGATGTTAGCACCATCTCATGTTTACCTTTGGCTTCTTGGAAGAAAAGTTGCATGGCAGAACTATTCACACGAAATTAGTGAAAATAATTTCAGTTCCACCCTCTTCACAAATACCTTGTCGTAGTACTTTTTAGTGTTTTTTTCTGGTACCTTATGTAGGTCACAAACTGATAGTCAAGTTAATTATGATAATTTTGCAATAATAACTACTGTTTATTAGGTAACTACAATTTGTCCAGTGCTATGCATTGTAAATATTCTTTCAGTTAGTCCTCACAATGCTACTATCTCCATTTTCTTTTCTTTCTATTATTATTATTATTATTTTTTTTTTTTTGAGAGGAGTCTCGCTGTGTTGCCCAGGCTGGAGTGCAGTGGGACAATCTCGGCTAACTGTAACCTCTGCCTTCCGGGTTCAAGCAATTCTCCTGCATCAACCTCCCCAGTAGATGGTATTACAGGTGCCTGCTAACATGTCAGGCTAATTTTTGTATTTTTAGTAGAGACAGGGTTTCACCGTCTTGGACAGGATGGTCTCAAACTCCTGACCTCAAGAGATACACCCGCCTCAGCCTCCCAAAGTACTGGGATTACGGGCGTGAGCCACTGCACCCAGCCAGAATTCGTCCTTTTTCCATTTGCAGAAATTGAGTGCTGCAGTTAGCACACAAGATTCATATTTAGGGGTGGGGATCCCCAAGACCATTACTGTGCTGTACTTGCTTCCAATATCAATAGTTTCCTTTATACAACCACGGCAGTGCATTAACAGCTTCCCACCTCTTTCTAAGGCACTACTGATGTGGCATCTATATTGAGAAGCTGGTCCCCACAGCTGCACAGCTGGGTTCTCCCTTGCCTCAACTTGGCTCCTGACATTGACCTTCTTGTGCTAGTAGATGGGTCCCTAAGTAAGCTGTCAGCTCCCTGAGGGAGGAAGGAGGGGAGGGGATTGTACTATCACCTGTCCAATGCTTTCCAAGTTCTACGATACACGTTCTGTTAGCTTAATCAATTGGCTGAATAAATTAGTCTCCTGATCCTAACTGGCAAAGACTCCTGGTTCCTTCTTAGTTCTGAAGTAGTTTTCAGGGGAAGAGGCAGTGTCTTGCTGGCATTTAGGAAATGTTTGATGTCTTAGGGGATCCACAGGGCTTTTTTAGCTGCTCCTGAAGTAAGTGCTCCCAGGCTTAGTGCCTACAGGCAGTCTGTCTTTTTAAGGATCCTGCTTACCAAGGTACTGAGGCAATTTACTTAAAGTTGCTCAAAGCCCTGCCCTATCAAATATAAATGTCTCCTACTGAGCCTTTTTGGTTTGCATTTTGCCCAAGGCCTCTTTCCTCTGCTTTCATTGTTAGTCCACAGAGAGCCAGAGAGGGTGTTAAAGATTCACTTCGTTAATTCATAGCCAATTAGGAAGCTTTGTTTTCAGTTTGACTGGGAGGTAGCTTTGGCAGAAATCGGGAGCCCTCCCTGCCTTGCGCTCCAGGGAATAAAAGATTTCTTTCAATTGGTTAGAAAATAGAATTTTGAAACTAATGTTAAAAACAGTTCCCAATTTGGTCACAGCTGTTTACAATGGTGCACACGCTTTGCTTTATTATCAGAGTAAATGTTTGCTTTCTCTTATGTGGCTTTGGGCTAAGCTCTCATGTCTTTAAAAGTTTTCTCCATGTCTAACTCTTTGCTTTAATCTTCACATGGAAGCTGATCTGGAGTAGACAACCAAAAAGCAAGTTAATTTTCTTCTTCTTCCCTTTTTTGGTGATGGAGAAGTGACTTTCTCCAAGTTTGAATTTCTATCTGATGATTATTTTTCTTTCCTTAGAATGCCGTCTCTCTTCACCCTGAATTACGTGATGAAGAAGCTATTCTGATAATGAATTGTGACTGAAAGTTTGCTTAGGTAGGAAGCCCCTGGTTGTTGCAGAGCACTGGTAAGGTGTGTTTGACTTCTAGTAGAATGGAAATTAGCTTGGCTGAGGGCTACATTAAAAAAATCTCTTAAACGCAGCAAAAGTTTTGTTCTAAGGGGAAATTAGAGCTCTCCGATTGTGCAACAATAGATGTGTTTGTTCATTGCTTTTTGATACAGGAAAATGTGAACTCGCATGTCTTTGGACTCTACCTTTCTAATGATGTGCTCCATAGCTTCCAAAAGGTTCTTTTATGTAGTGTCATTTCAGTTTGATTTTGTGGCCTGAAGGTTGAAATGTGTGCTTAAAAACAGAACAAAATAAAACAAAATGAATGAAACATCCCCGTCACTTTCTGGGTTGGATTCTTTTACCTGGTTCAATGTTGAGAGAGTAGCTGTCTATTTCCAGATCGAGCTGTTGGGCGGCAGCAGAACGAAAATCCTCTAAGACCCCATGCACGGCCTTGGTGAGGTTATACGGCACTGACTTAGCAAACTTCATTTTGCTATTCACAATCACACTCCCGTTTCTGAAGTTAAGTATTTCAAGTTGCTTAAATCCTGTAAGATTGGATCGTAGATATGGAACCAGCTGCAAAATAAAAGATGGTTTACTCTTAACTGCGTTCTAAGTGCTCAGCTGGTGCTAATTCCGCTTATACGCACTTTTCATTAACTGAGGCATATATTTTAGTTCCTTTTTTATTGTTTTGATTTTTGTTTTTGGATTTAATGTGAGACCAGAACACCACTACTTACTGGTTGATTTGCAGTGATTATGTTCCATATTTCCACCTTTCTATCTGTGTATTGAGATGGATGGGCTATGATTTTTTTTTTTCGTGGTGAATTGTGAGCCCAGATGTTTTTTAAAAAACTGAGCCAATGCTATTGGCAAAGCAGGAATGCCAAGTTCAGTTATTAAAAAAAATCCAAGTAAATAAAAACATGTTCCAAACTGAGCTCAGGAGTGGACTGACCTGTGTCTATGTAAATGGGACATCTATTTGGATGCATCCAATTTGAAATGACCTATTAAAATAAACAACACGTCAGCATGTCTCTCCATGCAGTAAATGTTTCCCAGCCAACACAAGTGTGGTGCAGTGGAAAAAGCAAAAAACTGGCAGTCAGGAGACTTGGGTGCCAATCCTAGAGCTGTTCCTAACTAGCTGTGTGACGTTCATCAAGTCCTGTAACCACTGTGTTGCACCTCAGTGCCCTTATCTGAATTGTGAGGAAGGACAAAAGGTGGTTCCCTAGGGAGCCCTTTCCAAACTATAATCTTAAAAGGGCCAGGTGCGGTGGCTCACACCTGTGATCCCAGCACTTTAGGAGGCTGAGAGAGGCAGGAGTTTGAGACCAGCCTGACCAACATGATGAAACCCCGTCTCTACTAAAAATATAAAAATTAGCTGGGCATGGTGGCGTGTGCTTGTAATTCCACCTACTCAGGAGGCTGAGGCAGGAGAATCACTTGAACTTGGGAGGTGAAGGTTGTAGTGAGCTGAGATCGCGCCACTGCACTCCAGCCTGGGTGACAGAACAAGACGTCTTGAAGCAAAAAACATAAAAACAACAAAACACAGCCTCAAAAGTATGCCATACTAAAAAAGAGAGGCATGAATAATCTACACTTTGTTTAGCATATCATCAAGAAATAACCATAAAAATAGGCAACCAGCAGCCCTCAGGGGCTGCTCTGTGTATGGAGTAGCCATTCTTTTATTGCTTTGCTTTCTTAATAAACTTGCTTTCACTTGGCACTGTGGACTTGCTCTGAATTATTTCTTGCATAAGACCCAAGAACCTTATCTTGGGGTCTGGATCAGGATCGCTTTTCCGTAACAGGTTCACTGGAACTCTGTTCCCTGAGACTCTCCCAATACCTTCTCACCTCATTATAAACGGTGTGCGTGGGGAGATGGCACACATAAAGTCGTACTTTAAAGCAAATGTTCACTTGAGAAACTGGGTTTCATGTGGATTTTAATTTGTATAATGATTTAACTTATATGAAGCATACAATTTTTTAAATTATTGTCAGACATTCTGTAATCTGTGTGACATGCATTGCACAATTTATTTTAATTAGCCTCGAATATGTAGTGAGTGGTATTACACAGTTCAGCATTCCTTATTGTACATGTATTTCTTATTGTACCTGTAGAAACAAAATAAACATGTGAGTTTGGGGCATTTTATTATTGGAGATATACGTCATAATAATTGTCTTTTTACTTTCTTTGTTAGGGACCAGGAATGATAAGCCATTTTGTCATTTTTTAGGTTTACAAGAACTTAAGGGGACCTAAGGAAGGAACCCTTACTCCTGAACTCTCGGCCTCATCTGTGCTGGACCTTTCTAGCTTCCTTCCTTTTGTGAGACTGATACAATTTAGGAGGTGTTCACTCTTGCTACTTTTAGAGTCCATGTCCAGTGCTTGAGTGTTTTGTATTAATCCTCGATTAACTAAGTTAAGAAGAATGATAAAGAGTTGAAGAATAATTTTGGGCCTGGCGCGGTGGCTCAAGCCTGTAATCCCAGCACTTTGGGAGGCCGAGGCGGGTGGATCACGAGGTCAAGAGATCGAGACCATCCTGGTCAACACGGTGAAACCCCGTCTCTACTAAAAATACAAAAAATTAGCTGGGCATGGTGGTGCGTGCCTGTAATCCCAGCTACTCAGGAGGCTGAGGCAGGAGAATTGCCTGAACCCAGGAGGCGGAGGTTGCGGTGAGCCGAGATCGCGCCATTGCACTCCAGCCTGGGTAACAAGAGTGAAACTCCGTCTCAAAAAAAAAAAAAAAAAAAGAAAAAAGAATAATTTTGTTCCCACCAGGTTGGGTGGCAGTGTTTTCCCTTTTGTTCACCACAGAACTCACTTCTCCGATTGGATCTGAATCCATCTCAAAATTCTAGTTGAATGTCTTAGGAGCAGTTGTCTCAGCGGTTTGTTTCTACTAATCCTCAATGCTCAAGACAGCCAATGACTATATTACCAAATAACAACAACAAAGAAAGAAGAGACACAGAATTGAGAATTGTAAGCAATGCTCACTCACCAGCTGTGTGAATTGTTGCTCCAGAGCTCGGTACTCCAGAGAGCTCTTGTTGAACAGGTCGTTGGAGAAGGCCATGTTAGCAACACGCAGACTGAAGAACACTACCAGCTCTCGGCCCTTGGGGGCAATGGTCATAGAACTAGTGGTGATATACTGTAAAGCTGAGACAGGAGTGGTATCCTCCAAGAAATGATCTGAGGTAGAAACATATTCGCTGAGTTCTGGTACCTCAGATGGGGCAGGAGTGTCAGACAGATCCATTTCACCTAGGTCTCTGACCATATCTTCACCACCTGTACTTGACCTGCTGTCATCTGGAGATGCAGGTGGATGTGAAATTCCCAGGGCCAGGTGGCTGATTGGAGAATAATCACTGGTGGGGATGGCGAGCCGTGGTACTAGCACTGTCTGGTCAATGGCCATTATATCTGTGATGCCTTGATCAGTCAGAGAGAAGATGCCTGATGCCGTAAAGAAAGGTGGAGTCTCTGACAGGGAGGCAGACTTCATAGCAGGGGGAGACCAAGAAGTATCTGTGCAGGAAGTACAATTTCATTACTGAGACCAATTTCATTATGTCCAAGTATTCCCCAAAGAATAGAGAATGAAAAAAGAAAATCCAAAGTTAAGCTTAAGAAAATACATAGCATTTGCATAAATCATTTCAATAGTCACTTTTTTATAAGAAAGAGAAACTGAAGCAGAAAGGCTGGCAGCCCTATGTCCCAACCTAGGGAGACAAAGAGTGGATCCCTGTACCCATTTTATTCAGGCCCAATAGTTCTTGATATATGAGACTAAAAGAGTACCACTTACCTAGAATTTCTGGAATTACTGCCTAGCCATATACAATACACCTGGGAACCGAAGAGTACAAACTAAGTCACCAATTGGTGCCAAATTGCAGCTGGCATTGGAACAGATTTATATCCCTCATCCCCATATGGAACTCCGAGACAACTAGGTGTGCAGTTTTGGCCCACAAATTTTATTCACTTTCCGGTAATGCAAGTCTGCATTTTATGCAACTGGATTTTTTTTTTTTTTTTGGTTATAATAATGATATTCGGTACTTTTACCACTTAAAATTTAAATCATGCTTTTCCAAAATTGGGTAATCTAATTGACTTACTTGTCAAAATGGTACTAGGAATATAAAGGTATGGGTGAACATATATAATTTGAATGTTATGTTGACCATACAACTTGCTAAATATTTATTAATATTTATAAAACCTTTCAATGAGGTGGGTGTGGTAGTAGACATCTATAATTTTAGCTACTCAGGTGGCTGAGGCCTGAGAACTTGGGAGGCAGAGGTTGCAGTGAGCCAAGTTCATGCCACTGTATTCCAGCCTGGGCGACAGAGCAAGACTCTGTATCTAAACAATAATACTAATACTAATACTAATAAAATAAAAAAGCCTTTGCCACGGTTACGTTATTATACTCTGACAATTTCTCCTACCACTTTGCATTGCTATCTTGGGTAAATACACATTGAACTACTAAAATCTACCCCTTTTTAGTACAAAATTAAAATTAGTAAGTATTTCTAAACTAAGAAAGTGATGGCAACTTTCAGATAAACAGATTGGTGAATTATTAAAACATTCCAATAAACCTAAATCCAGAGCCACTGATGATATTTAAGGCATTAAGTGAACAAAACAAGAAGCTTTTTATGATTTTTTCAATGGTCTTTTGGTGAATATGCAGGAAAGCTCTGTTGAAATCCAAATGCTAAGCATGATAAATGGACTGTCTGGATGCAGATATAATCTTTGGACTTTCAGTCAGCTAATTTGCTACACTGAAATTACCAAAACTGAAACTCCAAGTGATAAACAGCTCTGAAAGTTGGCATCATATTAGTTTTATTACTTTCTTAAAATAAAACCTGTCTGTTGGTGAGTTATGCCAGGTATCAGAGAAGCACACTTTTTCCTCTCACCTGAAGAGGGTATCTACGTGTGTCTACTCATAATTCACTCACTTGTGGGGAATAATATTTCCCAATATCTAAGACCTCTCTGGAGATACACTTAAAGTTTTATGAAAATCTCCATTGCTGTGGGTCGAATGTTTGCGTCCATGCAAAACTCGTATGTTTGTGCTCTAATCCCCAACGTGATAATATTTGGACAGGGGTCTTTGGGAGGTAATTAGGTCATGAGGGTGGAGTCCTCATGAATAAAATTAGTGCTTTTATAAGAAGAGACTTAAGAGTGATGATCCCTCTTTCTGCCATGGGAGGATATAGCAAGAAGGCAACAAACCCCAAACCAGGAGGAGAGCCCTTGTCAGTAATAGCACCTTCATCTTGCATTTCCTGGCCAGGAGAACTGTGATAAATAAATTTCTGTTGTTTAAGACAACCAGTCTATGATATTTCATTATGGCAATCTGAGTTGACTAAGTTATCCACGGACAGATGTAGAATGATAAATTGAAAGGCCTCAAGCACTATCTGTGATTTGATTTGACTTTTTTTGTGCCATGGGAAATGCATTTGATTCTGTGTTCCTATGACGTGACCTCTGCTCCTGCACGTGATGAGATTTGGCAAGAAGCACAATGATAGATGGCTTCACTTTGCTGCTTTGCCAGCACTTTATTACTCACACCTTCTTACTACATAGACTTTAACCTGCTTAAATAGGCCGCTGCATTATGTCATCAATCAACAAAAATTCTGACCATTTCCCTTTGTGACTTTTTTTTTAAAATACTCTGAGTACTGAGATACATGTGCAGAACGTGCAGGTTTGTTACATAGGTATACACATGCCATGGTGATTTGCTACACCCATCAACTGGTCATCTATATTAGGCATTTCTCCTAATGCCATCCCTCCCCTAGCCATTCAGCCCCACAACAGGCCTTGGTGTGTGATGTTTCCCTCCATGTGTCCATGTGTTCTCATTGTTCAACACCCACCTATGAGTGAGAACAGGCGGTGTTTAGTTTTCTGTCTCTGTGTTAGTTTGCTGAGAATAATGGTTTCCAGCTTCATCCATGTCCTTGCAAAGGACATGAACTTATGCTTTTTTATGGCTGCATAGTGTTCCATGGTGTATGTGTCTCACCTTTTATTTATCCAGTCTATCATTGATGGGCATTTGGATTGGTTCCAAGTCTTTGCTATTGTGAATAGTGCTGCAATAAACACACATGTTCATGTGACTTTATAGTAGAATGACTTATAATCCTTTGGGTCTATACCCAGCAATGGGATTGCTGGGTCAAATGGTATTTCTAATTCTAGATCCTTGAGGAATTGCCACACTGTCTTCCACAATGGTTGAACTAATTTATACTTCCACCAACAGTGTAAAAGCATTCCTATTTCTCCACATCCTTTCCAGCACCTGTTTTATCCTCACTTTTTAATGATCACCATTCTAACTGGTGTGAGATGCTATCTCAATGTGGTTTTGATTTGCATTTCTGTAACGACCAGTGATGATGAGCTTTTCTTCATATGTTTGTTGGCCACATAAATGTCTTCTTTTGAGAAATGTCTGTTCATATCCTTTGCCCATTTTTTGATGAGTTTTTTTCTTGTAAATTTGTTTAAGTTCCTTGTAGATTCTGTATATTAGCCCTTTGTCAGATGGATAGATTGCAAATATTTTCTCCCATTCTGTAGGTTGCCTGTTCGCTTTGATTATAGTTTCTTTTGCTGTGCAGAAGCTTTTTGTTTTAATTAGATACCATTTGTCAGTTTTGGCTTTCGTTGCCATTGCTTTTGGTGTTTTAGTGAAGTCTTTGCCCATCTTGCCTATGGCCTGCCTAGGTTTTCCTCTAGAGTTTTTATGGCTTTTGGTCTTACATTTAAGCCTTTAATTCATCTTGAGTTAATTTTTGTTTAAGGTGTAAGGAAGGGGTCAAGTTTCAGCTTTCTGCATATGGCTAGCCACTTTCCCAACACCACTTATTAAATAGAGAATTGTTCCCCCATTGCTTTTTTCGATCAGGTCTGTCAAAGATCAAATGGTTGTAGATGTGTGGTGTTATTTCTGAGGCCTCTGTTCTGTTCCATTGGTCTATATATCTGTTTTGGTACCACTGCCATGCTGCTTTGGTTACTGTAGCCTGTAGTATAGTTTGAAGTCAGGTAGGATGATGCCTCCAGCCTTTTTTTTTTTTTTTTTTGATTAGGATTATCTTTGCTATATGGGCTCTTTTTTGGTTCCATATAAAATTTTAAAAAGTTTTTTCTAAATCTGTGAAGAAAGTCAATGGTATCTTGATGGGGATAGGATTGAATCTGTAAGTTACTTTGGGCAGAATAGCCATTTTCATGATATTGATTCTTCTTAACCATGAGCGTGGAATGTTTTTCTATTTGTTTGTGTCCTCTCTTATTTCCTTGAGCAGTGATTTGTAGTTCTCCTTGAAGATGTCCTTGACATCCCTTGTCTGTTGTATTCCTAGGTATTTTATTCTTTGTAGCATTTGTGAATGGGAGTTCCCTCATGATTTGGCTCTCCGTTCGTCTATTATAGGTGTATAGGAATGCTTGTGATTTTTGCACATTGATTTTGTATTCTGAGTTTTGCTTAAGTTGCTTATAAGCTTAAAGAGATTTTGGGCTGAGATGATGGAGTTTTCTAATTATACAATCATGTCACCTGCAAACAGAGACAATTTGACTTCCTCTCTTCCTATTTGAATACCCTTTATTTCTTTCTCTTGCCTGATTGCAGGGCCAGAACTTCCAACATTATGTTGAACAGGAGTGGTGAGAGAGGGCATCCTTTTCTTGGGCTGGTTTTCAGAGGAAATGCCTCCAACTTTTGCCCATTCAGTATGATACTGGCTGTGGATTTTTCATAAATAGCTCATATTATTTGGAGATACATTCCATCAATACCTAGATTATTGAGAATTTTTAGCATGAAGGGTGTTGAATTTTATCAAAGGCCTTTTTTTGCATCTTTTGAGATAATCATGGTGTTTGTCATTGGTTCTGTTTATGTGATGGATTATGTTTATTGATTTGTATATGTTGAACTAGACTTTCATCCTAGTGATGAAGCTGACTTGGTGGTGTGGATAGACTTTTTGATGTGCTGCTAGATTTCATTTGCCAGTATTTTATTGAGGAGTTTTGCACCTATTTTCATCATGGATATTGGCCTGAAATTTTCTTTTTTTGTTGTGTCTCTGCCAGGTTTTGGTATCAGGATGACGCTGACCTCATAAAATGAGTAAGGGAGGAGTCCCTCTTTATCTATTGTTTGGAATAGTTTCAGAAGGAATGGTACCATCTCCTCTTTGTACATCTGGCAGAATTCAGCTGTGAATCTGTCTGATCCTCAGCTTTTTTTTGGTTTGTAGGCTATTACTGCTTCAGTTTCAGAACTTGTTATTGGTGTATTCAGGGATTCGACTTCTTCGTGGTTTAGTCTTAATAGGGTGTAAGTGTCCAGGAATTTATCCATTTCTTCTAGATTTTCTAGTTCATTTTCATAGTTGTTTATGGTATTCTCTGATGGTAGTTCGTATTTCTGTGGGATCAGCGGTGATATTCCCTTTATCATTTTTTATTGTGTCTATTTGATTCTTCTCTCTTTTCTTCTTTATTAGTCTGGCTAGTGGTCTATCTATTTTGTTAATCTTAAAAAAAAACAAAAAACCACCTCCTGGATTCACTGATTTTTTGAAGGTTCTTTTGTTTCTCTATCTCCTTCAGTTCTGCTCTGATCTTAGTTATTTCTTGTCTTCTGCTAGCTTTTAAATTTGTGTGCTTTTGCTTCTCTAGTTCTTTTAATTGCGATGTTATGGTGTTGATTTTAGATCATTCCCACTTTCTCCTATGGGCATTTAATGCTATGCATTTCCCTCTAAACACTGCTTTAGCTGTGTCCCAGAAATTCTGGTATGTTGTGTCTTTGTTCTCACTGGTTTCAAATAACTTGTTTCTGTCTGTCTTAATTTCACTATTTACCCTGTAGTCAATCAGGAGCAAGTTGTTCTGTTTCCATGTAGTTGTGTGGTTTTGAGTGAGTTTCTAATCTTGAGTTCTAATTTGATTGCACTGTGGTCTGAGAGACTGTTTGTTATGATTTCCATTCTTTTGTGTTGCTGAGTAGTGTTTTACTTCCAATTATGTGGTCAATTTTAGAACAAATGTGATGTGGTGCTGAGAAGAATGTGTATTCTGTTGATTTAGGGTGGAGAGTTCTGTAGAAGTCTATTAGGTCTGCTTGGTCCAAAGCTGAGTTCAAGTCTGGATATCCTTGTTAATTTTCTGTCTTGTTGATCTGTCTAATATTGACAGTGGGGTGTTAAAGTCTCTCACTATTATTGTGTGGGAGTCTGTGTCTCTTTGTAGGTCCCTAAGAACTTGCTGTATGAATCTGGGTGCTCCTGTATTGGGTGCATATATATTTAGAATAATTAGCTCTTCTTGTTGCCTTGATCCCTTTACCACTATGTAATGCCCTTCTTTGTCTTTTGGATCTTGGCTGGTTTAAAGTATGTTTTATCAGAGACTAGGACTGCAGACCCTGCTTTTTTTTTTTTTTTTTTTTTTCTTCTTTTTTTTTTTTTTTTTTTTTTTTTTTTTTTTTTTTTTTTTTTTTTTTTTTTTTTTTTTTTTTTTTTTTCTCGTCTTCTTTCCGTTGCTTGGTAAATATTCCTTTAATTTTGAGCCTAAGTATGTCTTTGCACATGAGATAGCTCTCCTGAATACAGCACATCAATGGGTTTTGACTCTTTATCCAATTTGCCAGTCTGTGTCTTTTAATTGGGGTACGTAGCCCATTTATATTTGAGGTTGACATTGTTATGTGGGAATTTGATCCTGTCATTATGATGATAGCTGGTTATTTTGCCCATTAGTTGATGCAGTTTCTTCATAGTGTTGATGGTCTTTACAATTTGTTATGTTTTGCAGTGGCTGGGTGCAGTTTTTCCCTTCCATATTTAGCGTTTCCTTCAGGAGCTCTGGTAAAGCAGGCCTGTTGATGACAAAATCTCTCAGCATTTGCTTGTCTGTCAAGGATTTTATTTCTCATTCACTTATGAAGCTTAGTTTGGCTGTATATGAAATTCTGGGCTGAAAATTCTTTTCCTTAAGAATGTTGAATTTGGTCCCACTCTCTTCTGGCTTGTAGGGTTTCTGCTGAGGGATCCACTGTTAGTCTGATGGCCTTCCCTATTTGGGTATCCCAACCTTTCTCTCTGGCTGCCTTAACATTTTTTTCTTCATTTCTACCTTGGTGAATCAGATGATTATGTGTCTTGGAGTTGCTCTTCTCAAGGAGTATCTTTGTGATGTTCTCTGTATTTCCTGAATTTGAACGTTGACCTGTCTTGCTAGGCTGGGGAAGTTCTTTTGGATAATATCCTGGAGAGTATTTTCCAGCTTGGTTTCACTCTCCCTGTCACTTTCAGGTATACCAATCAAATATAGGTTTGGACTTTTCACATATTTCCATATTTCTTGGAGGTTTTGTTCATTCCTTTTCATTCTTTTTTCTCTAATCTTGTCTTCATGCTTTATTTCATCAAGTTGATCTTCAATCTCTGATATCCTTTCTTCTGCTTGATAGATTTGGCTATTAAAACTTGTGTATACTTCAAGTTTTATATATATATATATATATATATATATATATATATTCTCATGCTTATATATACAAGTTCTCATACTGTGTTTTTCAGCTCTATCGGGTCATTTATGTTCAACAAACCTACCCTGCTTTGGCTGGCCCTCCATGAGCTGTACCCACTGTCTAACCAGTCCCAATGAGATGAGCCAACTACCTCAGTTAGTAATGTAATCACCCGCCTTCTGTGTTGATCTTGTTGGGAACTGTTCCTATTCGGCCATCTTACCAGCAAATAAAAAGAGATGTTTTTTGTGACATCTTAATATTAATCCCTCACATTTACAATAAACCAAACTAAGTTATTTCATTATGAAACAGTTTGCTACTTAAATGTAGGGTTGCTTGATAAAATACAGGATGCTCTTTGGAGCATACTTTTACTAAAAAAATATTATTTGTTAGCTGAAATTCAAATTTAGTTGGACATCTTGTATTTTTCTTTGCTAAGACCATGATTTAAAAGACTTCTACTCTTTTTAGCATGCTTTTAAAAGAATCCTACTCTTTTTGAGATTGAAGCTACTAAGGCCATAGTCAATTCCTTTTGAAAAAATATTATCTAAACCTTATTACTAAGTGTATTTTAAATAATGATGTTTTCATATTCATATGAAAAAATTAGAGTAGTGACACAGACCACTCTAACATTTTATTTTTGCCCTACAATAGGAAAGTCAAACACTAAAAGCCAAGGCCATTCATCTCACTCTGAACTATGCAAAATGAAAAGATTCAAAATAACTGTTATGCTGGAGTGTGTATGCGCGTCTATGAAGGTGGGGAGTGTGTTTATGTCTATGTGTACATGGCAGGAGCAATATTTCTAAGTCCAGCTGCCAGATGTAGAGTAAGTAGCTATTGTGGTCACTTTCTAGGTAGGAGGTCTGTCCAAAGGCAAGGCCACAAATGATATGGTCCACCCCAAGGTAGATGAACTCAGGTCCAAAGTGAAGTAAGTGGGTGGCAGATGCCAGAAGCCCCATCAGTAGCTAAGAGAAGACAAAGCAGAAGATGAACAGTGTGTGAGGAGCAAGTACACATGAAAGGCTATTTAACATGCTGCTAGAAAGGGTCAAATATATATGCTGAACATCATCAAGCATTAAGAGGTTGCTTATTTATGTCAAAAACTCTCAAAAGAAGAGCTTCCATCAACTCCTTTATATCTTCAAGGGGCATGACCAGCAAGTTCTTAATTTTATATTAAACAAATTCATTCTTATTTATAATAACAAGAAAGTTATTATCTTCCTTTTTGGGACATTGTAGAGATAGAAGATGTTAATTATCCGTTCATTCAACAGATAGACATTGATAGCCTAGTATGTGCCAGGCATTATTCCAGGTGCTAAAATATATAAGTGAGCAAAGATAAAATTTCTGGCCCCAAAGAGCTTACTGTCTAGTGGGGGAAGACAAAAAATAAAAAACAAAACAAAACACAGCAAAAAACAAAGAAAACTACATAGAACTCCAGGTGGTGATAAGTGCTTTGGAAATAAAGCAGAAAAGGGGATGAAAGTACATGGTTTCCACTTTTATAAAGAGTTGCATTGAGAATATAATATTTGAGAATAGACCGGAAGGAGATGGGTTAGCCATGCAGCAAATGCAAATGAGAGTGCCAAAAGAAGTCTGTCATGCTCAGGGAGCAGTTAGCTGGGAGAACGGCATGGCCACAGTGGAATTCTATACTATCAATCAAGTGTCAGGGTGGCTAAAGGCATTTTCAAACATACAATCTTAAAAATTTCTCTCAGGCACCTTTTCTCAGAGTGTGTTTACCTAAAATGAGGTAGTAAACTAAGAAAGAGAAAGAAACAGGATACTGAAAAGTTCAGGGAAAAGAAAATCTCCAGAAAGATGATAAAGGGGGCCTTTCAAATACACAGTTACCCATATGTAAAAGGCAACCAGTTAAAACTGGATTCATCTCAAGAGACAGGTACATTGAATGTGTCTTTCACCAAGCTCTCTGCAACTGGACCTGTTTTAAAAATATTTCTTTGCCTTTTTTTTTTTTTTTAGATAGGTTCTCACTCTGTCACCCAGGCTGGAGTGCAGTGGCATGATCATGGCTCACTGAAGCCCCAAACTCCCTGGCGCAAGCAATCCTTCCACCTCATCTTCCTGAATACCTGGGACCACATGCATGCGTCACCACACCTGGTTACTTTTTTTTTTCTTTTTGTAGAGATGGGGGTCTTCCAGTGTTGCCCAGGCTGGTCTCAAACTCCTGGGCTCAAGTGATCCTCCTGCCTCAGCCTCCCAAAGTGTTGGGAGGCATCAACCATCATGCCCAGCAACAATTTATTTTCCAGCTTCATTAAGGCATAATTGACAAATAAAAGGTGTGTACCAAATTTTTTAACCTGACAAAACTACTGGAGGAAATGCTCTGCAGAACAAGAGAGTAAACCCAGAGGGAGAAGGGATCAAGGAATCCAAACTGGGAGAAAGGCCAAGGAAAATCCAGGAATGATAGCAAAGGAAAGACCCAGATGACAGCATCCAAAAGTCCTAGAGAGCAGCAGTCCAGAGAGAAAGAGGTGGTATACTAAAATTGCAATGGAAAGTCTGAGAAGAATTAGTAATAAGTACAAAGAAAACTAAGTAGCTTTAAAAAAAAATTGGCCTGGTGTGGTAGCTCACTCCTGTAATCCCAACACTTTGGGAGTCTGAGGCAGGTGAATCACTTGGGGTTAGGAGTTTGAGACCAACCTGGTCAACATGGTGAAACTCCATCTGTACTTAAACATACAAAAATTAGCTGGGTGTGGTGGTGCATGCCTACAGTCCCTGCTACTTGAGAGGCTGAAGCAGGAGAATCACTTGAACCTGGGAGGTGGAGTCTGCAGTGAGCCAAGATGGCCCTACTGCACTCCAGCCTGAGTGACAGAGCAAGACTCTGTCTCAAAAACAAACAAAGAAAGAAACAAACAAAAAACATCAACTCCAGGAAAACAGAAAGGAAACACAGCAGATAGATCAGCTGTGAATATTTGCTATAAATACTAAATATTAATTTAATAATATATCACCATATTAAGAAGGTTGAAGGGAGAAAGGGGATGGTACTGTAAGAAACTTAAATCTTTACCTACAAAACAGAAAGTCAATAAATAATATATGAAATGATGATGTAAAAATGCATATTAAAAAATGTGGGGAAAAGTAAATGCCAGACAAAACAGCTGAGTTAAAAGGTACCGTTTTTGGTGAGTGTGACTGTGCAGTAAAGAGGTGTGAGATAGTAAAATGCTGTATTTGTCAGAACACTTAAATATGATTTGACTCTAAAAACTTAAACTTTATTTTGAGATAATTGTAGATTCAAATGCAGTTATAAGAAATAATACAAGGAGTGACATCCATGAAAATTGCAGAGTTAGAAGCTCCAAAAGTCTGTCCTTTCAACAAAAAGCTAGTGAAAAGTGTCATAATTGACTTTTTCAGAACTCTGGAAACTAACCAAAAGCTTGCAGCAAACAAGGGAATGCTTAATTAAGAACAACAGCTGAATCTCAGTAAGAACAGTGAAGTTTGTGGCATTTTTAACTTACCCTGTTCTTAGCCCCTACTCCCCAGCTCAGTGGTAGCCTTAAAAATAACCACCCTCATTTCCAGTACCAGTACCCCAGGGAGCAGAATAGACCTCATTGACTAGGAGTTTCAATTATTTGTTTCAACCCGATTCCCTGGAATAGGAACTCAAAGGCTTGCCTTTATCTTTCCTAACTAGGAACTCTCCTGATGCTAAAATGGTTACCTGGGGAGAGTTTGTCAAAAACACCCAGGCAAATGCACTAATTGCTACAGTGTGAGCCAATGAATAACAGCTGGGCACACAATAGATTAACCGGAAACTTGGGAGGAAAGGTTGAGGAATGATGCTTTGGGGAAAAGCACTTTCAAAAGCTCTGACATATTTTTGGGACTCTAGAGGGCCACTTTAATGTCCAGGGCTGTATGCATGCTCAGTAAGGACCTGATAATGCATGTCTAGGCATTAAACTCTCCTCTCTGTCTGACCGTCAGACTTCTGCAAAAGCAAGAAGAGAAGGCTAATGGGGGAGTGGTTGCTTTCTGGTTATGGGGTTTCTTTTGGGGATGATGAAAGATTTCTGGAATTAGATAGTGTTGAGGGGCTTCATAACATTGTAAACATACTAGAAACCACTGAATTGTCTACTTAAAGTGATTAAAATGGTGAATTTTATGTTATGTGAATTTTATCTCCATAAAGAAAAAATAGGCCGGGCACAGTGGCTCATACTTATAATCCCAGCACTTTGGGAGGTCAAGGCAGGTGGATCATAAGGTCAGGAGTTTCAGACCAGCCTGGCTAACATGGTGAAAGGTCTTCTCTACTAAAAATACAAAAATTAGCCATGTGTGGTGGTGGAAGCCTGTAATCCCAGCTACTCAGGAGGCTGAGGCACAAGAATTGCTTGAATCTTGGAGGTGGAGGTTGCACTGAGCCAAGATGGCACCACTGCATTCCAACCAAGAAAAACAAAAGAAAAAAAAAAAAAAAAAAAAAAAAAAAAAAAAAAAAAAAAAAAAAAAATTAAAAAAGAAAGAAAATAAATAAAAAATAAAAAAGAAAGAAAAAATAATATAGAGATCTTGTGTACTCATACTCATTACCCCTAATAACATCTTACAAAACTATAGCATAATTATGAAACAATGTTGGCATTGATAATCTAGAGACAATTCCCTCATCACAAGGATTCCCTCATGTTGCTCTTTTACAGTCACCTCCACTTTCCCACCCACATCCTTCGTAACATCTGGCAACCACTAATACGTTTTCTATTTCTATAATTTTTGTCATTTCAAGGATGTTATATAAATGGAAAAATATAGTATTTAAGTTTTTGGGATTGGCTTTTCTTATTCAGTATAACTGGAGATTCATTCAAATTGTGTGTATCAATAATTTTTTTTTATCGCTGAGTAATATTACATTACATAGATGTACCACAGATGGTTTAACCATTTACCCTTGAAGGACATCTGGGTTGTTTCTAGCTTTTGTTTATTATAAATAAAGCTGCTATAAATATGCATGTACAGGTTTTTATATGAGCATAAGTTTTCTTTCTCTGTCATAAATGCTCAGGAGTGAAATAGCTTGCATGGTAGTTGTATGTTTAAGTTTTGGATAAATTGTCAAGCTATTTTACAGGGAGGCTATACTATTTTACATTTCCACCACCAGCAATGTGTAAGTGACCCAGATCCAGATGCATTCTCCAGTATTTGGTGGTACTTTTTTTTTTTTTTTTAATTTTAGCTATTCTGATCAGTGTGAATGATATCTTATTGCAGTTTTAACTTGTACTTCCCTAATAAATAACAATCTGAACATCTTTTCATGTGCGTATATACTATCTGTACGTCCTATGACGTAGTTGAGCCCTCAGAAGCTATGGAACCCATTAACCCTTTTTGAAACAATTGCCTGCTGGTATATTCTAGCCAACCAAAAAATAAACAGAACTCAGGAATGGAGATACTGTGGGCTAGAAGGTTCGAGGGTGAAATCCACATGTATTTAAATACGAAAATCTGTCCAAGAAGCTGTGGGAGTTGTGGAAGCAATTCTAAATTTGTAAACCTTGACAATGGTAAAATACTCACCTAGTTACCAAAATTTGGCATGTAGGGGAGTGAAGATGGACAGACTACCAGTGTTCTGATAATTTATTTTCAAGGCATTATATAAAAAAATTCTGTCTACTGTTAAAATGTATAGTGTAAATAATAATTATACTAAATTAATATTTTAGGTGGTTTTTCTTTTAGAGATCTTTTAAGAATAAATACTTCATGATATAAGAAAATACTTATCTGAAATCTAGCAATTTCTTTAGTGTCATTTTAGTTCTGTTTTATTCTGTTAATGTCAAGTGAAATTAAATTTAGTAAATTTTATTAGAATACCAATATAGAAAAATTCTATTTTTGTAAAGGTACTTGTATCTATCCTTTTATCTTTTAAAATGCTAAATATCTCTTAAATTATGAAATATCTAAAATGATAGATATCTTTTTGTTATTTCTAAGTAGCAAAATTTTAGCATTAGTATTAGTTTTTGCATTCTCTCCATCATTTACTATTTTTTACTTTTAGGGAAAATACTACTAATTTTTTAAAAAGCCTTATTATTTATCCTCTCAATATATTAAGTTTTATTCATAAATATTATTTTTAGATTTTTTTTTTAAAACTTCAACAGTCCCATCCAAGTTTATGGCAGCATTATTTATTGCTTTCCTGCTCTCACCCTCTCTTGCTCTTCTGCATTCCACCATGAGATGATGCAACACAAGGGCCCTCACCAGATGCAGGACCCTCGACCTTGGACTTTCCAGCCTCTAGAACTGAAAGCAATACATTCATTTTCTTTATAAATTACCCAGTCTGATATGAAATCAAACCAATTGTGCATCTTTTGATGACTAGATAAAGAAAATGTGGTATATATACATATTGGAATGATTAAAAAAGAAGAAAATTCTATTATTTTTGACAACATGAATGAAACTGTTAAGTGAAATAAGCCAGGCATACAACAACAAATACCATGTGATCTCACTTATATGTGGAATCTATAAAAGTCAAACTCATACAAGTAGAGAGTAAAATGATGACTACCAGGGGCCAGAGGCAGAGGCTGAGGTTTGGGGAGATGTGGGTCAAAGGATATAAAATTTCAGTTAGGTAGGAGGAGTAAGTTCAAGAGGCCTCTCATATAACATGATGACTATATTTAATAACAACGTATTATATTTTGAAAATTGCTAAGAGAGTGAAATTTGAATGCTCTCACCACAAAAAAATGGCAAGTATGTGAGATAATGCATATTTTATTAGCATGAATGAGCCTTTGAAAATTGGAATATGTGTACCTATTTCAAAATATGTATGTGATAAATATATATAATTTTTATTTGTCAATTAAAAAATAGTTCTTTGAGGCCGGATGCAGTGGCTCATGACTGTAACCCTGGCATTTTGGGAGGCTGAGGTGGGGGGATCACTTGAGGTGAGGAGTTTGAGACCAGCCTGGCCAACATGGTGACACCCCATTTCTACTAAAAATACAAAATTAGCTGGTTATGGGGTGTGCACCTGTAGTCCCAACTACTCAGGAGGTCGAGGCAAGAGAATTACTTGAACCCAAGAAGCAGAGGCTGCCATGAGCCCAGATCACACAACTACACTCCAGCCTGGAGTGAGATTCCGCCTCAAAACAAACAAACAAACAAACAAAAAACCACAAAACCTCCTTGGTTATTTGGGAAAAATGTGAGATTTCAAATGTATCTATGTTTTAAGAAAAGGTCTTAAGCAGAACCACCATAAAAGAAAAATATTTTACCACTGTCTTTTTATTATTATTAATAACATTAAAAAGTATTTGGAGTAAAACTGAAACTGTTAAGAAATTTAATTCCTAAGTCCTGAGAAACGTCATTGTGCTTTCTTCCTATTTTAATTAGATCTTTCTTTGAGGTTAGGGTCTTAACATCCACTCTTAGAATCTTGGGAGGCAGAATTGAGGATGGGATAGAAGGATAGGATAATAAAGTATTATTTATTTGGCACCTTTATGTTCTAGGCACTGTACAAAGGATATTTAAAAAAAAATTCTCCATTTACACCAAGCCATTTTATAAACTCCCAACTGATTATATACTCTGCACTTCCTACTTGATGTTATTTTTTAAAGTCCTTGAAGTATTTTTTAAATTATGCCTTTTCTAAGTGATTAAAATGGGTAATTAAGAGAGGCAGCCCAAGGCTACAAAGATGGGTGTTGCCTTGACCAGTGGTCATCATTAAAATGAAATACAAATGTCTTTTTAAAAAATATGCTGCATTTCTTAAAGCACTAAAGGTACATTTTCCAGTCTAATTTATTACACTTTCCCTCACTAAACAAACATGCTAAATCTGAGAAATCTTATTAGACTTATATATTATCTCACATAATATAAAAACTAAAGAGCTCAATGCCATATCATACCTTATTACTTTCTGTCTTCATCTGGAAAAACATAATTACTAATTGCTTTCAGTCTAGAATCAGACCCAATATGAGGAAAGTGTGAGTATGCATTCGGAAAAGAGCCCATTTATGTTTTTTCCTGGTTTGCTGGTGGCCTTAATACAATTTGTGATTGCCTTCTCTAGAGAAATGAAAATTTTGGGACAAATGAAGTAATTGTGACATGGATTTGACATGAAATGATGTAGTTTTTAATAGTATGATCAAAATTCAATTCTGGATGGCATCTGAATTATTTATTCCAATATTATTGAAAAGGTTGTGCTTTTCCAGCTCTGATTTGCAAGGCAAAATAATCAACACATTCTTCTATCTATTAATAACTTCAAATATGCCTGAGACAATAATAAAGATTAAGGTTAAATAAAATATAAATTTGGGACTGTGTAAACCACTCTAACATTATAGGGTATAGTAGTAAGCATCTAAGATGATCATTAGTGATCGTTGTTCATGTCCCTGTATAGCTCTTCCCAAATTGCATTGGGCTGACTTCCACAGAATGCTGTGAAAGGGATGATGTATGTTTCTGAGGCAAGGTCATAAAGGATATTACTTCAGTCTGTACAATACTATAACATGCATATACCATAGTGATTTCCCCATGTCCTTCACAGGAATCTATGGTCATTTATTTGAGAAACTATACTCCTAGGGAAAGGACTACTCAGATCTTTTAGAAGTTCCTGAATGCAGGGTTGGATACGTTACTGATAGAAAAGGCCCAGACACCGTCATAATCCTCCTATTAGAGTAAGAGTGTGTGGGATCAGTTAAAGTTCTCTCCCAAGTAGGTCTTGCAGTTCCACCTTGCTCTTTTGGATCAATTGTTCTAGAGGAAGTCAGCTGGGACGTTGTGAGGACACCCAAGCAGCCATTTGAAGAGGCCGACAAGAGGAAGGATTGAGGCCTTCTTTTTTTTTAATTTCTTTTTTTTCTAAATTATAGTTTAGGTTCTGGGGTACATGTGCAGATCATGCAGGATTGTTGCATAGGTACACACATGGCAAGGTGGTTTGCTGCCTCTATTCCCCCATCACCTATATCTGGCATTTCTCCCCATGTTATCCCTCCTCAGCCTCCCCAACCCCTGCTGTCCCTCCCCTAGCCTTCCCCAACAGACCACAGTGTATGATGCTCTCCTCACTGTGTCCATGTGTTCTCATTGTTCAACACCCACCTATGAGTGATAACATGCAGTGTTTGATTTTCTGTTCTTGTGTCAGCTTGCTGAGAATGATGGTTTGCAGATTCATCCATGTCCCTAAAAGGACATGAACTCATCATTTTGTATGGCTGCATAGTATTCCATGCTGCATATGTGCCACATTTTCTTTATCCAGTCTATCATTGATGGGGATTTGGGTTGGTTCCAGGTCTTTCCTATTGTAAACAGTGCCGCAGCGAACATACGTGTGCATTTGTCTTTATAGTAGAACAATTTATAAACCTTTGGGTATATACCTAGTAATGAGATTGCTGGGTCAAATGGTATTTCTATTTCTAGATCCTTGAGGAATCCCCACACTGTCTTCCACAATGGTTGAACAAATTTACACCCCCACCAACAGTGTAAAAGTATTCCTATTTCTCCACATCCTCTCCAGCATCTGTTGTCTCCAGATTTTTTGATGATCGCGATTCTAAGTGGCGTGAGATGGTATCTCAGTGTGGTTTTCTTTTAACCAACTTGCTATCTATGTGAATAAGTTATCTTGGAAGTGAATTCATCAGACCCTTTCAAATCTAAAGAACACTGCAGCCTTGGCTGACATCTTGACTACAACCTCTTGGGAGACTCTAAGCCAGAACTACCCAACTAAGTCACTCCTAGATTTCTGACTTACAGAAACTGGGAAAGATAAATGCTCACTGTTGCTTTAAGCCACTAAGTTTCAGGGTCATTTTCTATGCAGCAATAGATAACCAATACACATAGAAACTCTAAAAGACCCAGCTTTACAGGGTTTTGAGTCTGCCAGTCTCTGACTCTGGTTTTGAACAGAATATTATAAAGCACCTGGCTTTGGCGTAGAAAAGTTATTTTAAAACATATCTTTATTTTGTAAGAAGACATTATAATTTCTGTAAATATGCAGAAATGGAACACTATATCTGTATTCTGATCTTCAATGGGGATGTTAGATGTCAACCTCCCATTTACAGAGAAGCTTTTAGAACAGGATATATGTTTGTATTTATGGTAATAAGGAGAAGACTGGGTAGAAATAAGAGCAAAGAGACAGTCATGAGTTGTGCATTCAGGAATGTGGTTTCTAATATGGATTTGACCACTCTGACCTGCATGTACCTAATCTAGGTTATAATAGGCAATCTCCATGCCAGGGCTTCCCAACCCAGTCACCTCAGTATCCCCTTCTTATAACAAATATTTTGAAATAACTCCTTTATAATCCTGAAATGAGCTTAATTAAGAATATACCCTAGCTAACACACATTTTCGAAATGGTAAATACATTGTTCCAACTATAACACAAAGGAGAAATAAATAGAAAATTATTTGTAATAACATAGTATGTACTTCAAAGGCATTACAACACAGGACATAATAAAGTAGTTAGATGCTTGTACTTTTCTGTTAATATCTAAAAATATCACTGTGGATTCCATAGTTATGAAAGCAGACTGATTCAGATATTGTACTGGCAACATCAATCTCTCCACTTTCATAAAAGAAGTAATTTTCTGAAATGACAGTTAACTCTTAGTAATCCAAAACAAATTTAACATCCCCTTAATTTACACATTCATTACATTCCTAGAAAATTCATGTTTATATACATTTTGAGAAATGTACATTACAAATTACATGTATGTGCAAAAAGGAGTGTCAGGAAAAAATGTGACTGACGTGTCCTATCTAGTGGACCTTCGAGGTTATCTGATTCATAGGTACCTCTGTCTTCTATATTTTCTTTGCAACCTCTTAGTGGTAGAATACTTATAGTAATGCAAATTATTCTTGCCCATAGAAATGTGAAGGATTTTCATCAGGTGGAACGTAACTGATTATTTCCCTGTGGATATTGACCAGCTTTCTATCTACTTGTACATTTATTTCCTTGTTTCTTTTTGCTGATTGTGTGTTTGAATTTTCCTTTGAACTGGTCATAACATCTTACTTGGTTTCTCATTAATTCGTTTATTAAATATAACCTTTGGCACCTATTCATCGTATAATTGTATGACAGCTATAATTTTACCTTCTTATAAAGTTTTACTTTCCTACGAGTTGAAGTCTAAGCTTGAAAATTTGTAGTTTTTATCTTCACATACATGAATGTCCACCTATATATATAAATCTTTTTGGAAGCAGATTAATTCTTTGTTATGCAGTACTGTCCTGCATATTATAGAATTATTCTTCCCACTACATATTAGTAATGTCCACCCATTACTGTAGCAACTAAAAAGTACCCACCCCCATTCAGCCCAACCAATATGCAAGATATGTGCATTCTATGGGGAAGTGTCACTCCTATCAAGAATTGTCGCTGACAATGTTGAACTTTACCTGAGCTTTATCAGAAAATAGCTACAAAGAACACCCAGTCCTGCCCACCCACAACCCATCCCAGCCTTTTTGTTTTCTGAAATCCTCTGTCCCTTTCTTTGTTCTGGGAAGGAAGGGCTAATTACAAAAGGTACCCTTCTTCATATGACGTAGATAAGACCTGCTGCCCACTCTGTCTTATGACTCCCCTAAGATTCATGTCTTATGACTCCCCTAGCTCCCTTGTTTACCTGCCTCTATAAAACACAGTCTGTTTGTTTGAGACATGCCTAATTAATAAAGTTTCCCTATTTCAATAGTCTGAATAAAACTGTCCTTCCTTAATTGTCTTATACATTTTGTTTTTTATACGTTTGTTTTATATTCTAACTTTACCAAATTATATCTACATATCAATTCTTCATTCTTTAAATCAATCACTTTTCAAACATTTATTGAACATCTACTATGTACCAGCATAAAATAGCAGTTTAAGTCAATTGCTAGAGTTGCATTTATGGCTATTTTATAGGTACTGAAGCTTAAAGTGAAGGACTGGAGCAGTAAGCCTGGAGAAGAGAAATTTTTAACTTAATCCAATGATCATTTTTATAGAGAATCAGTAGAATCAGTGTTTAGTAGTTTTTTGGAATCCTGCTCTTTTCTTTCTTGAGACAGGGTCTCATTCTTTCACCCAGGCTGGAATGCAGTGGTACAATTATGGCTCACTGCAGCCTCAACCTCCTGGGCCCCAGTGATCCTCCTGTCTCAGTCTCTAGAGTAGCTGGAATTACAGGGGCACACCTCCATGCCTAGCTACTTTTAAAATTATTTTTGTAAAAACACGGTCTTTTTCTGTTGCCCAGGTCTCAAACTCCTGGCCTCAAGTGATCCTTCCACTTTGGCCTCCCAAAGTGTCAGGATTATAGGCATCAGCCACTGTGCCTGGCTGCAACCCTGCCTTTTTTCCCCTAAAATTGATCCTTCTGTATATTCAAGAGAGCATAGAAGGAGAGGAAAATGGCACTGGAGTTAGACTATTTGAATATTTGATTCAGTTCTGCTTTTTCTTTGCTCATTCATTCATTTAACCAATGCTTATTGCCTGTTAACTTTGTGTCAGGAATGTTACTAGGTTATAATAACAGCTCTCATTTTTTGAGTACTTGGTACACACCAGGCATAATTCTAAGCTTTGTACATGTTAACACAATCTTCACAAGAACCCTATGAATAAGTACTATTATCACCATTTCATAGATAGAAAACTAAGTCACAGAGAAAGGTTAAGTAAATTGCCCAAGGTTGGTTTTAAGTTGTTGGGCTGGGTTTTGAACACAAATCAGGGCACACGATCAGACTATAGAATTTACTTCACTACACTACTGAGGCCAAAGTGATGAACACAACAGACCTAGCCTTTGTCTTCGGGGAACTTGGAGTCTTGGAGCATTACGTTATTTAATTGAAAGCATGCTAAGTGCTGTTAAAGAGGACACGTAGGGTACTTTGGGAGGCATAAAAGGGAGACCTAACAACTCTCATAAACTGATGAATCGGCATTTGTGAAATGAGGCTGATAAGATCTGCCATGCCTGCTTTAGGGATGTGGTGAGGAGCAAAGCCAAATATATAAAAAAGCAAAAATTATCAAGTGTGGTTATCCGTATTTTGAAGAACCACAAGCTGTGATCATTTGTAGAAATCAGACTGGTGAATGTTAGAAATGCAGTCTGGCTTCAAGAGAGTCCCTTCAGAGAATGGCCTTAAATAATTTTGACTGTGAACTGCAAAGATCAAAGCAAAAGCTGTTTTTAAGATAATGCAAACATTTTAGTAAAACTTTGAAAATTTTTTACTTTATAAAAGTAAATATAAATATATCACAAAAACACTGAAGGTGTATATATATATATATATATATATATATATATATATAGTACTTTAGGTTCTGGGGTACATGTGCCGATCATGCAGGATTGTTGCATATGTACACACATGGCAAGGTGGTTTGCTGCTTCCATCCCCCCATCACCTGTATCTGGCATTTCTCCCCATGTTACCCCTCCCCGATCTCCCCACACCCCCACTGTCCCTCCCTTAGCCCCTCACAACTGACTGCAGTATGTGATGCTTCCCTCCCTGTGTCCACCTGTTCTAATTGTTCAACACCTGCCTATGAGTGAAAACATGTGGTGTTTGGTTTTCTGTTCTTGTGTCAGTTTGCTGAGAATGACGGTTTCCATCATTCCCTAAAAGAACACGAACTCATCGTTTTTTATGGCTGCATAGTATTCCATGGTGTGTATGTGCCACATTTTCTTTATCCAGCCTATCATTGATAGGCATTTGGATTAGTCTCTGGTCTTTGCTATTGTAAACAGTGCCTCAATGAACATATGTCTTTAAAATAGAACAATTTTTCTTTGGGTATATACCCAGTAATGGGATAGCTGGGTCAAATGGTATTTTCTATTTCTAGGTCCTTGAGGAATTGTCACACTGTCTTCCACAATGGGTAAACTAATCTGCACTCCCACCGACAGTGTAAAAGTGTTCCTATTTCTCCACATCCTCTCCAGCATCTGCTGTCTCCAGATTTTTTAATGATCACCATTCTAACTGGCATGAGATGGTATCTCAGTGTGGTTTTGATGTGCATTTTTCTAATGACCAGTGATGATAAGCATTTGTTTATATGTTTGTTGGCCTCATAGATGTCTTCTTTTGTAAAGTGTCTGTTAATATTTTTCACCCACTTTTGAATGGGTTTGTTTTTTTTCTTATAAATCTGTTTTAGTTCTTTGTAGATTCTGGATATTAGCCCTTTTTCAGATGGGTAGACTGCAAAATTTTTTTCCCATTCTCTTGGTTGCCAGTTTGCTCTAATGATTGTTTCCTTTGCTGTACAGAAGCTCTGGAGTTTAATTGGATCCCATTTGTCTATTTTGGCTTTTGTTGCCATTGCTTTTGGTGTTTTAGCCATGAAATCCTGGCCTATGCCTATGTACTGAATGATTTTCCCTAGGTTTTCATCTAGGGTTTTTATGTTGTTAGTTCTTATATTTAGATTTTTAATCCATCTGGAGTTAATTTTAGTGTAAGGTGTCAGGAAGGGGTCCAGTTTCTGCTTTCTGCATATGGCTAGCCAGTTTTCCCAACACCATTTATTAAACAGGGAATCCTTTCCCCATTGCTTTTGTCAGGTTTGTCAAAGATCAGATGATTGTAGAAGTGTGGTATTGCTTCTGAGGCCTCTGTTCTGTTCCATTGGTCTATATCTCTGTTTTGGTACCAGTACCATGCTGTTTTGATTACTGTAGCCCTGTAGTATAGTTTGAAGTCCAGTAGTGTGATGCCTCCCGCTTTGTTCTTTTTGCTTAGAATTGACTTGGCTATGCGGGCTCTCTTTTGGTTCTGTATGAATTTTAAGGTGGTTTTTTCCAGGTCTGTGAAGAAGTTCATTGGTAGCTTGATGGGGATAGCATTGAATTTATAAATTACTTTGGGCAATATGGCCATTTTCACAATATTGATTCTTCCTAACCATTAGCATGGAATGTTTGAATGTTTCTCCATCTGTTTGTGTCCTCTCTTATTTCTTTGAGCAGTGGTTTTGTAGTTCTTGAAGAGGTCCTTTACATCCTTTGTTAGTTGTATTCCTAGGTATTTTATTCTCTTTGTAGCAGTTGTGAATGGGAATTCACTTTTCATTTGGCTCTCTGTTATTGATGTATAGAAATGTTTGTGATTTCTGCACATTGATTTTGTATCCTGAAACTTTGCTGAAGTTGCTTATCAGTTTCAGGAGATTTTGGGCTGAGATGATAGGGTCTTCTAAATACATAATCATCATCTGCAAAGAGAGACAGTTTGGCTTCCTCTTTTCCTAATTTAAAACACTTTAGTTCTTTTTCTTGCCTGATTGCTCTGGCTAGAACTTCCAATACTATGTTGAATAGGAGTGGTGAGAGAGGGCATTCTTGTCTTGTGCCAGATTTCAAAGGGAACACTTCCAGTTTTTGCCCATTCAGTATGATATTGGATGTTGGTTTGTCATAAATAGCTTTTATTGTTTTGTGGTATGTACCATCAATACCTAGTTTATTGTTGGTTTTTAGCCTAAAGGGCTGTTGAATTTTGTCAAAGGCCTTCTCTGCATCTATTGAGATAATCATGTGGGTTTTGTCTTTCGTTCTGTTTATGTGGTGAATTACGTTTATAGACTTGTGTATGTTGAACCAGCCTTGTATCCCTGGAATGAAGCCTACTTGATAGTGATGGATAAGCTTTTTGATGTGCTGTTGCATTCTATTTGCCGGTATTTTACTGAAGATTTTTGCATGAATGTTCATCATGGTTATTGGCCTGAAGTTTTCTTTTTCAGTTGTGTCTCTGCCAGGTTTTGGTATCAGGATGTTGGTCTCATAAAATGATTTGGGAAGGATTCCTTCTTTTTGTATTTTTTGGAATAGTTTCAGAAGGAATGGTATCAGCTCCTCTTTGTACGTCTGGTAGAATGCAGCTTTTTTTAGTTGGTAGGCTATTAATTGCTGCCTCAACTTCAGCCCTTTGTCCTTCATTTCAACCCTGGTGAACCTGACGATTATGTGCCTTGGGGTTTCTCTTCTTAAAAAATATCACTGTGGTGTTCTCTGTACAGGTATTGATTGACTTATGACCTATGCAACTTATGACCATTCGACTTTACGACCACAATTGCTAGCCACGACTGCTCCGCGTCTGGCAGCGCAAACGTTGCCCAGCTGGGCGTACGACAGTGCGGACCAGCTTCTGGCAGCACTACCATCTCCACGTGCACCATTTCAACTGTACGTATAGCCTACTCAACTTATGACCAAATCGTGTTACGACTGGTCTGCCAGTCCCAATCGTGGTTGTAAGTTGAGCGCTAGCTGTATTTCCTGTATCTAATGTTGGCCTGACTTGCTAGGTTGGGGAAGTTCTCCTGGATAATATCCTGAAGAGTGTTTTCCAGCTTGGATTCATTCTCCCTGTCATCTTCCAGTACACCAATCAGGCATATATTAGGTCTTTTCATGTAATCCCATATTTCTTAAAGGCTTTATTTCTTTTCACTCTTTGTTCTCTTTTCTTGCCTTCTCATTTTATTTCATTGAGTTGATCTTCAATCTGTGATGTCCTTTCTTCTGCTTGATCTATGTGGCTATTGAAACTCGAGTATGCTTCATGAAGTTCTTGTGCTGTGTTTTTCAGTTCCATCAAGTCACTTATTTTCTTCTCTAAGCTGGTTATTCTAGTTAGCATTTTGTCTAACCCTTTTTCAAGGTTTTTGGTTTCTTTGCATTGGGATAGAACATGTTCCTTTAACTCAGAGAAGCTTGTTATTACCCACCTTCTGAAGATCGCTTCTGTCAATTCATCAAATTCATTCTCCATCCTGCTTTGTTCCCTTGCTGGTGAGGAGTCGTTATCTTGTGGTGGGGGAGAGACATTCTGGTTTTTGATGGTTTCATTGTTTTTGAGCTGGTTTCTCCCCGTCTCTTGGTTTTTATATAGCTTTGATCTCAGGTAGCTGCTTGGGGAGGTGGCCTTTCCTTTGTCTGCCTGCAGAGGCACTGCTGGGCTGCCACAGATTCAGTGTAGCTGCTGCATCTTTTATTTACTTAGGCAAATTAGGCTGGCTTCTGCAATGGCGGCTTCCCTTCCCCTCTCTGAGCTCGATCATTCCTGGTCACTTTCTTAATTGATGTTCTGGGTGTGTAACTCTGGAGTGAGAGGTTTTTAGCCTGTTGGGCTTTGTGCAGGGTGGGGGGACCCATCCTGCTGTTTGGGCTGTTTTCCTCTGTTCAGTTCCCCTTGTTATGGGGCGGCGTGGGGGAGGGCAGGACGGTTAGCTCCCTCCTGCCAGCTTTTTGGTTTTCTCAGCGTCAGCCAGTGCTTCTGCCTAGATTGGTGCTGATGGCCCTAGTGCTGGCTGAAGTTGCTATTCTGCCCTGTTAAGGCAGCTCGCTGAGGATTTTCAGCCTGGCGAAGATCTCCTGTTCTGTGGGTTATAGAGGACTTGGGTGGAGCACTGTATCCGAACCAAAGTCCCAGAGGGGGAGATTCCCTGGTCCTCTGGTCAGCTGCAGGCACCTCCTGGGTGGGGCAGTGCCCTGCCTTCCCTCAACTTGCCCTATTTGGTTTATAACCACTGTCCAACCAGACCCACAGAATGAACCTTGTACCTTGTTTGGAACTGTGGAGACCACTTGGCTTCTGCATCTCTCTTGCTGGGAGCTGCTTTCCAGAGCTGCTTCTTATTCGGCCATCTTGGGATTCCCCCTGCCAAGAACTTAACCACTGAAGGAATTTTTAAGGAGGATTTCCTTCCTTCCTCCCTTCTTTCCTCCCTCCCTCCCTCCCTCCCTCCCTCCCTTCCTTCCTTCCTTCCTTCCTTCTTTCTTTTCTTTTCTTTTTCTTTCTTTCTTTCTTGAGACAAAGTTTCACTCTTCTTGCTGGAGTGCAATGGCACAATCTTGGCTTACTGTAATCTCCGCCTCCCAGGTTCAAACGATTCTCCTGCCTCAGCTTACCGAGTAGCTGGGATTATAGGTGCCCAACACCATGCCTGGCTAATTTTTGTATTTGTTAGTAGAGACGGGGCTTCAACATGTTGGCCAGGCTGGTCTCTAACTCCTGACCTGCGGTGATCCGCCTGCCTTGACCTCCTAAAGTGCTGGGATTGTAGGCATGAGCCACAGCACCCGGCCAGGATTTTCTTAATTGCAACAAATATTCAACAGTTTAAATGAAAATAAGGTTGATTTAGAAGTCAAAGATAAATTTTAGAGAACATTCAGGGACTTGGTTTTTATGCAGTGTTTTTCTATCAGTAAATGAAAGAAATGCAGTGTGGGTAAGACTTTTACAAGAATAATGCATTTTCTCTTGGGAAAGTAGGAAGTTATAAAATAACAAGTGAATCAGAACTAAAATGGATGTATCTATTGAGTTTGACATGTCTGTGCCAGGAACATATGCTCCCTGAGGGCAGAGCCTGGCTCTACACCTTGGTACCACCTTACACAGAATATTTTGTTTGCAACATATGCAGTAAAGATTTGTGTTTGGTCCGTGAATGAGAGGCTTACAGTGAAAGATCAGTCAGTGGTGCTCAGTCACTGGCATGTACCAGACTTCTACAGCAGGCAGAGAAGATGTGTTATAAAACAGATATAGGGTCTGGTCATGCCCCAAACATACCTGGAACAAAGTCAGTTCTGATCATGGCATATCTCTGATGTCCTGAATAAGTTAATGTAGTTTAGTTTGTCTCAGGAAAAAATGTGAAAGATTATGAAGTGAGTTTAAAAAATTACTAGGCATCTTTCCAATGGAATGCTGAGTATCACCTCACAGACATTTGGCAGTTATCTAATTGTAGACAATTCTGTGCTTTTTATTGTCTCTGACTGAGCTATTTTACAACTCCATAAACCATAAAAAGCTAATGGTAATGCAAATAACTCAACGTAAGTGAATTTTGTCTGATGGAGATGCCATCGATTTTTCTTCTGTGGAAGAGATGATTTCAACATTACATTTTATTACTGGGTGGATTTTGACCAGTTTTGCATGAATTTGTAAATTTGTGTTACCATTCCTGATTGCTTATATCAGGAGTTGGCAAACTTTTTCCGACAAGGGCCAAATGGTAAACATTTTAGGCTGTATAGGCCATGTGCTCTTTATCACAACTACTCAACTATGCTGCTGTAGCTCTAAAGTAGCCATAGACTATATGCAAGTGAATGGGCTGGCTATGTTCCAATAAAACTTCACTTATGAGCACTGAAATTGAATTAAATATAATTTTCACATGTCAAAAAATATTATAATACTTTAGATTTTTGGGAACCATTTAGAAAAGTAAAAGCCATGCCCAGCTTGTGGGCTGTCCAAGTGGTGGGTTAGATTTGGCTTTCAGGGCTGTATTGTGCTGATCCCTGGCTTATGTTTGATCTGCTCTTTGGATTATTTTTTGAACGAATGAAAACATCTTTTTGGTTTCCTCATTAACTAATAAGGTAAATAGAATCTTCAGCATGTATTCATTTTACATTGAAATTACAGTCATTATTTTAACACTTAAAAATTATTTCTTAACATTTGCCAAAGGTAGTCAATGGAATTCAGTTGAGGTATTTGGAGACCACGAATCAAAAGGCTGAGAGAGACTGGGCACGGTGGCTCATGCCTGTATTCCCAGCACTTTGGGAGACCAAGACTGGCCACTTTGAGCTCAGGAGTTCGACAGCAGCCTGAGCAAAATAGTGAAACCACATCTCTACTAAAAATACAAAAATTAGCCAGGTGTGGTGGTGCATACCTGTAATCCCAGCTACTTGGGAGACTGAGGCAGGAGAATGGCTTGAACCCAGGAGCCAGAGGGTGCAGTGAGCTGAGATTGCACCACTGCACTCCAGTTTGGTAGACAGAATGAGACTCTGCCTCAAAAACAAAACAAAACAAAGCAAAACACAAACAAAACCTACAAAAGCTTGAGATATTCTTTGTCCTGAGTGAATATTAGAATCCTGAGGAGTTTTCAGAATGTTGTAAATACCTGGGCGCTTCTGCAAAGAAAATAAAGTAGGACCTCAGGAGAGGGGCCAGAATAGGTATGCTTGAAAACACTTCCTAGGTGATTCTAATGTGTAGTCATGATTAAATACTGGTAAATTTGAGGAAGCGGTATTTAAAAAAATTTCTTGGTATATCAAAGGCAAGCTGTTACTTTAAGGCATAAAATAGGGGAGAAGATCCAAGATGGCTGAATAGGAACAGCTCCAGAGTGCAGTTCCCAGCAAGAACAACACAGAGGGTGAGTGCTCACTGCATTTCTAAACAACCAGGAGATTCCCAGGCTGAGAAGTGCCACGAGTTTTCAACACGGCTGGTGCCGCAGGTTGGTGCACAGAAACTTGCACAAATCTGGGTGGCCATTTAAACTGGTGCCTGGAATGCCTGGGAGACAGAGCCACCCATTCAACTGAAAGGGAGGGGGCTGACACATGGAGCCAGGCGATCTGTCTTGGCGGATATCACCCCCATGAAACAAGTAATCTGAAATGCTCTGGATTGAGAGTTTCTCAGCAAGCACAGCTGGACCCAGGATGGTCCAGCTCAGTGGGGGGAAAGGTGTCCACTGCTACCGAGTCAGTCCGCCAATACCAAGGCAGTTCACACAGCAACTGGGCAGAGCCTGCAGCAGCTCAGCAATGCCTCAGCTGGCAGACTGTGACTAGACTACTCTGTGCGGGGCAGGGCATCTCTGAAAAAAGGCAGCAGCATGTCAGGAACTTATAAATAAAGCCCACCTTCCTAGGTCAGAGCACCTTGGAAAAGAGGTGGTTATGAGTTCCACTGCAGCAGACTTAAACGTACCTGCCCAGCAGCTCTGCATGGAACAATGGAGCTCCCAGCACAGCACTTGAGCTCCTATAAGGGACAGACTGTCTCCACAAGCAGCTCCCCAACCCCCGTATACCCAAAGAGACACCTCATAAAGGAGAGCTGAGGCTGACATCTGGCGGGTACCCATCTGGGACAAAGATAACAGAAGAAACAGGCAGCAGCCCTTAATGTTCTGCGGCCCCCATGGGTAATCCCCAGGCAAGCAGGGTCTGGAGTGGACATCCAGCAGCCCTGCAGCAGAAGGGTCTGACTGTTAGAAGGAAAACTAAGAAACAGAAAGAAATAGCTTCAGTATCAACAAAAAGGACGTCCACTCAGAGACCCCATCTGAAAGTCACCAACTACAAAGACCACACGTAGATAAAGCCTCTAAGATGGGAAGAAACCAGCACAAAAAGGATGAAAAAAACCAAAAACCAGAATGCCTCTCTTCCTCCAAGGGATCAGAGCTCTCTCACCAGCTAGGGATCAAAGATGCACGGAGAATGAATCTGATAAATTGACAGAAACAGCTTCAGAAGGTGGGTAATAACAAACTTCTCAGAGCTAAAAGAACATGTGCTAACCCAATGCAAAGAAACTAAGAACCCAGAAAAAAGGTTAGATGAGATGCTGACTAGAATAAACAGCTTAGAGAAAAACAAAAACGACTTGATGGAGCTGAGAAACACAGCACAAAAACTTCATGAAGCATACGCAAGTTTCAATAGCCGAATCGGTCAGGTGGATGAATGGATATCAGGGATTGAAGATCAACTCAATGAAATAAAATGAGAAGGCAAGAATAGAGAAAAAAGAGTGAAAAGAAATGAACAAAGCCTCCAGGAAATACGGGATTATGTGAAAAGACCTAATCTACGTTTGATAGGTGTACCCGAATGTAAGAGAATGAATCCAAGCTGTAAAACACTCTTCAGCATAGTACTTCCCCAACCTAGCAAGGCAGGCCACCACTCAAGTCCAGGAAATACAGAGAACACCACAAAGATATTCCTTAAGAAGAGCAACCCCAAGGCACATAATCGTCAGATTCACCAGGGTTGAAGTGAAGGAAAAAATGCTAAGGGCAGCCAGAGAGAAAGATCAGGTTACCCACAAAGGGGAGCTCATCAGACTCACAGCTGATCTCTCAGCAGAAACCCTACAACCCAGAAGAGAGTGGGGGCCAATATTCAACATCCTTAACGAAAAGAACTTTCAACCTGGGATTTCATATCCAGGCAAAGTAAGCTTTATAAGTGAAGGAGAAATAAAATCCTTTACGGATAAGCAATTGCTGAGAGATTTCATCACTACAAGGCCTGCCTTACAAGAGCCCCTGAAGGAAGCACTAAACAAGGAAAGAAACAATCAGTACAAGCCACTCCAAAAATGTACCAAATGGTAAAGACCATTGACATAAAGAAGAAAATGTGTTAACTAACTGGCAAAACATCCAGTTTGCATCAAAACGGCAGGATCAAATTCACACATAACAATATTAACCTTGAATGTAAATGGGCTAAATGCCCCAATCAAAAGATACACATTGGCAAACTGGATAAAAAGTGAAGACCCATTGGTGTGCTGTATTCAGGAAACCCATCTCATGTGCAAGGACACACATAGGCTAAAAATAAAAGGATGGAGGAAGATTTATCAGCAAATGGAGAGCAAAAAAAGAGCAGGAGGAGTTGCAATCCTAGTCTCTGAAAAAATGGACTTTAAACCAACAAAGATCAAAAGAGACAAAGAAGGGCATTACATAATGGTAAAAGGATCAATGCTTCAAGAAGAACTAATGATTCTAAATATATATGCACCCAATACAGGAGCACCCAGGTACATAAAGCAAGTTCTTAATGACCTACAAAAGGCTTAGACTCCCATACAATAATAGTGGGAGACTTTAACACTCCACTGTCATATTAGATCAATGAGACAGAAAAGTAACAAGATATCCAGGACTTGAACTCAGATCTGGACCAAGCAGACCTAATAGATTTCTACAGAAATCTCCACCCCAAATCCACAGAATATACATTCTTCTCAGGACCACATTGCACCTACTCTAAAATTGACCACATAATTGGAAATAACTCCTCAGCAAATGCAAAAGAACAGAAATCATAACAAACAGTCTCTCAGACCACAGGGCAATCAAATTAGTACTCAGAATTAAGAAACTAACTCAGAAACACACAACTTCATGGAAACTGAACAATCTGCTCTTGAATGTCGACTGGATAAACGATGAAATGAAGGCAGAACTAAAGATGTTCTTTGAAACCAAAGAGAACGAAGACACAACATACCAGAATCTCTGGAACACATTTAAAGCAGTGTCTAGAGGGAAATTTACAGCAATAAATGCCAAACAGAAAAGCGAGGAAAGTTTTGAAATTGACACCCTATCACCAAAATTGAAAGAGCTAGAGGAGAAAAAGAAAAAAAAAAAAAAAACTCAAAAACTAGCGGAAGACAAGAAATAACTAAGATTAGGGCAGAACTGAAGGAGATAGAGATACAAAAAACCCTTGAAAAAAATCAATAAATCCAGGAGCTGCTATTTTGAAAAGATCAACAAAATAGATAGCCAGATTAATAAAAAAGAAAAGGGAGAAGAATCAAATGATGCAATAAAAAACGATAAAGGGGTTGTCACCACCGATTCCACAGAAATACAAACTACCATCAGAGATTGCTACAAACAACTCTATGCACATAAACCAGTAAACCTGAAGAAATGGATAAATTCCTGGACACTTGCACTCTCCCAAGCCTAAACCAGGAAGAAGTTGAAACCTTGAACAGGCCAATAACAAGGGCTGAAGTTGAGGCAGGAATTAACAGCCTACTAATCAAAAAAAATCCCAGGTCCAGATGGTTTTACAGCTGAATTCTAACAGACATACAAAGAGGAGCGGTAGCATTCCTTCTAAAACTATCCCAAACAACACAAGAAGAGGGAATACTTCCCAAATCATTTTATGAGACCAACATCATCCTGATACCAAAACCCGGCAGAGACTCAACGAGAAAAGAAAACTTCAGGCTAATATCCATGATGAACATAGATGCAAAAATCTTTAATAAAATACTGGCAAGCTGATTGCAACAGCACATCAAAAAGCTTATCCATCACGATAAAGTAGGGTTCATCCTGGGGATGCAAGACTGGTTCAACATACACAAGTCTATAAATGTAATCCACCACGTAAACAGAACGAAAGACAAAAACCACATGATTATCTCAATAGATGCAGAGAAGGCCTTTGACAAAATTCAACAGTCCTTTATGCTAAAAACTCTCAATAAACTAGGTATAGAAGGAACATATCTCAAAATAATAAAAGCTATTTATGACAAACCCACAGCCAAATATCATACTGAATGGGCAAAAACTGGAAGCATTCCCTTTGAAATCCAGCAATAGACAAGGATTCCCTCTCTCACCACTCCTATTCAATATAGTATTGGAAGTTCTAGCCAGAGCAATTAGGTAAGAAAAAAAAAAAGGGTATTCAATTAAAAAAGGAGGAAGTCAAATTGTCTCTATTTGCAGATGACATGATTGTATATTTAGAAGACCCTATCATCTCAGCCCAAAATCTCCTGAAACTGATAAGCAACTTCAGCAAAGTCTCAGGATACAAAATCAATGTGAAGAAATCACAAGCATTTCTATACACCAATAACAGACTAACAGAGAGCCAAATCAAAAGTGAACTATCATTCACAGTTGCTACAAAGAGAATAAAATACCTAGGAATACACCTAACAAAGAATGTAAAGGACCTCTTCAAGGAGAACTACAAACCAATGCTCAATGAAATAAGAGAGGACACAAACAGATGGAGAAACATGCCATGCTCATGGTTAGGAAGAATCAACGTTGTGAAAATGGCCATACTGCCCAAAGTAATTTATAGATTCAATGCTGTCCCCATCAAGTTACCGATCACCTTCTTCACAGAACTGGAAAAAAAACACCTTAAAATTCATACGGAATCAAAAGGGAGCCCTCATAGCCAAACAATCCTAAGCAAAAAGACCAAAGCCGTAGGCATCAAGCTACCTGATTTCAAACTATACTACAAGGCTACAGTAATCAAAACAGCATGGTACTGGTACCAAAACAGAGATATAGACCAATGGAACAGAACAGAGGCCTTGGAGGCAACACCACACATCTACAGCCATCTGATCTTTGACAAACCTGAGAAAAACAAGCAATGGGGAAAGAATTCCCTGTTTAATAATTGGTGTTGGGAAAATTGGCTAGCCATGTGCAGAAAGCAGAAACTGGACCCCCTCATGACACCTTACACTAAAATTAACTCCAGATGGATTAAAGACTTAAACATAAGACCTAACACCATAGAAACCCTAGAAGAAGACCTAGGCAAAACCATTCAGGACATAGGCATAGGCAAGGACTTCATGACTGGAACACCAAAAGCATTGGCAACAAAAGCCAAAATAAACAAATGGGACCCTAATTAAACTCCAGAGCTTCTGTACAGCAAAAGAAACAATCATTAGAGAGAACTGGCAACCAAGAGAATGGGAAAAAATTTTTGCAATCTACCCGTTTGAAAAAGGGCTAGTATCCATAATCTACAAAGAGCTAAAACAGATTTACAAGAAATAAACAAACCCATCCACAAGTGGACGAAGGGTATGCACAGGCACTTTACAAAAGAAGACATATGAGGCCACCAACATTTGAAAAAATGCTCACCATCACTGATTATTAGAGAAATGCAAATCAAAACCACATTGAGATACCATCTCATGCTAGTTAGAATGGCAATCATTAAAAAATCTGGAGACAACAGATGCTGGAGAGGATGTGGAGAAATAGGAACACTTCTACATTGTTCGTGGGAGTGTAAACTAGTTCAACCATTGTGGAAGACAGTGTGGCAATTCCTCAAGGACCTAGAAATAGAAATTCCATTTGACCCAGCAATCCCATTACTGAGTATATACCCAACGGACTATAAATTGTTATACTATAAAGACACATGCACATGTATGTTCATAGCGGCACTGTTTACAATAGCAAAGACCTGGAACCAACCCAAATGCTCATCAATGATAGACTGGACAAGGAAATGTGGCACATATACACCATGTAGCCATATAAAATGATGAGTTTGTGTTCTTTGTAGGGTCATGGATGAATTTGGAAACTGTTAGCAAACTGACACAAGAACAGAAAATCCAACAGCACATGTTTTCAGTCATAGGTACGTGTTGAACAATGAGAACACAGGGACACAGGGAGGGGAGCCTTACATACTGTGGTCTGTTGGGCGGCCAAGGGAGGGACGGTATGGGGGCGGGGAGGTCAGGGAGGGATAACATGGGGAGAAATGCCAGATGTAGGTGATGGGGAGTTGGAGGCAGCAAACCACATTGCCATGTGTGTACCTATGCAACAATCCTGCATGATCTGCACATGTACCCCAGAACCTAAAGTACAATAGTAATAATAAAAAGACATAAAACAGACATTAAATAAGGGCTAGGATGCCTGTGATAATATCAATAATGTATGTAGTTTTTTTAGTTTAAACCATGATAGAAAGATCCAATTATATGAATGAGAAGATTATAAATTGCTTTAATTAATCTTTTCTTACAGTCTTTCTAATTGCTAGGAGCTTCGCACATTAAGATTGCTGCTAAAGACTTAAGCATACATTTTATTTACTGAAACCTCATTTTATTCCATAAAGAATTCAAGGTGGACTAATGACCTGTCAGTGCTAATAACAAACAACGAAGTGTTATGCAGTGGCACGATCATGACTCACTGCTGCCTCCACCTCCTCAGGCTCAGGTAATTCTTCTACCCAGCCTCCCAGGTAGCTGTGAATACAGGTGTGTGTCACCATACCTCCCTATTTTTTTTTTCTATTTTTTTGTAGAGACAGGGCTTCGCCCTGTTGTCCAGGCTGGTCTTGACCTCCTGGGCTCAAGGAATCTGCCCACCTCAGCCTCCCAAAGTGCTGGAATTACAGGCATGAGCCACTGCGCTCCACCAAGATTAATAAACTTTTAATATAGTATCAGTGATGAGGTCCTCAATAATGCTGACATTGGGGCAATATAGTCTCAAAGGACAATTGGTAGCTTGGCAAGGTGCTACAGCCAAAAATGTGTGGAGTTGGATGGAAAAGGGGTGGGGAGAGGGGACATCCAATGAAGTGGCAGTGCTGAACCTTTGTGAATTAGTGCCACTTGTTGCACAGGACAATGACCCTGCTGATCAGGGGCACATGGATTTCCTGACACTTATGCAAAGGAAAGGACAGTCTTCAATTGTCAATAATGGATCTCCAAGCCACTTTTATTTCATTTCCCAAGTGGTATAACTGTCTTCAAGTACTGAGAAAGGCAAGTCTACTAAGGATCTCCCTTCCACCTGGGTTTGGTTAGGGACAGTTCAAAACTGAGATTTTAGTAATTGCCAGGAAAGGAGTCCTTTTCACAATGAAAATACAGACTGTAGCAATTTTGAGTTAAGGAAAATTACATCAGGGATATTTTAATGATAGTGATTCTGCCAGTTCAGCAAAAGCCTTGTTTATATTCCTCATAAAATTTCATGACAAAAGAGTAACTGCATTTATTAGCAATGAACTTTGTCTCAGAAGAGCCACTCACCCTGTTAAACTGTAGGCCTTTGTGAGGCTAATGCTGAAATTAATGAGGCAAATGGAGAAATTGAAAGTTTGAAGAGTCAAAGTATTTGTAATAAGAAAAAGCAGATTGAATCAAGGATGAGAAATGAAAATCTGATTCCACACTGTATTGGGGGATTAGCTACTTGGGTTCCACCTGAAGAGTAGGTCTGGTCAACTACGCCTGACATGCTTCAAGGAAGACAGTTTCAGGCATGAGCACACACACTTATGGAATGGTGGATATTTAAAAAGATGTGCCACAAAGTGTACAAATCTGAAGGAGAAATTGATTTCATGAATATGAAAAATAGGACAATATAGTTAGCTATAGATAAAAGATAATCCATCCTGATTTAATGTCTATTAAACTTTATGAAGCATTTTTCTAGAAAAACTTAAACATGAGGTTTAAAAGTATATCAGGAAAAGAAAACAATGTGTGCAAAGGCTCGGAAGAGAGCAGGATATTCATAATACGGGGGTGTGACGGTTAATATCGAGTGTCAACTTGATTGGATTGAAGGATGCAAAGTATTGTTTCTGGGTGTGTCTGTGAGGGTGTTGCTAAAGGAGATTAATATTTGAGTCAGTGGGCTGGGAGAGACAGACCCACCCTCGACCTGGGTGGGTACCATCCATCAACTGCTATTAAGGATAGGATAAAGGAGGCTAAAGAAGGTGGGAGAAGCTGACTTGCTGAGTCTTTTAGCCTTCATCTTTCTCTCATGCTGGGTGCTTCCTGCCCTCAGACATTAGACTCCAAGTTCTTCAGCTTTTAGACTCTTGGTCTAACACCAGTAGGTCTCAGGCCTTTGGCACAGGCTTCCCTACTTTTGAGGTTTTGGGACTCAGGCTGGCTTCCTTCCTGCTCAACTTGCAGATGGCCTGTCGTGGGACTTCACCTTGTGATCATGTGAGCCAATTCTTATATCCTATTAGTTCTGTACCTCTAGAGAACCCTGTGAATGTGTTAGAAATGCAAATTTGCCCCTATCCCAGACCTACTAATTCAGTAAGTCTGAAAGTGAGGCCCAGTGGTCAGTGTTTTAAGAAGCCCTCCAGGGGATTCTGATTCATGGAAGAGTTTGAGAACCCTGGTAGAGGAAAGGGTCCACAATTTTTTATGGTGAAATTTAGTGATGAATTTCACTGCGAGGCAGCCCTGGTCCTGATCTGCTTCTGTGGACGATATATGACAGCATTTTTCTTCTGCCTTCAAGCTTCTTACATCCTAATTATCCACAGGTAGTCTGCTGGTAAGAACTTAGGTAAAAAAGAGCTGCACAAACACTCTATGCTTAATACCAAAATCCAGTAAAGTCCGTAAAGAGAAAATGCTGCATTAGAGTTAATTTAATTAAAGGGAAGAAAATTCAACTTTACGCAGTAGCTTTAAACCCTGATGAGTTTAAAATCCATAATGTGATCACACTGAAGTTCCTTTAGAAACATTCTTCCATTTGACATTTAAAATGCATTTTACATCAAGGAGTGTCGTTTTGGAAAAATAAATGACTTTTTCTGCTGTATATCTGAAGAGCTTGTTAAAAAGCTAATACATGTGAAAAATAATGTTTGAATTTCCAGGTGTTGTCGGTCTAAACTGGTCAACATCTTTCTTTGCTTAGATCTTAATGGAATATAAATCCCTCATAGAAAGGGAACTGGTAAGATAGTTTTTAGTACTTTTGTCAAGTTACAGTCATAGAAGACATTTGTATTTCAGCCACTTAAAATAATTGCTTCCTGCCTCAAAGCGTTTTGTAAGTTAGTTCTGTAAATACACATTTCGAAGATGTTACTACAGCACATCACATTCTATCAGCTAGAGGGAATTGTTGAGTGCAAAGAAGGAAAGAATGCAGGAGACTAATTCTAAAATTCTGTCCTTAAAAGATAGTTTAGAAGCATTAACTTTTTGGGGGATGCTTTAGTCATTCCAGAAGGAGCTATTTCAATCTCAAATTTTTAAGTATTACTCATGCTCAAGTGATTTACAAATGATACTTGAGCTGCCTTTAGTGCATTACATGCCTGATTAATTGCATGCCCTTGGTATTGATGATTGTACTTAAAATATAATATTTCTTCAGATTTTATTTTACAGAAGATTTTGGGAAATTTTCAGGATTTGTTAAGGAAAACAAACTGTATTTGAAGAAATCACAGCATAAACATAATATTAACATTAAGCCATTACAAATTCAACATAATGGGATATATTATAGGTTGAAAGTGTTGTTGGGAAAGAGTTTATAGCATTCTGCAAAGCCTGAATGCTGAGGTAGCATGTGAACGTTAAGAAGAAAATCTGAATAATTCAGGCAACAGACTGTCATTTACCATCTGAATAAAGAAAATATATTCAAACAACTCTCCTTACCTGCAACGAAGAATGCCCAAATAATGACTATCTTTCTGAGCAAATCACCTCTTTTTACTTTTAGTGTAACATTTTAACTAGGGTTTGAAGACAAAATGTTACATTGAGGTGCTTCACATTTTGTAGTTATGATTCTGCATTAACCATAGCACTTTATATAGTTTCTTTTGCCACCAAAAGAAAGGTTGAGGAACACCCTCATCTTTGAAATCCAAGGACATCATCATTATCATTAACATCCATCCATCTGCTATCATCCATCCCTCTATCCATTTAGTCAGTCATCCATTCATCTAAAGAGTGTCCCTGGGGCAGAGGAAAACAAGAAAATGGATGAGTTAGTGTAAAAAGATAGAGTGGAATTGCTGCAATTCAAGGGCAGCTAAAATGGATAACTACATCAAGAAGATGTCAGCACTAAATGGGAACTATCCCAAATGATTATGCGGCTTAGTACTTTATTGAAACTGATAGATTTGGGTGCACAAGGAGATATTTCCCTGGTGCACCCAAATCCATCAGTTTCAATAAAATACTAAGCAGTATAATGAATAAGCAATCATATAACAACTTAAGAATTAATACATAGGGAGAGAGGCTTCTGCTTTTAATTAAACGCAGCCAAAAAGGGACAGCTTTGTGGTACAATGACCTGTGTATTTGTGCAATAGTAATCAAAATAGCCTGGTATTGGCATAAAAACAGACATATAGACAGGTGGAATAGAATAGAGAGCCCCAAAATAAATGCACACATTTAAGGCCAATTGATTTTTGACAGGTTGCCGAGAACACAGAATGGGGAAAGGACAGTCTCTTCAATAAATGGTTTTGGGACAACTGGCTATCCACCTGCAGAAGAATGAAATTAGACCCCTCATCCCACACTATATACAAAAATCAACTCAAATTAGATTGAAGACTTAAATGTAAAACCTGAAACTGTAAATCTACCAGAAGAACTCAAGGGAGAAAATCTCCATGACAATGGTCTGGGCAATGATTTTTTTGGATCCAACTCCAAAAGCACAGGCAACAAAAGTGAAAACAGACAAACAGTATTACATCAGACTAAAAACCTTTAGCACAGCAAAGGAAACAGTGAAGAGAAAACCTATGAAATGGGAGAAAATATTTTTAAACCATATATCTGATAGGCAATTAATATTTAAAATATATAAGGAACTCAAACAACTCAATGGCAAAAAAAGAAGTAACTTGACTAAAAAATGGGCAAAGCACACAATCAGATTTTGCTCAAAAGAAGACACACAAATGGACAATGAGTATATGAAGAACTGCTCAACATCATTCATCATCAGAAAAATGCAATTTAAAACCACAATGAGATATCACCTCATACTTCTTAGAATGGCTATTATGAAAAAGACGAAGGATAAAAAGTGCTGGTGAGATGTAGAGAAAAAGGAACATTTGTACATTGTTGGTGGGAATGTAAATTAGTGTAACCATTAAGTAAAGCAGTATGGAAGTTCCTCAAAAAATTAAAGATAGAACTACTATGTTATTCAGCAATCCTACCAGTGGGTATATATACAAAGCAAATACAATCAATATGTTGAAAAGATATTTGCACTCCCATGTTGTTTGCAGCATTATTAATAAAAGCCAAGATATGAAATCAGCCTATGTGTCCATTAACAAATGAATGGACAAAAAAAATTGTTCTAACAATGAAAAACTATTCAGTCTTAAGAAGAACATGCTATCATTTGTAACAACATGGATCAAACTGAAGGACATTATATTAAGGGAAATAAGCCAGGCACAAAAAGACAAGTACCATATGATCTCACTTACACTGTATGTAGAATTTTTAAAAAGTTGAATTCCTACAAGTAGAGAGCAGAATGGCTCACTGTGTTACTGGGGACTGTGTGTAGTGGGGTAGTGTTGGGGAAATGATAAAAAACATAAAGTTTCAGTTAGGAGGAATAAGTTCAAGAAATCTGCATAACATGGTGACTGTAATTAATAACAATGTATTGTATTCTTAAAAATTGCTAAGAGAATAGATTTTAAGTGTTCTTACTACAAGTAAATGATAAGTATGTGAAATAATACATACGCTAATTATCTTGATTTAGCTATTAGAGAATGTGTACGTACTTCACAATATCATGTTTGGTATCGTTTGGATATTTATCCCCTCCAAATCTTACGTTGAAATGTAAATCCCCATTGTTGGAGTTGGGGCCTGGTGGAAAGTGTTTGGATCATGGAGGCAGATCCCCCATGAGTGTTTAGTGCCATCCCCTTGACTATGGTTGAGTTCTTGCTCTGGTAGTTCATGTGAGATCTAGTTGTTTAAAAGAGCATGGTACCGTCCCCTACTCTTGCTCCCACTCTTGCCATGTGATATGCTTGCTCCCACCTCACCTTCCACCATGACCGCAAGCTTCCTGAGACCCTCACCAGAAGCCAAGGCAACGTTGGTGCCATATTTGTACAGTCTGCAGAACTGTGAGCCAATTTAATCTTTGTTTATAAATTACCGGCTTCAGGTATTTCTTTATAGTAATGCAAGAACAGCCTAACACAATGTTGTGCACAACAAATATATACAATTTTTGTCATTTAAATATAAACAAAGATAATTTTTTTTTTTAAATAAACAATAGTTGGAGCCATTTGAAATTGCTGATATTTGTGATTTTGGCCTAGAATATGGCAACCTAATGTCTGAAGTAGTTTTGTTTTTCTGGTTAGATTCTGAATGATATGGATCAGCTAAGAAAGGGAACCTTCCCACCAAAAAGGGACTTTAAAATGCTCACCCTGGCAGAGAGGATGCAGTAGTCAGAGAACAAGGGTGCCCCAGACACCACATTTGTGTGGTTAAAGAGGCAGAGAGAGGCAGAACTGCCTGGCCTGGGGTCTATACACAGGTAGCCAGCATTTTCCAGTTGGGAACAGATAGAGATCATAACTTTAAACAGACTGGCTGAGTCATTAGGGAAGAAAAAAATAGAAGCCAATTGCAGAATCCTGCCGAAAAGTATGTATATTTCAATAAATATGTGAAAAAAATAATAAATTTATCATCTAAGAGAATGCTCTAGTGATTTCAAACAAATCCTTTTCTCATCCTCATAAATACTCTGTGTATATTGCTTCTGTTGTTTTATGGACCATTGCTATCCTACTATTCCATTATCTGGCTCCAGGCTGGACAAAGCTTGGAGAAACCCGGTTTTAGGGAGACTTCCTTCTGTTTGTGCTGAGCCATACTGAATTCTATGGCAAAAGGGAAAATGTGTACCTCTATATGCACTTATCAAAATATTCTGTCATGTTTTGAACCAAAAAGAAAACGTTAGTAAGAATGCTAATGTGTTAATAAAAGCAAACATAACAATAGCTGAAGTCTTATGTCGCCTGATCGGCTGGAGCCCATGTCAACCCTCATAAACCTACCTGAAGAGGGATGAGAGAGCCTTGTAGGCCAGGAGCCTTGGGCAGATTGGAAATGACTGTTCCTGTCACGCAATCATACAATAAAACAACAGCCTATCCTTATTTACAATTTGACATTTGTTTATCATGGTACATGATGAACCATGTACCATAGTTTTTTGGTACTTTGGTACTTTGATTTTTTGAAATATTACATTTACTTATCTTGATTCTTGAGGTTTTGGCTCCCTTTAGATTTTGCACCTGACACTGGTGACTCCCTTGCTGCGCTCTAATCCCAGCCCTGATTGGATGGTGCACATTACACATGCACACAGGGTGCGTTGAGATTAGGTAAAGAGAAAGAATAAAGAGAGTCGGGCAAGTCTGTGTAGGAATTCATGAAAAAAGATTCTAAGGAACTGAAAAAAAAATCCCAGTGTGGACTGAAGGTCTGAATAATCATTATAATAAAGATTGATGGGAAAAAAACAGGTCCATCAAATTATGGGCAAATTGGCTTTGAATTGGTGGAGGCCACTGAAGGTTCAGATCTAGATGGGGATCTGCAGAAAGATACTTTACAGCTGAGCATGAATTTGTGAGGAAAATTTGAAATTGGGAAAATGGCCGTAGAGGAGAATGATGCTGGTAATATAACTTGCCCTTATCAGGCCAAGCTGTTATCAATAATGAAGGCTGAAGGATACCATTACAGGGATATTGCCATAAACTGTATAAAATGTCAAATTGGATCTCTTGCCCAGCCTGCAGAGGAGAGAGCAGAATATGTTAACAATGAGGAGAAAAAATGAGACTCCCTAGGGGAGAAATGAATCGAGAAATACATTAGTTTGTATGTGAAGGCTGCAAACTCAAATGCAAAAACAAAACAAATAAAACAGGCAGTCAAACCAACAAAACCTCAGATGATTCTAATGAAACTGGAGAGTTTTATACCTTTCATATATAACGAAACAATGTATCAAATTACACCATAAATGAGACTTTTAACTTAAAATTACATCTCAGGAAAGTTTTCTCACAATCAGTTTTTTCTTTTGTTTTTAGCCTGTAATGAGGGGCACTCACCGTTGGGTCATGCCAAGCAGCAGGTTCAATTTTTCATATTGACTATTAAGGCAGTGAAGGCCTAGGTATTGCAGAACTAGTTTCTTGTTTTTCTTAACAAAAAAGTTACCCAGAATTTCTCCAGTGTTT